>NC_090440.1:742987087-743290117 GCF_031143425.1 Pleurodeles waltl | reverse complement strand
CCGGCTGAGCTAGAGGCCAAAATCTACAGGTAGGCACTTTGCAAAAAACACCTCTGTTTTCTGTCAAAAAATGGGATGTGTCCACGTTGTGCTTTGGGGCATTTTCTGTCGCGGGCGCTAGGCCTACCCACACAAGTGAGGTATCATTTTTATCGGGATACTTGGAGGAACGCTGGGTGGAAGGAAATTTGTGGCTCCTCTCAGATTCCAGAACTTTCTGTCACCGAAATATGAGGAAAATGTGTTTTTTGGGCCAAATTTTGAGGTTTGCAAAGGATTCTGGGTAACAGAACCTGGTCAGAGCCCCACAAGTCACCCCATCTTGGATTCCCCTAGGTCTCTAGTTTTAAAAAATGCACAGGTTTGGTAGGTTTCCCTAGGTGCCGGCTGAGCTAGAGGCCAAAATCTACAGGTAGGCGCTTTGCAAAAAACACCTCTGTTTTCTGCGAGAAAATGGGGTGTGTCCACGTTGTGCTTTGGGGCATTTCCTGACGCGGGCGCTAGGCCTCCCCACACAAGTGAGAGATCATTTTTATCAGGAGACTTGGGGGAACGCTGGGTGGAAGGAAACTTGTGGCTCCTCTCAGACTCCAGAACTTTCTGTCACCAAAATGTGAGGAAAATGTGTTTTTTTAGCCAAATGTTGAGGTTTGCAAAGGATTCTGGGTAACAGAACCTGGTCAGAGACCCACAAATCACCTCATCTTGGATTCCCCTAGGTCTCTAGTTTTCAAAAATGCACAGGTTTGGTAGGTTTCCCTAGGTGCCGGCCGGGCTAGAGGCCAAAATCTACAGGTAGGCACTTTGCAAAAAACACCTCTGTTTTCTGTCAAAAAATGGGATGTGTCCACGTTGTGCTGTGGGGCATTTCCTGTCGCGGGCGCTAGGCCTACCCACACAATTGAGGTATCATTTTTATCGGGAGACTAGAGGGAATGCTGGGTGGAAGGAAATTTGTGGCTCCTCTCAGATTCCAGAACTTTCTGTCACCAAAATGTGAGGAAAATGTGTTTTTTTAGCCAAATTTTGAGGTTTGCAAAGAATTCTGGGTAACAGAACCTGGTCAGAGCCCCACAAGTCACCCCATCTTGGATTCCCCTAGGTCTCTAGTTTTCAAAAATGCACAGGTTTGTCAGGTTTCCCTAGGTGCCGGCTGAGCTAGAGGCCAAAATCTACAGGTAGGCGCTTTGCAAAAAACACCTCTGTTTTCTGTGAGAAAATGGGGTGTGTCCACGTTGTGTTTTGGGGCATTTCCTGTCGCGGGCGCTAGGCCTACCCACACAAGTGAGAGATCATTTTTATCGGGATACTTGGAGGAACGCTGGGTGGAAGGAAATTTGTGGCTCCTCTCAGATTCCAGAACTTTCTGTCACCGAAATATGAGAAAAATGTGTTTTTTAAGCCAAATTCTGAGGTTTGCAAAGGATTCTGGGTAACAGAACCTGGTCAGAGCCCCACAAGTCACCCCATCTTGGATTCCCCTAGGTCTCTAGTTTTCAAAAATGCACAGGTTTGTCAGGTTTCCCTAGGTGCCGGCTGAGCTAGCGGCCAAAATCTACAGGTAGGCGCTTTGCAAAAAACACCTCTGTTTTCTGTGAGAAAATGGGGTGTGTCCACGTTGAGCTTTGGGGCATTTCCTGACGCGGGCGCTAGGCCTCCCCACACAAGTGAGAGATCATTTTTATCAGGAGACTTGGGGGAACGCTGGGTGGAAGGAAACTTGTGGCTCCTCTCAGACTCCAGAACTTTCTGTCACCAAAATGTGAGGAAAATGTGTTTTTTTAGCCAAATGTTGAGGTTTGCAAAGGATTCTGGGTAACAGAACCTGGTCAGAGACCCACAAATCACCTCATCTTGGATTCCCCTAGGTCTCTAGTTTTCAAAAATGCACAGGTTTGGTAGGTTTCCCTAGGTGCCGGCCGGGCTAGAGGCCAAAATCTACAGGTAGGCACTTTGCAAAAAACACCTCTGTTTTCTGTCAAAAAATGGGATGTGTCCACGTTGTGCTGTGGGGCATTTCCTGTCGCGGGCGCTAGGCCTACCCACACAATTGAGGTATCATTTTTATCAGGAGACTAGAGGGAATGCTGGGTGGAAGGAAATTTGTGGCTCCTCTCAGATTCCAGAACTTTCTGTCACCAAAATGTGAGGAAAATGTGTTTTTTTAGCCAAATTTTGAGGTTTGCAAAGAATTCTGGGTAACAGAACCTGGTCAGAGCCCCACAAGTCACCCCATCTTGGATTCCCCTAGGTCTCTAGTTTTCAAAAATGCACAGGTTTGTCAGGTTTCCCTAGGTGCCGGCTGAGCTAGAGGCCAAAATCTACAGGTAGGCGCTTTGCAAAAAACACCTCTGTTTTCTGTGAGAAAATGGGGTGTGTCCACGTTGTGTTTTGGGGCATTTCCTGTCGCGGGCGCTAGGCCTACCCACACAAGTGAGAGATCATTTTTATCGGGATACTTGGAGGAACGCTGGGTGGAAGGAAATTTGTGGCTCCTCTCAGATTCCAGAACTTTCTGTCACCGAAATATGAGAAAAATGTGTTTTTTAAGCCAAATTCTGAGGTTTGCAAAGGATTCTGGGTAACAGAACCTGGTCAGAGCCCCACAAGTCACCCCATCTTGGATTCCCCTAGGTCTCTAGTTTTCAAAAATGCACAGGTTTGTCAGGTTTCCCTAGGTGCCGGCTGAGCTAGCGGCCAAAATCTACAGGTAGGCGCTTTGCAAAAAACACCTCTGTTTTCTGTGAGAAAATGGGGTGTGTCCACGTTGTGCTTTGGGGCATTTCCTGACGCGGGCGCTAGGCCTCCCCACACAAGTGAGAGATCATTTTTATCAGGAGACTTGGGGGAACGCTGGGTGGAAGAAAATTTGTGGCTCCTCTCAGACTCCAGAACTTTCTGTCACCGAAATGTAAGGAAAATTTGTTTTTTTTAATCCAAATTTTGAGGTTTGCAAAGGATTCTGGGTAACAGAACCTGGTCAGAGACCCACAAGTCACCTCATCTTGGATTCCCCTAGGTCTCTAGTTTTCAAAAATACACAGGTTTGGTAGGTTTCCCTAGGTGCCGGCTGAGCTAGAGGCCAAAATCTACGGGTAGGCACTTTGCAAAAAACACCTCTGTTTTCTGTCAAAAAATGGGATGTGTCCACATTGTGCTTTGGGGCATTTTCTGTCGCGGGCGCTAGGCCTACAAACACAAGTGAGGTATCATTTTTATCGGGATACTTGGAGGAAAGCTGGGTGGAAGGAAATTTGTGGCTCCTCTCAGATTCCAGAACTTTCTGTCACCGAAATATGAGGAAAATGTGTTTTTTTGGCCAAATTTTGAGGTTTGCCAAGGATTCTGGGTAACAGAACCTGGTCAGAGCCCCACAAGTCACCCCATCTTGGATTCCCCTAGGTCTCTAGTTTTAAAAAATGCACAGGTTTGGTAGGTTTCCCTATGTGCCGCCTGAGCTAGAGGCCAAAATCTACAGGTAGGAACTTTGCAAAAAACACCTCTGTTTTCTGTCTAAAAATGGGATATGTCCACGTTGTGCTTTGGGGCATTTTCTGTCGCGGGCGCTAGGCCTACCCACACAAGTGAGGTATCATTTTTATCGGGATACTTGGAGGAACGCTGGGTGGAAGGAAATTTGTGGCTCCTCTCAGATTCCAGATCTTTCTGTCACCAAAATATGAGAAAAATGTGTTTTTTTAGCCAAATTTTGAGGTTTGCAAAGGATTCTGGGTAACAGAACCTGGTCAGAGCCCCACAAGTCACCCCATCTTGGATTCCCCTAGGTCTCTAGTTTTCAAAAATGCACAGGTTTGGTAGGTTTACCTAGGTGCCGGCTGAGCGAGAGGCCAAAATCTACAGGTAGGCACTTTGCAAAAAACACCTCTGTTTTCTGTCAAAAAATGGGATGTGTGCATGTTGTGCTTTGGGGCATTTCCTGTCGCGGGCGCTAGGCCTACCCACACAAGTGAGGTATAATTTTTATTGGGATACTTGGGGGAACGCTGGGTGGAAGGAAATTTGTGGCTCCTCTCAGACTCCAGAAACTTTCTGTCACCGAAATGTGAGGAAAATTTGTTTTTTTTAGCCACATTTTGAGGTTTGCAAAGGATTCTGGGTAACAGAACCTGGTCAGAGACCCACAAGTCACCTCATCTTGGATTCCCCTAGGTCTCTAGTTTTCAAAATTGCACAGGTTTGGTAGGTTTCCCTAGGTGCCAGCTGAGCTAGAGGCCAAAATCTACAGGTAGGCACTTTGCAAAAAACACCTCTGTTTTCTGTCAAAAAATGGGATGTGTCCACGTTGTGCTTTGGGGCATTTTCTGTCGCGGGCGCTAGGCCTACCCACACAAGTGAGGTATCATTTTTATCGGGATACTTGGAGGAACGCTGGGTGGAAGGAAATTTGTGGCTCCTCTCAGATTCCAGAACTTTCTGTCACCGAAATATGAGGAAAATGTGTTTTTTTGGCCAAATTTTGAGGTTTGCAAAGGATTCTGGGTAACAGAACCTGGTCAGAGCCCCACAAGTCACCCCATCTTGGATTCCCCTAGGTCTCTAGTTTTAAAAAATGCACAGGTTTGGTAGGTTTCCCTAGGTGCCGGCTGAGCTGGAGGCCAAAATCTACAGGTAGGCGCTTTGCAAAAAACACCTCTGTTTTCTGTGAGAAAATGGGGTGTGTCCACGTTGTGCTTTGGGGCATTTCCTGACGCGGGCGCTAGGCCTCCCCACACAAGTGAGAGATCATTTTTATCAGGAGACTTGGGGGAACGCTGGGTGGAAGGAAACTTGTGGCTCCTCTCAGACTCCAGAACTTTCTGTCACCAAAATGTGAGGAAAATGTGTTTTTTTAGCCAAATGTTGAGGTTTGCAAAGGATTCTGGGTAACAGAACCTGGTCAGAGACCCACAAATCACCTCATCTTGGATTCCCCTAGGTCTCTAGTTTTCAAAAATGCACAGGTTTGGTAGGTTTCCCTAGGTGCCGGCCGGGCTAGAGGCCAAAATCTACAGGTAGGCACTTTGCAAAAAACACCTCTGTTTTCTGTCAAAAAATGGGATGTGTCCATGTTGTGCTGTGGGGCATTTCCTGTCGCGGGCGCTAGGCCTACCCACACAATTGAGGTATCATTTTTATCGGGAGACTAGAGGGAATGCTGGGTGGAAGGAAATTTGTGGCTCCTCTCAGATTCCAGAACTTTCTGTCACCGAAATATGAGGAAAATGTGTTTTTTTAGCCAAATTTTGAGGTTTGCAAATAATTCTGGGTAACAGAACCTGGTCAGAGCCCCACAAGTCACCCCATCTTGGATTCCCCTAGGTCTCTAGTTTTCAAAAATGCACAGGTTTGTCAGGTTTCCCTAGGTGCCGGCTGAGCTAGCGGCCAAAATCTACAGGTAGGCGCTTTGCAAAAAACACCTCTGTTTTCTGTGAGAAAATGGGGTGTGTCCACGTTGTGCTTTGGGGCATTTCCTGACGCGGGCGCTAGGCCTCCCCACACAAGTGAGAGATCATTTTTATCAGGAGACTTGGGGGAACGCTGGGTGGAAGGAAATTTGTGGCTCCTCTCAGACTCCAGAACTTTCTGTCACCGAAATGTGAGGAAAATGTGTTTTTTTTAATCCAAATTTTGAGGTTTGCAAAGGATTCTGGGTAACAGAACCTGGTCAGAGACCCACAAGTCACCTCATCTTGGATTCCCCTAGGTCTCTAGTTTTAAAAAATGCACAGGTTTGGTAGGTTTCCCTAGGTGCCGGCTGAGCTAGAGGCCAAAATCTACGGGTAGGCACTTTGCAAAAAACACCTCTGTTTTCTGTCAAAAAATGGGATGTGTCCACGTTGTGCTTTGGGGCATTTTCTGTCGCGGGCGCTAGGCCTACAAACACAAGTGAGGTATCATTTTTATCGGGATACTTGGAGGAAAGCTGGGTGGAAGGAAATTTGTGGCTCCTCTCAGATTCCAGAACTTTCTGTCACCGAAATATGAGGAAAATGTGTTTTTTTGGCCAAATTTTGAGGTTTGCAAAGGATTCTGGGTAACAGAACCTGGTCAGAGCCCCACAAGTCACCCCATCTTGGATTCCCCTAGGTCTCTAGTTTTAAAAAATGCACAGGTTTGGTAGGTTTCCCTAGGTGCCGGCTGAGCTAGAGGCCAAAATCTACAGGTAGGCGCTTTGAAAAAAACACCTCTGTTTTCTGTGAGAAAATGGGGTGTGTCCACGTTGTGCTTTGGGGCATTTCCTGTCGCGGGGGCTAGGCCTCCCCACACAAGTGAGGAATCATTTTTATCGGGAGACTAGAGGGAATGCTGGGTGGAAGGAAATTTGTGGCTCCTCTCAGATTCCAGAACTTTCTGTCACCAAAATGTGAGGAAAATGTGTTTTTTTAGCCAAATTTTGAGGTTTGCAAAGAATTCTGGGTAACAGAACCTGGTCAGAGCCCCACAAGTCACCCCATCTTGGATTCCCCTAGGTCTCTAGTTTTCAAAAATGCACAGGTTTGTCAGGTTTCCCTAGGTGCCGGCTGAGCTAGAGGCCAAAATCTACAGGTAGGCGCTTTGCAAAAAACACGTCTGTTTTCTGTGAGAAAATGGGGTGTGTCCACGTTGTGTTTTGGGGCATTTCCTGTCGCGGGCGCTAGGCCTACCCACACAAGTGAGAGATCATTTTTATCGGGATACTTGGAGGAACGCTGGGTGGAAGGAAATTTGTGGCTTCTCTCAGATTCCAGAACTTTCTGTCACCGAAATATGAGAAAAATGTGTTTTTTAAGCCAAATTCTGAGGTTTGCAAAGGATTCTGGGTAACAGAACCTGGTCAGAGCCCCACAAGTCACCCCATCTTGGATTCCCCTAGGTCTCTAGTTTTCAAAAATGCACAGGTTTGTCAGGTTTCCCTAGGTGCCGGCTGAGCTAGCGGCCAAAATCTACAGGTAGGCGCTTTGCAAAAAACACCTCTGTTTTCTGTGAGAAAATGGGGTGTGTCCACGTTGTGTTTTGGGGCATTTCCTTTCGCGGGCGCTAGGCCTACCCACACAAGTGAGGTATCATTTTTATCGGGAGACTTGAGGGAACGCTGGGTGGAAGGAAATTTGTGGCTCCTCTGAGATTCCAGAACTTTCTGTCACCAAAATGTGAGGAAAATGTGTTTTTTTAGCCGAATTTTGAGGTTTGCAAAGGATTCTGGGTAACAGAACCTGGTCAGAGCCCCACAAGTCACCCCATCTTGGATTCCCCTAGGTCTCTAGTTTTAAAAAATGCACAGGTTTGTCAGGTTTCCCTAGGTGCCGGCTGAGCTAGAGGCCAAAATCTACAGGTAGGCGCTTTGCAAAAAACACCTATGTTTTCTGTGAGAAAATGGGGTGTGTCCACGTTGTGTTTTGGGGCATTTCCTGTTGCGGGCGCTAGGCCTACCCACACAAGTTAGAGATCATTTTTACCAGGAGACTTGGGGGAACGCTGGGTGGAAGGAAATTTGTGGCTCCTCTCAGACTCCAGAAACTTTCTGTCACCGAAATATGAGGAAAATGTGTTTTATTTAGCCAAATTTTGAGGTTTGCAAAGGATTCTGGGTAACAGAACCTGGTCAGAGACCCACAAGTCACCTCATCTTGGATTCCCCTAGGTCTCTAGTTTTCAAAATTGCACAGGTTTGGTAGGTTTCCCTAGGTGCCGGCTGAGCTAGAGGCCAAAATCTACAGGTAGGCACTTTGCAAAAAACACCTCTGTTTTCTGTCAAAAAATGGGATGTGTCCACGTTGTGCTTTGGGGCATTTTCTGTCGCGGGCGCTAGGCCTACCCACACAAGTGAGGTATCATTTTTATCGGGATACTTGGAGGAACGCTGGGTGGAAGGAAATTTGTGGCTCCTCTCAGATTCCAGAACTTTCTGTCACCGAAATATGAGGAAAATGTGTTTTTTTGGCCAAATTTTGAGGTTTGCAAAGGATTCTGGGTAACAGAACCTGGTCAGAGCCCCACAAGTCACCCCATCTTGGATTCCTCTAGGTCTCTAGTTTTCAAAAATGCACAGGTTTGTCAGGTTTCCCTAGGTGCCGGCTGAGCTAGAGGCCAAAATCTACAGCTTTGCAAAAAATACCTCTGTTTTCTGTGAGAAAATGGGGTGTGTCCACGTTGTGTTTTGGGGCATTTCCTGTCGCGGGCGCTAGGCCTACCCACACAAGTGAGAGATCATTTTTATCAGGAGACTTGGGGGAACGCTGGGTGGAAGGAAATTTGTGGCTCCTCTCAGACTCCATAACTTTCTGTCACCGAAATGTGAGGAAAATGTGGTTTTTTAGCCAAATTTTGAGGTTTGCAAAGGATTCTGGGTAACAGAACCTGGTCAGAGACCCACATGTCACCTCATCTTGGATTCTCCTAGGTCTCTAGTTTTCAAAAATGCACAGGTTTGGTAGGTTTCCCTAGGTGCTGGCTGAGCTAGAGGCCAAAATCTACAGGTAGGCACTTTGCAAAAAACACCTCTGTTTTCTGTCAAAAAATGGGATGTGTCCACGTTGTGCTGTGGGGCATTTCCTGTCGCAGGTGCTAGGCCTACCCACACAAGTGAGGTATCATTTTTATCGGGAGACTTGAGGGAACGCTGGGTGGAAGGAAATTTGTGGCTCCTCTCAGATTCCAGAACTTTCTGTCACCAAAATGTGAGGAAAATGTGTTTTTTTAGCCAACTTTTAAGGTTTGCAAAGGATTCTGGGTAACAGAACCTGGTCAGAGCCCCATAAGTCACCCCATCTTGGATTCCCCTAGGTCTCTAGTTTTCAAAAATGCACAGGTTTGTCAGGTTTCCCTAGGTGCCGGCTGAGCTAGAGGCCAAAATCTACAGGTAGGCGCTTTGCAAAAAACACCTCTGTTTTCTGTGAGAAAATGGGGTGTGTCCATGTTGTGTTTTGGGGCATTTCCTGTCGCGGGCGCTAGGCCTACCCACACAAGTGAGAGATCATTTTTATCGGGAGACTTGGGGGAACGCTGGGTGGAAGGAAATTTGTGGCTCCTCTCAGACTCCAGAACTTTCTGTCACCGAAATGTGAGGAAAATGTGTTTTTTAAGCCAAATTTTGAGGTTTGCAAAGGATTCTGGGTAAGAGAACCTGGTCAGGGATCCACAAGTCACCTCATCTTGGATTCCCCTAGGTCTCTAGTTTTAAAAAATGCACAGGTTTGGTAGGTTTCCCTATGTGCCGCCTGAGCTAGAGGCCAAAATCTACAGGTAGGAACTTTGCAAAAAACACCTCTGTTTTCTGTCTAAAAATGGGATATGTCCACGTTGTGCTTTGGGGCATTTTCTGTCGCGGGCGCTAGGCCTACCCACACAAGTGAGGTACCATTTTTATCGGGATACTTGGAGGAACGCTGGGTGGAAGGAAATTTGTGGCTCCTCTCAGATTCCAGAACTTTCTGTCACCGAAATATGAGGAAACTGTGTTTTTTTGGCCAAATTTTGAGGTTTGCAAAGGATTCTGCGTAACAGAACCTGGTCAGAGCCCCACGAGTCACCCCATCTTGGATTCCCCTAGGTCTCTAGTTTTCAAAAATGCACAGGTTTGTCAGGTTTCCCTAGGTGCCGGCTGAGCTAGAGGCCAAAATCTACAGGTAGGCGCTTTGCAAAAAATACCTCTGTTTTCTGTGAGAAAATGGGGTGTGTCCACGTTGTGTTTTGGGGCATTTCCTGTCGCGGGCGCTAGGCCTACCCACACAAGTGAGAGATCATTTTTATCAGGAGACTTGGGGGAACGCTGGGTGGAAGGAAATTTGTGGCTCCTCTCAGACTCCAGAACTTTCTGTCACCGAAATGTGAGGAAAATGTGTTTTTTTAGCCAAATTTTGAGGTTTGCAAAGGATTCTGGGTATCAGAACCTGGTCAGAGACCCACAAGTCACCTCATCTTGGATTCTCCTAGGTCTCTAGTTTTCAAAAATGCACAGGTTTGGTAGGTTTCCCTAGGTGCTGGCTGAGCTAGAGGCCAAAATCTACAGGTAGGCGCTTTGCAAAAAACACCTCTGTTTTCTGTCAAAAAATGGGATGTGTCCACGTTGTGCTGTGGGGCATTTCCTGTCGCGGGTGCTAGGCCTACCCACACAAGTGAGGTATCATTTTTATCGGGATACTTGGAGGAACGCTGGGTGGAAGGAAATTTGTGGCTCCTCTCAGATTCCAGAACTTTCTGTCACCAAAATATGAGAAAAATGTGTTTTTTTAGCCAAATTTTGAGGTTTGCAAAGGATTCTGGGTAACAGAACCTGGTCAGAGCCCCACAAGTCACCCCATCTTGGATTCCCCTAGGTCTCTAGTTTTCAAAAATGCACAGGTTTGGTAGGTTTACCTAGGTGCCGGCTGAGCGAGAGGCCAAAATCTACAGGTAGGCACTTTGCAAAAAACACCTCTGTTTTCTGTCAAAAAATGGGATGTGTGCATGTTGTGCTTTGGGGCATTTCCTGTCGCGGGCGCTAGGCCTACCCACACAAGTGAGGTATAATTTTTATTGGGATACTTGGGGGAACGCTGGGTGGAAGGAAATTTGTGGCTCCTCTCAGACTCCAGAAACTTTCTGTCACCGAAATGTGAGGAAAATTTGTTTTTTTAGCCACATTTTGAGGTTTGCAAAGGATTCTGGGTAACAGAACCTGGTCAGAGACCCACAAGTCACCTCATCTTGGATTCCCCTAGGTCTCTAGTTTTCAAAATTGCACAGGTTTGGTAGGTTTCCCTAGGTGCCGGCTGAGCTAGAGGCCAAAATCTACAGGTAGGCACTTTGCAAAAAACACCTCTGTTTTCTGTCAAAAAATGGGATGTGTCCACGTTGTGCTTTGGGGCATTTTCTGTCGCGGGCGCTAGGCCTACCCACACAAGTGAGGTATCATTTTTATCGGGATACTTGGAGGAACGCTGGGTGGAAGGAAATTTGTGGCTCCTCTCAGATTCCAGAACTTTCTGTCACCGAAATATGAGGAAAATGTGTTTTTTTGGCCAAATTTTGAGGTTTGCAAAGGATTCTGGGTAACAGAACCTGGTCAGAGCCCCACAAGTCACCCCATCTTGGATTCCCCTAGGTCTCTAGTTTTAAAAAATGCACAGGTTTGGTAGGTTTCCCTAGGTGCCGGCTGAGCTAGAGGCCAAAATCTACAGGTAGGCGCTTTGCAAAAAACACCTCTGTTTTCTGTGAGAAAATGGGGTGTGTCCACGTTGTGCTTTGGGGCATTTCCTGACGCGGGCGCTAGGCCTCCCCACACAAGTGAGAGATCATTTTTATCAGGAGACTTGGGGGAACGCTGGGTGGAAGGAAACTTGTGGCTCCTCTCAGACTCCAGAACTTTCTGTCACCAAAATGTGAGGAAAATGTGTTTTTTTAGCCAAATGTTGAGGTTTGCAAAGGATTCTGGGTAACAGAACCTGGTCAGAGACCCACAAATCACCTCATCTTGGATTCCCCTAGGTCTCTAGTTTTCAAAAATGCACAGGTTTGGTAGGTTTCCCTAGGTGCCGGCCGGGCTAGAGGCCAAAATCTACAGGTAGGCACTTTGCAAAAAACACCTCTGTTTTCTGTCAAAAAATGGGATGTGTCCACGTTGTGCTGTGGGGCATTTCCTGTCGCGGGCGCTAGGCCTACCCACACAATTGAGGTATCATTTTTATCGGGAGACTAGAGGGAATGCTGGGTGGAAGGCAATTTGTGGCTCCTCTCAGATTCCAGAACTTTCTGTCACCAAAATGTGAGGAAAATGTGTTTTTTTAGCCAAATTTTGAGGTTTGCAAAGAATTCTGGGTAACAGAACCTGGTCAGAGCCCCACAAGTCACCCCATCTTGGATTCCCCTAGGTCTCTAGTTTTCAAAAATGCACAGGTTTGTCAGGTTTCCCTAGGTGCCGGCTGAGCTAGAGGCCAAAATCTACAGGTAGGCGCTTTGCAAAAAACACCTCTGTTTTCTGTGAGAAAATGGGGTGTGTCCACGTTGTGTTTTGGGGCCTTTCCTGTCGCGGGCGCTAGGCCTACCCACACAAGTGAGAGATCATTTTTATCGGGATACTTGGAGGAACGCTGGGTGGAAGGAAATTTGTGGCTCCTCTCAGATTCCAGAACTTTCTGTCACCGAAATATGAGAAAAATGTGTTTTTTAAGCCAAATTCTGAGGTTTGCAAAGGATTCTGGGTAACAGAACCTGGTCAGAGCCCCACAAGTCACCCCATCTTGGATTCCCCTAGGTCTCTAGTTTTCAAAAATGCACAGGTTTGTCAGGTTTCCCTAGGTGCCGGCTGAGCTAGCGGCCAAAATCTACAGGTAGGCGCTTTGCAAAAAACACCTCTGTTTTCTGTGAGAAAATGGGGTGTGTCCACGTTGTGCTTTGGGGCATTTCCTGACGCGGGCGCTAGGCCTCCCCACACAAGTGAGAGATGATTTTTATCAGGAGACTTGGGGGAACGCTGGGTGGAAGGAAATTTGTGGCTCCTCTCAGACTCCAGAACTTTCTGTCACCGAAATGTGAGGAAAATGTGTTTTTTTTAATCCAAATTTTGAGGTTTGCAAAGGATTCTGGGTAACAGAACCTGGTCAGAGACCCACAAGTCACCTCATCTTGGATTCCCCTAGGTCTCTAGTTTTCAAAAATACACAGGTTTGGTAGGTTTCCCTAGGTGCCGGCTGAGCTAGAGGCCAAAATCTACGGGTAGGCACTTTGCAAAAAACACCTCTGTTTTCTGTCAAAAAATGGGATGTGTCCACGTTGTGCTTTGGGGCATTTTCTGTCGCGGGCGCTAGGCCTACAACCACAAGTGAGGTATCATTTTTATCGGGATACTTGGAGGAAAGCTGGGTGGAAGGAAATTTGTGGCTCCTCTCAGATTCCAGAACTTTCTGTCACCGAAATATGAGGAAAATGTGTTTCTTTGGCCAAATTTTGAGGTTTGCAAAGGATTCTGGGTAACAGAACCTGGTCAGAGCCCCACAAGTCACCCCATCTTGGATTCCCCTAGGTCTCTAGTTTTAAAAAATGCACAGCTTTGGTAGGTTTCCCTAGGTGCCGGCTGAGCTAGAGGCCAAAATCTACAGGTAGGCGCTTTGAAAAAAACACCTCTGTTTTTGGGGGAAAATGGGGTGTGTCCACGTTGAGCTTTGGGGCATTTCCTGTCGCGGGGGCTAGGCCTCCCCACACAAGTGAGAGATCATTTTTATCAGGAGACTTGGGGGAACGCTGGGTGGAAGGAAATTTGTGGCTCCTCTCAGACTCCAGAACTTTCTGTCACCAAAATGTGAGGAAAATGTGTTTTTTTAGCCAAATGTTGAGGTTTGCAAAGGATTCTGGGTAACAGAACCTGTTCAGAGACCCACAAATCACCTCATCTTGGATTCCCCTAGGTCTCTAGTTTTCAAAAATGCACAGGTTTGGTAGGTTTCCCTAGGTGCCGGCCGGGCTAGAGGCCAAAATCTACAGGTAGGCACTTTGCAAAAAACACCTCTGTTTTCTGTCAAAAAATGGGATGTGTCCACGTTGTGCTGTGGGGCATTTCCTGTCGCGGGCGCTAGGCCTACCCACACAATTGAGGTATCATTTTTATCGGGAGACTAGAGGGAATGCTGGGTGGAAGGAAATTTGTGGCTCCTCTCAGATTCCAGAACTTTCTGTCACCAAAATGTGAGGAAAATGTGTTTTTTTAGCCAAATTTTGAGGTTTGCAAAGAATTCTGGGTAACAGAACCTGGTCAGAGCCCCACAAGTCACCCCATCTTGGATTCCCCTAGGTCTCTAGTTTTCAAAAATGCACAGGTTTGTCAGGTTTCCCTAGGTGCCGGCTGAGCTAGAGGCCAAAATCTACAGGTAGGCGCTTTGCAAAAAACACCTCTGTTTTCTGTGAGAAAATGGGGTGTGTCCACGTTGTGTTTTGGGGCATTTCCTGTCGCGGGCGCTAGGCCTACCCACACAAGTGAGAGATCATTTTTATCGGGATACTTGGAGGAACGCTGGGTGGAAGGAAATTTGTGGCTCCTCTCAGATTCCAGAACTTTCTGTCACCGAAATATGAGAAAAATGTGTTTTTTAAGCCAAATTCTGAGGTTTACAAAGGATTCTGGGTAACAGAACCTGGTCAGAGCCCCACAAGTCACCCCATCTTGGATTCCCCTAGGTCTCTAGTTTTCAAAAATGCACAGGTTTGTCAGGTTTCCCTAGGTGCCGGCTGAGCTAGCGGCCAAAATCTACAGGTAGGCGCTTTGCAAAAAACACCTCTGTTTTCTGTGAGAAAATGGGGTGTGTCCACGTTGTGTTTTGGGGCATTTCTTTTTGCGGGCGCTAGGCCTACCCACACAAGTGAGGTATCATTTTTATCGGGAGACTTGAGGGAACGCTGGGTGGAAGGAAATTTGTGGCTCCTCTCAGATTCCAGAACTTTCTGTCACCAAAATGTGAGGAAAATGTGTTTTTTTAGCCAAATTTTGAGGTTTGCAAAGGATTCTGGGTAACAGAACCTGGTCAGAGCCCCACAAGTCACCCCATCTTGGATTCCCCTAGGTCTCTAGTTTTCAAAAATGCACAGGTTTGTCAGGTTTCCCTAGGTGCCGGCTGAGCTAGAGGCCAAAATCTACAGGTAGGCGCTTTGCAAAAAACACCTATGTTTTCTGTGAGAAAATGGGGTGTGTCCACGTTGTGTTTTGGGGCATTTCCTGTCGCGGGCGCTAGACCTACCCACACAAGTGAGAGATCATTTTTATCGGGAGACTTGGGGGAACGCTGGGTGGAAGGAAATTTGTGGCTCCTCTCAGACTCCAGAACTTTCTGTCACCGAAATGTGAGGAAAATGTGTTTTTTTTAGCCAAATTCTGAGGTTTGCAAAGGATTCTGGGTAACAGAACCTGGTCAGAGACCCACAAGTCACCTCATCTTGGATTCCCCTAGGTCTCTAGTTTTAAAAAATGCACAGGTTTGGTAGGTTTCCCTATGTGGCGCCTTAGCTAGAGGCCAAAATCTACAGGTAGGAACTTTGCAAAAAACACCTCTGTTTTCTGTCTAAAAATGGGATGTGTCCACGTTGTGCTTTGGGGCATTTTCTGTCGCGTGCGCTAGGCCTACCCACACAAGTGAGGTATCATTTTTATCGGGATACTTGGAGGAAAGCTGGGTGTAAGGAAATTTGTGGCTCCTCTCAGATTCCAGAACTTTCTGTCACCGAAATATGAGGAAAATGTGTTTTTTTGGCCAAATTTTGAGGTTTGCAAAGGATTCTGGGTAACAGAACCTGGTCAGAGCCCCACAAGTCACCCCATCTTGGATTCCCCTAGGTCTCTAGTTTTCAAAAATGCACAGGTTTGGCAGGTTTCCCTAGGTGCCGGCTGAGCTAGAGGCCAAAATCTACAGGTGGGCGCTTTGCAAAAAACACCTCTGTTTTCTGTGAGAAAATGGGGTGTGTCCACGTTTTGTTTTGGGGCATTTCCTGTCGCGGGCGCTAGGCCTACCCACACAAGTGAGGTATCATTTTTATCGGGAGACTTGAGGGAACGCTGGGTGGAAGGAAATTTGTGGCTCCTCTCAGATTCCAGAACTTTCTGTCACCAAAATGTGAGGAAAATGTGTTTTTTTTAGCCAAATTTTGAGGTTTGCAAAGGATTCTGGGTAACAGAACCTGGTCAGAGCCCCACAAGTCACCGCATCTTGGATTCCCCTAGGTCTCTAGTTTTCAAAAATGCACAGGTTTGGTAGGTTTCCCTATGTGCCGCCTGAGCTAGAGGCCAAAATCTACAGGTAGGAACTTTGCAAAAAACACCTCTGTTTTCTGTGAGAAAATGGGGTGTGTCCACGTTGTGTTTTGGGGCATTTCCTGTCGCGGGCGCTAGGCCTACCCACACAAGTGAGGTATCATTTTTATCGGGAGACTTGAGGGAACGCTGGGTGGAAGGAAATTTGTGGCTCCTCTCAGATTCCAGATCTTTCTGTCACCAAAATGTGAGGAAAATGTTTTTTTTTAGCCAAATTTTGAGGTTTGCAAAGGATTCTGGGTAACAGAACCTGGTCAGAGCCCCACAAGTCACCCCATCTTGGATTCCCCTAGGTCTCTAGTTTTCAAAAATGCACAGGTTTGTCAGGTTTCCATAGGTGCCAGCTGAGCTAGAGGCCAAAATCTACAGGTAGGCGCTTTGCAAAAAACACCTCTGCTTTCTGTGAGAAAATGGGATGTGTCCACGTTGTGCTTTGGGGCATTTCCTGTCGCGGGTGCTAGGCCTACCTACACAAGTGAGAGATCATTTTTATCGGGAGACTTGGGGGAACGCTGGGTGGAAGGAAATTTGTGGCTCCTCTCAGACTCCAGAACTTTCTGTCACCGGAATGTGAGGAAAATGTGTTTTTTTTGCCATATTTTGAGGTTTGCAAAGGATTCTACGTAACAGAACCTGGTCAGAGCCCCACAAGTCACCCCATCTTGGATTCCCCTAGGTCTCTAGTTTTCAAAAATGCACAGGTTTAGTAGGTTTCCCTAGGTGCAGGCTGAGCTAGAGGCCAAAATCTACAGGTAGGCACTTTGCAAAAAACACCTCTGTTTTCTGTCAAAAAATGGAATGTGTCCACGTTGTGCTTTGGGGCATTTCCTGTCGCGGGCGCTAGGCCTACCCACACAAGTGAGGTATCATTTTTATCGGGAGACTTGGAGGAACGCTGGGTGGAAGTACATTTGTGGCTCCTCTCAGATTCCAGAACTTTCTGTCACCGAAATGTGAGGAAAATGTGTTTTTTTAGCCAAATTCTGAGGTTTGCAAAGGATTCTGGGTAACAGAACCTGGTCAGAGCCCCACAAGTCACCCCATCGTGGATTCCCCTAGGTCTCTAGTTTTTACAAATGCACAGGTTTGGTAGGTTTCCCTAGGTGCTGGCTGAGCTAGAGGCCAAAATCTACAGGTAGGCACTTTGCAAAAAACACCTCTGTTTTCTGTGAAAAAATGGGATGTGTCCACGTTGTGTTTTGGGGCATTTCCTGTCGCGGGCACTAGGCCTACCCACAAAAGTGAGAGATCATTTTTATCGGGATACTTGGAGGAACGCTGGGTGGAAGGAAATTTGTGGCTCCTCTCAGATTCCAGAACTTTCTGTCACCGAAATATGAGAAAAATGTGTTTTTTTAGCCAAATTCTGAGGTTTGCAAAGGATTCTGGGTAACAGAACCTGGTCAGAGCCCCACAAGTCACCCCATCTTGGATTCCCCTAGGTCTCTAGTTTTAAAAAATGCACAGGTTTGTCAGGTTTCCCTAGGTGCCGGCTGAGCTAGAGGCCAAAATCTACAGGTAGGCGCTTTGCAAAAAACACCTCTGTTTTCTGTGAGAAAATGGGGTGTGTCCACGTTGTGTTTTGGGGCATTCCCTGTCGCGGGCGCTAGACCTACCCACACAAGTGAGAGATCATTTTTATCGGGAGACTTGGGGGAACGCTGGGTGGAAGGAAATTTGTGGCTCCTCTCAGACTCCAGAACTTTCTGTCACCGAAATGTGAGGAAAATGTGTTATTTTAGCCAAATTCTGAGGTTTGCAAAGGATTCTGGGTAACAGAACCTGGTCAGAGACCCACAAGTCACCTCATCTTGGATTCCCCTAGGTCTCTAGTTTTCAAAAATGCACAGGTTTGGTAGGTTTCCCTATGTGCCGCCTTAGCTAGAGGCCAAAATCTACAGGTAGGAACTTTGCAAAAAACACCTCTGTTTTCTGTCTAAAAATGGGATGTGTCCACGTTGTGCTTTGGGGCATTTTCTGTCGCGGGCGCTAGGCCTACCCACACAAGTGAGGTATCATTTTCATCGGGATACTTGGAGGAACGCTGGGTGGAAGGAAATTTGTGGCTCCTCTCAGATTCCAGAACTTTCTGTCACCGAAATATGAGAAAAATGTGTTTTTTTAGCCAAATTCTGAGGTTTGCAAAGGATTCTGGGTAACAGAACTTGGTCAGAGCCCCACAAGTCACCCCATCTTGGATTCCCCTAGGTCTCTAGTTTTAAAAAATGCACAGGTTTGTCAGGTTTCCCTAGGTGCCGGCTGAGCTAGAGGCCAAAATCTACAGGTAGGCTTTTTGCAAAAAACACCTATGTTTTCTGTGAGAAAATGGGGTGTGTCCACGTTGTGTTTTGGGGCATTTCCTGTCGCGGGCGCTAGGCCTACCCACACAAGTGAGGTATCATTTTTATCGGGAGACTTGAGGGAACGCTGGGTGGAAGGAAATTTGTGGCTCCTCTCAGATTCCAGATCTTTCTGTCACCAAAATGTGAGGAAAATGTGTTTTTTTAGCCAAATTTTGAGGTTTGCAAAGGATTCTGGGTAACAGAACCTGGTCAGGGATCCACAAGTCACTTCATCTTGGATTCCCCTAGGTCTCTAGTTTTAAAAAATGCACAGGTTTGGTAGGTTTCCCTATGTGCCGCCTGAGCTAGAGGCCAAAATCTACAGGTAGGAACTTTGCAAAAAACACCTCTGTTTTCTGTCTAAAAATGGGATATGTCCACGTTGTGCTTTGGGGCATTTTCTGTCGCGGGCGCTAAGCCTACCCACACAAGTGAGGTATCATTTTTATCTGGATACTTGGAGGAACGCTGGGTGGAAGGAAATTTGTGGCTCCTCTCAGATTCCAGAACTTTCTGTCACCAAAATATGAGAAAAATGTGTTTTTTTAGCCAAATTTTGAGGTTTGCAAAGGATTCTGGGTAACAGAACCTGGTCAGAGCCCCACAAGTCACCCCATCTTGGATTCCCCTAGGTCTCTAGTTTTCAAAAATGCACAGGTTTGGTAGGTTTACCTAGGTGCCGGCTGAGCGAGAGGCCAAAATCTACAGGTAGGCACTTTGCAAAAAACACCTCTGTTTTCTGTCAAAAAATGGGATGTGTCCATGTTGTGCTTTGGGGCATTTCCTGTCGCAGGCGCTAGGCCTACCCACACAAGTGATGTATCATTTTATTGGGATACTTGGGGGAACGCTGGGTGGAAGGAAATTTGTGGCTCCTCTCAGACTCCAGAACTTTCTGTCACCGAAATATGAGGAAAATGTGTTTTATTTAGCCAAATTTTGAGGTTTGCAAAGGATTCTGGGTAACAGAACCTGGTCAGAGACCCACAAGTCACCTCATCTTGGATTCCCCTAGGTCTCTAGTTTTCAAAAATGCAGAGGTTTGGCAGGTTTCCCTAGGTGCCGGCTGAGCTAGAGGCCAAAATCTACAGGTAGGCGCTTTGCAAAAAACACCTCTGTTTTCTGTGAGAAAATGGGGTGTGTCCACGTTGTGTTTTGGGGCATTTCCTGTCGCGGGTGCTAGGCCTACCCACACAAGTTAGAGATCATTTTTATCAGGAGACTTGGGGGAACGCTGGGTGGAAGGAAATTTGTGGCTCCTCTCAGACTCCAGAAACTTTCTGTCACCGAAATGTGAGGAAAATGTGTTTTTTTAGCCAAATTTTGAAGTTTGCAAAGGATTCTGGGTAACAGAACCTGGTCAGAGACCCACAAGTCACCTCATCTTGGATTCCCCTAGGTCTCTAGTTTTCAAAATTGCACAGGTTTGGTAGGTTTCCCTAGGTGCCGGCTGAGCTAGAGGCCAAAATCTACAGGTAGGCACTTTGCAAAAACACCTCTGTTTTCTGTCAAAAAATGGGATGTGTCCACGTTGTGCTTTGGGGCATTTTCTGTCGCGGGCGCTAGGCCTACCCACACAAGTGAGGTATTATTTTTATCAGGATACTTGGAGGAACGCTGGGTGGAAGGAAATTTGTGGCTCCTCTCAGATTCCAGAACTTTCTGTCACCGAAATATGAGGAAAATTTGTTTTTTTGGCCCAATTTTGAGGTTTGCAAAGGATTCTGGGTAACAGAACCTGGTCAGAGCCCCACAAGTCACCCCATCTTGGATTCCCCTAGGTCTCTAGTTTTAAAAAATGCACAGGTTTGGCAGGTTTCCCTAGGTGCCGGCTGAGCTAGAGGCCAAAATCTACAGGTGGGCGCTTTGCAAAAAACACCTCTGTTTTCTGTGAGAAAATGGGGTGTGTCCACCTTTTGTTTTGGGGCATTTCCTGTTGCGGGCGCTAGGCCTACCCACACAAGTGAGAGATCATTTTTATCAGGAGACTTGGGGGAACGCTGGGTGGAAGAAAATTTGTGGCTCCTCTCAGACTCCAGAACTTTCTGTCACCGAAATGTGAGGAAAATGTGTTTTTTTGAGCCAAATTTTGAGGTTTGCAAAGGATTCTGGGTAACAGAACCTGGTCAGAGACCCACAAGTCACCTCATCTTGGATTCCCCTAGGTCTCTAGTTTTCAAAAATACACAGGTTTGGTAGGTTTCCCTAGGTGCCGGCTGAGCTAGAGGCCATAATCTACAGGTAGGCACTTTGCAAAAAACACCTCTGTTTTCTGTCAAAAAATGGGATGTGTCCACGTTGTGCTTTGGGGCATTTCCTGTCGCGGGCGCTAGGCCTACCCACACAAGTGAGAGATCATTTTTATCGGGATACTTGGAGGAGCGCTGGGTGGAAGGAAATTTGTGGCTCCTCTCAGATTCCAGAACTTTCTGTCACCGAAATATGAGAAAAATGTCTTTTTTTTAGCCAAATTCTGAGGTTTGCAAAGGATTCTGGGTAACAGAACCTGGTCAGAGCCCCACAAGTCACCCCTTCTTGGATTCCCCCAGGTCTCTAGTTTTCAAAAATGCACAGGTTTGTCAGGTTTCCCTAGGTGCAGGCTGAGCTAGCGGCCAAAATCTACAGGTATGCGCTTTGCAAAAAACACCTCTGTTTTCTGTGAGAAAATGGGGTGTGTCCACGTTGTGTTTTGGGGCACTTCCTGTGGCGGGCGCTAGGCCTACCCACACAAGTGAGGTATCATTTTTATCGGGATACTTGGAGGAACGCTGGGTGGAAGGAAATTTGTGGCTCCTTTCAGATTCCAGAACTTTCTGTCACCGAAATATGAGAAAAATGTGTTTTTTTAGCCAAATTCTGAGGTTTGCAAAGGATTCTGGGTAACAGAACCTGGTCAGAGCCCCACAAGTCACCCCATCTTGGATTCCCCTAGGTCTCTAGTTTTCAAAAATGCACAGGTTTGTCAGGTTTCCCTAGGTGCCGGCTGAGCTAGAGGCCAAAATCTACAGGTAGGCGCTTTGCAAAAAACACCTCTGTTTTCTGTGAGAAAATGGGGTGTGTCCACGTTGTGTTTTGGGGCATTTCCTGTCGCGGGCGCTAGGCCTACCCACACAAGTGAGGTATCATTTTTATTGGGAGACTTGAGGGAACGCTGGGTGGAAGGAAATTTGTGGCTCCTCTCAGATTCCAGATCTTTCTGTCACCAAAATGTGAGGAAAATGTGTTTTTTTAGCCAAATTTTGAGGTTTGCAAAGGATTCTGGGTAACAGAACCTGGTCAGAGCCCCACAAGTCACCCCATCTTGGATTCCCCTAGGTCTCTAGTTTTCAAAAATGCACAGGTTTGTCAGGTTTCCCTAGGTGCCGGCTGGGCTAGAGGCCAAAATCTACAGGTAGGCGCTTTGCAAAAAACACCTCTGCTTTCTGTGAGAAAATGGGATGTGTCCACGTTGTGCTTTGGGGCATTTCCTGTCGCGGGTGCTAGGCCTACCTACACAAGTGAGAGATCATTTTTATCGGGAGACTTGGGGGAACGCTGGGTGGAAGGAAATTTGTGGCTCCTCTCAGACTCCAGAACTTTCTGTCACCGGAATGTGAGGAAAATGTGTTTTTTTTGCCATATTTTGAGGTTTGCAAAGGATTCTACGTAACAGAACCTCGTCAGAGCCCCACAAGTCACCCCATCTTGGATTCCCCTAGGTCTCTAGTTTTCAAAAATGCACAGGTTTAGTAGGTTTCCCTAGGTGCAGGCTGAGCTAGAGGCCAAAATCTACAGGTAGGCACTTTGCAAAAAAACACCTCTGTTTTCTGTCAAAAAATGGAATGTGTCCACGTTGTGCTTTGGGGCATTTCCTGTCGCGGGCGCTAGGCCTACCCACACAAGTGAGGTATCATTTTTATCGGGAGACTTGGGGGAACGCTGGGTGGAAGGACATTTGTGGCTCCTCTCAGATTCCAGAACTTTCTGTCACCGAAATGTGAGGAAAATGTGTTTTTTTTAGCCACATTTTGAGGTTTGCAAAGGATTCTGGGTAACAGAACTTGGTCAGAGCCCCACAAGTCACCCCATCGTGGATTCCCCTAGGTCTCTAGTTTTTACAAATGCACAGGTTTGGTAGGTTTCCCTAGGTGCTGGCTGAGCTAGAGGCCAAAATCTACAGGTAGGCACTTTGCAAAAAACACCTCTGTTTTCTGTGAAAAAATGGGATGTGTCCACGTTGTGTTTTGGGGCATTTCCTGTCGCGGACACTAGTCCTACCCACAAAAGTGAGGTACCATTTTTATTGGGAGACTTGGGGGAACATAGAATAGCAAAACAAGTGTTATTGCCCCTTGTCTTTCTCTACATTTTTTCCTTCCAAATATAAGAGAGGGTGTAAAAAAGACGTCTATTTGAGAAATGCCCTGTAATTCACATGCTAGTATGGGCACCCCGGAATTCAGAGATGTGCAAATAACTACTGCTCCTCAATCTTGTGCCCATTTTGGAAATACAAAGGTTTTCTTGATAGTTATTTTTTACTCTTTATATTTCAGCAAATGAATTGCTGTATACCCGGTATAGAATGAAAACCCACTGCAGGGTGCAGCTCATTTATTGGCTCTGGGTACCTAGAGTTCTTGATGAACCTACAAGTCCTATATATCCCCGCAACCAGAAGAGTCCATCAGACGTAACAGTAAATTGCTTTCAAAAATTTGACATTGCAGGAAAAAGTTACAGAGTAAAATGTAGAGAAAAACTGCAGTTTTTTTCACCTCCATTTCATTATTTTGTTTTTTCAGTTGTTATTTTCTGTAGGAACCCTTGTAGAATCTACACAAATTACCCCTTGCTGAATTCAGAATTTTGTCTACTTTTCAGATATGTTTCGTTTCTGGGATTCAGCATTGGTTTCATGCCCATTTCTGTCACTGACTGGAAGGAGGCTGAAAGCACAAAAAATCGTAAAAATGGGGTATGTCCCAGTAAAATGCCAAATTTGGGTTGAAAAATTGCGTTTTCTGATTCAAGTCTGCCTGTTCCTGAAAGCTGGGAAGCTGGTGATTTTAGCACTGCAAACCCTTTGTTGATGCCATTTTCAGGGAAAAAACCACATGCCTTCTACTGCAGACCCTTTTTCCCATTTTCTTTTTAAAAAAACGAAATTTTCACTGTATTTTGGCTAATTTCCTGGCCTCCTTCTGGGGAACCCACAAAGTCTGGGTACTTCTAGAATCCCTAGGATGTTGGCAAAAAAGGACGTAAATTTGTCGTGGGTAGCTTATGTGGACAAAAAGTTATGGGGGTCTAAGCGCGAACTGCCCCAAAAAGCCAAAAAAAGGCTCAGCACAGGAGGGGGAAAAGGCCCGGCAGCGAAGGGGTTAAAACAACATATACCACAGAAACAGCTGTTTCATATACCCATGACTACTACTGGCTGGATGGCCCTGGGCAGAGGAGGCCACGTTGTAAAATAAATTAATAGTGCAAATTTAACAATCTTTGAGAAAATGTACTGAACTGTACAACCTTTTGCCCTTACAAAAGATAAAAAATTAAATGCAAAATAATAACTAGCTGCCTACTGAAACTCCAAGCCACCCACCACAACCACAATCAAATTTAAAGATTAAATAAAAGTACAAATAAATACTGGTGCATTCCCTCTATCAAACAAAGAACACCATTACACAAATGTTTTTCAACTTTTTTTATATCATAAAAACAAAGTCCTAAAAATCCAATTGTAAATATGAGGCAGAATTTATAGACAAAGAGAGTGATCCTTCCACCACGAAATCCAAATGAAAGTGGCTAGGACATGAGCAAAGCACTGGGAGAAACCTGCTGGCCAGGAAGAGGACGTTGGAGACTCTGGTGCACCTCCTCCCTGTGGAAAAAAAAAAGTAAAATAAAAAAATGCTATTTGCACTACATAAGAACCTGAACAGTCTGTTGGAGTAGAATAGTCACTGGGAAATGGATTTTCAGGTAGACTTACCTGCTTCTCAAGTAGAGAATATGCTTGAGAAGCAGCCAAGACCACTCGCCAGCTCATGAAAATAGCAGAATTATATTTCCGCCCAGGCCTAATATTTCCCACCAGTGTCTGCCTTTTAAGATAAGGTCACTGCAGGCAGCTAGGGTAAGAGGCACCTTGCTGGATACACAAAATGGCATACTTGTGCACAAACGTGGGGGCTATGCATGTGAGGCTAATGGCATGTGCAGCCCGGTAATTGGTAGCCTGGCATAGAGGGGACTCGCTAAGTTTAGATATTTACTGGGGTTAGCCTTACAGTAATAGTGGGCACTCATACGTAAAGTATGATTTACTTTTGTATATATATGGGGCATATCTACCTCAGATCGTAGTTGAACTAACCTTTGGTCTATAAATTCCAGCAAGATATCAAACTGGGGTGAAAGTGTGCACCAAGATTGATTTTGCAGGTCCCTAGAAGATATATGTACACATCTAGAATTTTCATATTTCTCTGGCTCAACTCAGAATATGAGCCCAGGCCTTTTGCCACCCTGATGGGTAAAGATAATCACTCTGCTCCCCAACAGGGAGAAAAATCCTCCCCACAAAAATAAATAATTAACAGTGCTTCTATCAGCTCCTGATGAAGGAGTAGGGAAGACAATTTGCATCTGTTAATTACCTATCACACTGTACCAAGTTTGGACTAGCCAAAGTCCTCTGAACAAAGGAAGAAATCCAGATAACTGTAGCCAGCACAGTAAAGGGCTCCTGTTTTGAAGATTTGTTGCTGGGAAAGACCCTGGTATTGATGTTAGTGAGGGCAGTGGTGAGGCTCCCAGAAGAGATGAAACCAGTAACTTCTGGACGGTAATAACATGAATTGTCCCAGCATGCCGTTCAGGAGGTTAGATAAGTGCAGAGAGTTGATATAGCACCCTAGGATTGGCCAGGGTGCCTGGCTTCTAGAGTCTTCCACTCCCATTTAAAAACTCATGCAGTAGGGAAACTCAGTGGTTTTTGATGTTGGTCTGTACACACTGAGACTCCAGCAATGATAGCAGCCATGGACAGCTCAAAGGCCAAGCCACTTCTTGCCCTAAAGGACTAAGTACTCTGCCCCTAGTTGACCCCAGGACCAGTGAGTTTCTCCAACGACCAGTGAGGCTGGCCCTCCCAATACCCCGTGAGGACTTTTGGGGAAAAATCTAGACTTTTGCATCAAATCAAGAGGAAAGGAGCACCAGAGACAAAGGAAAGCTGGTGCAGGGAGTCTGTTAAACCAGCTCCATGCAACTTATATCCCTTTTGAGGCCTAGAGGCATGCTAGAGCGCATCACCAGGAGTAAAATTAGATCAAGGTTGTCTAAATCAGCCCAACAGAGCACAACTTATGTGTTTTTATGTTGGTGACCTTTGACCGTCAGCGGGAATCAAAGCTTGTAGTGCTCTACTACAAACACTGAATTTAGCAAAGGTGTGGGCTATGGTTGGGGTCGTTGTAAGCATCCTTAATTTTTAATCAGCCTGGGAGGGGCATGTATTGGGCCCTCTCCGCAGAGCTTCTAGAGACCCATGGATGCCATCCCTGGGCCATTGTATGCAAAACTGGGCCTGGGACATCATCTATACGCCCTGCCAGGGAAATGAAAGGGAAAGCCCCTTCACCACGCCCAGGAAAAAGGGGGGGCCCACAACCCCATATCAGGGCCCTTGATGAGCCAGTAGGCAGGGGGAGTACCATTGCATTCCCTCAACTGTGTGTAGCTCACCCCGCCTCCCCAAGCCTGCGTCTGGGTACCGAGGGGGGGCAACCACTAAACCTGCCCACATGGAGCAGGCTGGGGAAAAGCATGCTGCCGGCTCCTGCACCAGTAGTAAAGGAGGCTGACCGGTGAGAAGTCAGCAGGGGGTACCCAGGGGTGGCTCCTCAAGATGCCCCCAAAGAAGATGCAAAGCAAGATGTCTGAGTGGGCCTGGACGCTCTGAACAAAAGAAAATAGAACAGGAAATACCCCCCAAAAAATCTACATGGCTCTCCCTAGTAAAGCGGGAGAATCTCTAATTAAATATTTACTGCTCCTTCATTGGAGCACCCTGTAATGTCCAGGGTGACCCCATTTGCATATATTTTTCATTCTTGTAGCAGAGGGGCACTAAATGGATTGCAAAAAAATATATTGGGGGGCAACGAAGTACAACAACTCCCCCGAAAAAGAGTTTAAAACTGACCCTATGTTTCTAGGGTTCTAAAATGTCCCCCCTCCCCCAGGATTTTCACTATTGTTTCAAGCACTCCTAAGGCTGGGCTGTTTGCTTTACAGCTGGGAGTGCAGCACTTGATAGAGGTAATGTGTTTGTTTTATTGAAAGTGATATCCCCCAATATGGTGAGGTGCTATCTGGTATACATGCAGGGGTATTGTGATTTTGGTGGTCATGACCCTTTTGAGGTCACATGTGATGCAGAGTGTCACCAAGATTATTTCAATCTGCCTTATTTATATATTTGTACATTGATGCATAGTATTTAGTACTATGTGTATAATAAATGTATTTTCCTTTATTAAAGTAAAAGAACTGACAGGACAATCATTTATTGAGTGTTATTATTGGTGCCAACGAATGGTGATTACTCGCCCACACCACCTCCCCTGAGTAGAGCTTGGACTGCTCAGCTTTGCTACTCTGAGAGAGTCCAGAGCTACAGTGGGGTGCTTGGTTTCCAGAAAGGGAATATTGTGGACCTATTACTTGCATAGGCCTCACATCCTGCACAACTTAAAACCCCATTTCTTACAACCTCTACATAATAAAGTAGCACCGTTGTGGATTTTAGGTGATTGGTCATTTTATACCTCAGACAAACATTAGGTGGATATATATAGTGTGATTCCTGGGCAAACAGTTTGGGACCTAGTCTAGAAACCGAAGCTTAGTGGGCCCCTAAAAGCTTACCTCAGCTCAATTATATGTACTACATTGGAAGTCTGAAATCAACTCGTAAGACACTTCACAACGTCACGGTAGACACTGTCTCATCATCATCCTGCATTTGAACACTGCACTTCACCCAGACCCTTTTGACAAGTGGAAATTAGGCGAGTGTGTCACCATTTCAGATAGTTTCTTACACCAACAGAGCTTATCATTTCAAGCCTGAAGTGGAAATTTCACTTAGACAAATCAGAATGATAACACCTTGAGATCACATTTGCAGACATTCTGGACCAATGTCTGCTGATCAGTTTGGAAAAGCAGCAGAGTAAACCAAGGGCCATATAATAACGCTCTATACTATCGTTCTGCAAGCAACTAAGGTAGTCCCACACTGATGCGGACCCAGTGTATGTATTATGCATCTACTGCTTTATAGTGTGGTGTTTATCTCTTGCTCTATGTTGTCTGTTTCCCTTGTGTATGCAACCCATTCATTTCCACAGTTCTACCATTTGATATACATTTTCTTCTATTGTTTTGTAATAAAGACATAACATTTTTTACCTTCTTGAGAGTCTTTTTATACAATTAAATATTTACTACATAGTATTTATATAGCACAACAGATGTGTTTTTACTATCTCGTCCTTGTTACTGTAGGTTTACAAGTTTAGCAGAAAATATTCCAGTGTAGGAGCAGAAGAAAATAATAACTTGTCAAACCCATTAATGAAGTATTCAGTTTCAAACAGAGAAATATTTAGATGTGTGTCCAATGGTACGCAAATGTAGATAGGATAATGGGGCCATATATTTAAAAATCTATATAAAAACATAAGCTAGGAAAAAAGGTGATAATGAGACACAGGCATCACTAAGAACAGGAATGACTGCAGGTAAATTAGAAACATTTGATGAATGTGTACAAATGAAGAAATGAAAATACTTCTTTGAGAAGGAAGACATTTAAAGAGCTTCATGAGAACATCAATTTGCAATATGGTAGTAAATATCAATGAAGTAGGAGGAGACCTGCTATACATAGGCAGAAACAGTTTGAAGAAACTGAAGTCATTTGCTCTAAAGGGGAAGTTAATTCTTATTTTAAATAGAAAGAAAACTTTAGATGCATTGGTGAGTTCATGAAAAATAAGTGCTGCCATAAGCAGAATATAAACAAGTCAAATTTATGTGCCATGTCTGAGGGAAATACGAATCATACATCCAGTTCAGAATCTGTTTTTTCAACAAAAAAAAATTAGTTTTAGCAGCTAACTTTAGTTTTTGCTGATGACAGAAATGAACATGCACATAAAGTGACAAAAGATACATCAGTGACAACGGAGAAGTTGGAACCAAGAAACAGAGAATACATAGTTAGGGATCAGGCTTTGCAAGTACGCCCTCCAGGCCCTGTATATGAGTGACAGTGCAGTAATATCTGTAACATAAGACAGGAGTAAATTGAGAAACTCAGATTTAACAAGTATAGCAGAGATGGTGTAAAAGAGAAACTCAGACTTCTAAAAAGTATTGATCCATGCAGAGTTCTGAAACATTCAAATGTTTAAGGACATTATTTGGTTTGCTCATCAAAACAATGTTGGACTGTACTTTCCATTATATTCAGATGTTGTCAGTGTATCATACTAAGATTAAAAATATAGTTAGAAAGTTGTACTTTGTTAAAGTCAAGCTCATCATCCAGAAGGAATGATTGGTGCAATAGTACATCTTACTCACACTGACGTAACTAGAATTTCAGAAGAAATCCAAATGACATACTTTGGGCCAGATAAAGAATGTGTAAAAAATGAAGAAGTAGTGGAGGTTATCAACGAGAGAATCACCGGAGAGAATGTGTTAGACATTTTTAGTAAAGAAATTCCTGAATTTACAGCAACATCAGCAGAAACTGCTAATAAAGTATTTGTTTGTTGCCACCCTACAAACTATTAGAACAATTAAAAAAGTAGACATAATTGCAAAAACTGAAGAGAGAGATATGGCCTAGTGGCTTAATCTTAATTTATACTTAGTTGCTGAGGAATAGTTTGATCTATGTTTTAACCAAATTGTCTGCAAGTACTGCCTTAATGAACTGGGCAATAATAAAATGCCCCAAGTGGCATTCATATTAACTTAGAAATCATTCAAATTCAAGCTTCGCTTCAGTAGCTGAAGGTTTATGAAAGTATTATCATCCAAACTGCAAACCCTTTTCAAGCTATAGTTGGTCTGCAGCCACAAAATGCTTTTACCTCCAACTGAAATATTAGTTGGTCTGAAAGAGAAA
This sequence comes from Pleurodeles waltl, assembly GCF_031143425.1. NCBI lineage: Eukaryota > Metazoa > Chordata > Amphibia > Caudata > Salamandridae > Pleurodeles > Pleurodeles waltl. Next base: position 743,260,821 of record NC_090440.1, on the reverse strand, counting down.
GTGGTATAATTTCCACTAGACTTGAAGGAGAACTTTAAAACTATTCGTGTAGACCAACAAATTGTAGAATCACTTTTGGTTTTAGTGAATGGTGAGCCAAAATGATAAATATTTGAAACAAACCGGTTAGTTTAGATAGTCGAAGAAAGTTCTACTATACCTGAAGGAAGAAAACAAGTATTACAAAGATGTAGACATAAATCAACATTAGTCTTTACTTGGAACAGCCTTCAAAGTCTACAGAGAATGATCAGTTTCAGAAAGTTGATTCTGCTAAATCACAATACTTCACTACAGTATTTACCCACTTCACTCTAGAGGTGTTATGGGTGATGCTTTGAGTTCTATCAAATGAGTCCGGGAAAGGGGAGAAAACGAGTGTGTGGGAAAAGAGAATAGAAATCAATTTTCCCAGTTCTCTTTCCTGCAGAAGTAGAAGGTTTCTACAATGATCACAGGCCACTGCTTTTGAATAGAGGTCAAGTCAACTATATGTTGAATAACCATGATTTAGAAAGAACATTGAATATATTTTTCCAACTTGGAAAGTGGAGTGGCTGTTTGTGCTATGTTGTAGCACCTATTCTGAAAAACAGGAACATGATTCCTTAATGGGAGTGTCAGAGAATTCCTTGACAAAGTCTTTGGTAGAGATTAAGGTGGTCATTCCAACCTCGGCGGTAAAAGGCGCTTACCGCCGTGCAGAAGACCGCCATAACACCGCCGCGGCCGCAGTAAACCGCCACGGTCATTCTGACCCACAACAGGCAAACCGCCAAAATACAGACATCCACAAAAGTCCGCCACACCAAAGGCCAGCGAGAAACTGGCGATGACCAGACCTCCACCGTCACGGCAACAGAAATACGCCCACACTATCACGACACACGAATCCACGCGGCGGTCTTTCAACCGCGGTATTCCATTGGCGGTACACACCGCCGCGCTCAAAATACACACACATCTCCAAAACACAGCCACATTGGATAATTCGAAATACACACACCTGATACACATACAAACAACACTCCCACACACCCAACACAATATAAAACACACACCCACATCACCCACAAACCCCCACTCCTAGAGATTCGTGAACACGCACAGAGATAAGAGACCCGAGCACCCTGACGCGCAATTCACTGTCACCCAGCAATATTACCACGCACTTCAAACTACACACCAATACACATCACCACACTTAGCACCACACAATCCACCCCACACATAACCCAAACCACCCCATAGCACCGCAAAGACACCCCAGGTTTTCTGAGGCTGAACTCAGGGTCATGGTGGAGGAAATTGTACGGGTAGAGCCACATCTCTTCGGGACACAGGTGCAGGACACCACCATTGCCAGGAAGATGGAGCTATGGAGCAGAATAGTGGACAGGGTGAACGCTGTGGGACAGCACCCAAGAAATCGGGACGACATCAGGAAGCAGTGGAACGACCTACGGGGGAAGGGGCGTTCCATGGTATCCAGGCACAACATCGCGGTGCAGCGGACTGGCGGCGGACCCCCACCTCCTCCCCCAGAATTTACAACATGGGAGGAGCAGGTCTTGGCGATCCTGCATCCTGAGGGCCTCGCAGGAGTAGGCGGAGGAATGGACTCTGGTAAGTCAAATCTTAACTACTTCATCCCGCCACCCCACCAGCATGCCAACTCATACCCCCACCCTCACCCCCAACCCCATCACACCTACTCCTTGCAAATGTCTCACCCTCACAACCCACCCATCCCAACACCAAGCCTTGCAGGCGACCACAAAGCATGGACACCCATCACCTAAGCATGCCCACTGCACATACCCATCCCCCTGCCAAACCACAGTCACAAAAGCCCCCACACAGGAATGCAAGCACAGGGGTACACGGGCACCCACCCATTGCACGCTATGGCACACACAGAAGCAATAATCATACTTTTATACCCCTGCAGGACCCGAACGCCACGTCACTGCGCAGGAGGGTCCACAAATGTCCACTCCACCCCCAGAAGAGGCCCACAGTGATGACAGCAGCTCTGTCTCCCTGGATCTAGATGACCAGCCCGGCCCATTGGGGACTTCTGGACAGTCGGTTCCCCTCAGACAGCCACAGGCCACAGCAGACCTTCCCCCCTCTGGGAACACCAGCACAGCACCCACACAGCGGGCCCATATCTCTGTCCCCAGGACACGTCAATCAGCGGTGTGTCCACCACTACAGGGCACCCAGGTTAACCCACCACCCCAACAACAACAGGGACCTGGGGGCAGTGGTAGTGGGCACACGGTCCAGGGGACAGAGGCCCAGGGAAACAGAGGAACTGGGAGGGCTGCTGTGCGACAGGGGGGTTACAGGCCCAGGGAACCCACTCTCCACGAGGCCCTCTCCTCCATCATGGGAGCATACCACCACTCCCAGGAGACAATGGCCCCGGTCCTTGCCAGGTTTCAGGAGATCCAGCTTCTGCATGAGCAACAGTATATGGGGTTCAGGGAAGAACTAAGAAACATCAGTTCCGCCATGGGCACCATCGTAGTGGCTCTGAATCAGGTAGTCACCACATTGCGGGACACTGTTGCACCACAAAGGGCCCCTGACACTAGCATGGACCAAGAACTGCCTACCACCTCCGCCGGCGCTAGTGGACAGGAGGCCCCGACACAAGACCAACAGGCACCAGAACCCCACCCCCTGCAGAAGGAGAACCACCCCGCAAGCGGGCCCTGAGATCCAGGAAGAAGACAGAGTAAGATGCCAAGACCCCAGCCAGGAAAGGATACCTCCCTGATTGTCATCCCACTGTCCCACATTGACACCCTGTCCAACCTTACACTGCCCCTGCTCCACTTTCCACAGGCATCTGGACAATGCACCTGTGATACTGATAGTCTGGACTCTGCCATGGACAATCCTCCACCATTACACCTCAACGATTTGCAACCACCCACCAATTTAGAGCACTGTAATAAACACACTTATTGCATAAAACAATCTGGAGTCTGGCTGTGATTTTGTACAAATGTATTAGACATTACCGTGCCAAATGGCATATTCACATTGTGATGCCAACATACCAATGTCACACAGCTGTAGTCCATGGGTAAATAAAGCAGATGTCACGCAGTGGGGCCAACATCTCTGAAATCGGAAGGGAAAGTCACAACTCAGTTACCATACACTGAGGGAAAAGGTCAGACAGTAGAGAGGTAGTAGGGGTTAAGTATATGTAATATGCCGGTGTGGATTCTTACCTGTGTGTCATTGAAAATACTGCTGTATTACTGTGTTCCTGTTCTCTATGTCGTCCTCTTCGCCTTCCTCCTCTTCACTCTCCACAGGCTCCACAGCTGCTACAACACCACCATCTTGACCATCCTCCTGCAGAAAAGGCACCTGGCGTCGCAAAGACAGGTTGTGAAGCATACAGCAGGCCACGATGATCTGGCACACCTTCTTTGGTGAGTACATTAGGGATCCACCAGTCATATGGAGGCACCTAAACCTGGCCTTCAGGAGGCCGAAGGTCCGCTCGATAACCCTCCTAGTTCTCCCATGGGCCTCATTGTACCGTTCCTCTGCCCTTGTCCTGGGATTCCTCACTGGGGTCAGTAGCCATGACAGGTTGGGGTAACCAGAGTCTCCTAATAACCACACAGTGCCTCTGGAGTTGACCCATCACATAAGGGATGCTGCTATTCCGCATGATGTACGCGTCATGCACTGACCGAGGGAACTTGGCATTAACATGGGAGATGTACTGGTCAGCCAAACACACCATCTGGACATTCATGGAATGATAACTCTTCCTGTTCCTGTACACCTGTTCACTCCTGCTGGGGGGGACCAAAGCAACATGTGTCCCATCAATGGCACCAATGATGTTGGGTATATGTCCAAGGGCATAGAAATCAGCCTTCACTGTAGCCAAATCCCCCACCTCAGGGAAGACGATGTAGCTCCGCATGTGTTTGAGCAGGGCAGACAACACTCTGGACAACACCTTGGAAAACATGGGCTGGGACATCCCTGATGATATGGCCACTGTTGTTTGAAATGACCCACTTGCTAGGAAATGGAGTACTGACAGCACCTGCACTAGAGGGGGGATCCCTGTGGGTTGGCGGATTGGTGACATCAGGTCTGGCTCCAGCTGGGCACACAGTTCCTGTATAGTGTCTCGGTCAAGCCTGTATGTTAGTATGACATGTCTTTCCTCCATTGTCGACAGGTCCACCAGCGGTCTGTACACGGGAAGATTTCTCCATCTCCTTGCATGTCCCAGCGGACGGTGCCTATGAAGAACAACAGCGAGCACAGAGTCAATCAACCCACAGGTACGTAACCACAGCTTGCACATAACACTATTCCCAATGCATTGAATGGCTTGTATGAGTGTCGATGCAAGGCCTAGGTATGTGTGACGCAGTAGAAAATAAGGCATGTGGGCCCTTAAAATGGCGGCTGCCTGACCTCTGAAGGGCGACAATGGGATGTGAGGTCAATGCGCTGGCGTGGCACACCGTGGCGGTAGGCGGTCGAAGACCGCGGCGCAAAGCAGCATTGGTTAACATTGAACCCTATGGGTCTCAGGAGCCAATGACGATGTGCGCCGGCGGTCGCGGTACGCACCGCCGCGGGCGTGACCGCCATTTTCTATCTGCTTAATCACTCGATACCTGATCTTCGACAAGAGAGGACCTACACTGCAAGTGCTGCTGTGACCACGGTCTGGAAGAGACAATGGCTCATGCGACTGGGGAAAGGGCCCCTGCCTTCACTGCTCAGGAGTTGGAGAAACTCGTGGATGGGGTCCTCCCCCAGTATGCGCTACTCTCCGGTCCTCCAGACCAACAGGTAAGTACACTGGGACCATACTTTGTGGCCAATGCCTGTATTGAGTGGGGTGGATGAAAGATGGTGGTGAGGGGAGCGATTGAGGCATGCATCAAACGACAGATGAGAGCATGTGCCACATGGCAAGGGTGGGGATGGGGGGGGGCCACTCACATCGAGCATGCAGAAGGTGATGATTATTCTTCTCTCCCTGTACATGTCACATAGGTCAGCGCACAGCTAAAAATCGATATTTGGCGTGCCATCGCCAAGGACGTCCGGACCCTGGGGGTCCACCAGAGACGGGGCACCCACTGCCAGAAGAGATGGGAGGACATTCGACGCTGAAGCAGGAAGACGGCGGAGGCTCAGCTGGGGATGGCCTCCCAACGTGGGAGGGGTGCCAGTCGTACTTTGACCCCCCTGATGTCCCGGATCCTGGCGGTTGCCTACCCCGATTTGGATGGGCGCGTGAGGACATCACAGCAGACACAAGGGGGTGAGTACACTCAAATCCTGGTGACTTTGCGCGCAGTGGAGGTGTCTGGGTGGGGGAGGAGGGCTGTGGGTATCCCTAGGCCAGGGCGATTTCTGTAGGCTAGGCCCCTATGTAAGGCATGGCCCTGTGCCCCCACCCCCCACCTCTGTAGGGTGCCAAGTACAGCTATTCATTGCCCTGTGTCATGTATGTGAGCAGAGGTCGCCCATAGGCTTGTAGGCCATGTCCCACGGATTGCGTAGTCGACCCCAAGTGCGCGGCGTAGTGCAGGGGGCTTCTGTGTCTGCCCTGTCCGCCAACGGTGTCGCCAATGCATGCACTCAACATTTCTTTATTTTTCCCCACCCCCTTTTTTGTTGTCTTCCTGTTCATATGTACATTAGCATCATCAGGCGGAGGAGAAGTGGCATCGGAGCACGAGGGAGCTGCATCTCACATGGCCATGGCGGGCCATGCAACAGAATCGGAATTCACCAGTGAGACGGAGGGCGAGGGGTGCTCCACAGCGGGGACTCGTGCGGATGTCAGTGACAGCGACTCGTCCTATGAAGGGAGCTCCCTTGTGGTGGCGTCAACATCCGTGCCCCCCGCAACAACAGGTACAGCCGCCACCCAGCGCACCAGCACCGCCCTCCCAGCAGCCCCTCAGCGTTTGCCCTGTGCCCGCTCACCCAGGAAGGTGGGCATCTCCTTCGCCCCTGGCACCTCAGGCCCTGCCCCAGTCACCCCTGCTGCCCTCAGTGAGGAGGTCATTGACCTCCTGAGGATGCTCATTGTTGGGCAGTCTACCCTTTTGAATGCCATCCAGGGTGTAGAAAGGGAGGTGCACCAGAGTAATGCGTACCTGGAGGGCATTCATTCTGGTCAGGCTGCCCATCAGCGATCGTTCAACACTCTGGCCTCAGCACTGATGGCAGCAATTGTCCCTGTCTCTAGCCTCCCCCCTCCAACTTCCTCCACCCATACCCAATCCCCTGTACCTCTGCCTATCCCAGACACACCATCAGACCAGCCTGCACACACCTCAACACCCAAGGGAAGCTCAGACAGACATAAGCACCACACATCACACAAGCATTCACACAAGCAACATCCACATGCAGACATACCAACACCCACTGCCTCCACTGTGTCCCCCTCCTCCTCATCTCCCTCCTCCCTCCCTGTCACGTCTACACTCACACCTGCATGCACAACATCTTCAGCCACTACGTCCATCACCAGCACACACACCAGAACCCCCCGCACACGTGCAGTCACCACCCCCACTACCATTCACACGTCCCCTGTGTCCTCTCCCAGTGTGTCTGTCACCCCCTCTTCCAAGCTACACAAACGCAGGCAGCCACCCACCCAACAGCCATCCACCTCACGACAGCCTCCAGCCCAAGCACCTGCACCCAAAGACAGCAGACTTCAAACTCCTACAACCACAACCTCTTCCTCCACTCCCATACCTACTACACCTACCCGTCCTTCTCGTCCTAAACTTATTTTTCTATCAAAACTTGACCTCTTTCCAACAACTCCCCCACCCCGTCCATCTAATAGGACTCCAGTCAGCACCTCAGCCACCACAAAAGCGGGCCCTGTGAAGACAGTCTGCCATGGACTGTGGAGTCCCCCACCCTCAAGGTCAGCCAGTTCAGTAGGGAGCCAAGGCACGGCCAGCCCACCCCGCAAAAACATGCAAAGATTGTCAGTGGCCGGCGCGAGAGGCCTAAAACACCTGGGACCAAAATCCCTACCATGGCTCCGGCAGGGAGTGTGGTGCCAGCTGACACACCGCCAAAGGTGGGGAAGGGCCACAGGCGAACAGGGAAGGCTGGGAAGGGCAGCACGCCCGACAAGACCGCCAGCAGCCCAGCTGTGCAGGAGGGCCCTGCATGCCCCATCCCAGGTGGGCAGGAGGACACCAACAGGCCCGGTACTGCAGCCCAGGAGGGCCCCACCAGACCCATCCCAGGTGGGCAGGAAGGCGCAGCCAGCCACAGGTCAGGTGGCGAATGACCTCCACGCCATGGGCGGATCCGCTGAACTGGGCAGTCATCCGAAGCACCGCTGAACTGGGCACCGCCGTCTCAAGCACCGCTGAACTGGGCCCTTCATCTCAAGCACCGCTGAACTGGGCACCGCCGTCTCAAGCACCGCTGCGCTGGGCCCTTCATCTCAAGCACCGCTGCGCTGGGCACCGCCGTCTCATGCACCGCTGAACTGGGCACCAGCGTCTCAAGCACCGCTGAACTGGGCCCTTCATCTCAAGCACTGCTGAACTGGGCCCTTCATCTCAAGCACCGCTGCACTGGGCACCGCCGTCTCAAGCACCGCTGAACTGGGCACCGCCGTCTCAAGCACCGCTGAACTGGGCACCGCCGTCTCAAGCACCGCTGCGCTGGGCCCTTCATCTCAAGCACCGCTGCGCTGGGCACCGCCGTCTCAAGCACCGCTGAACTGGGCACCGCCGTCTCAAGCACCGCTGAACTGGGCCCTTCATCTCAAGCACCGTTGAACTGGGCCCTTCATCTCAAGCATCGCTGCGCTGGGCACCGCCGTCTCAAGCACCACTGAACTGGGCACCGCCGTCTCAAGCACCGCTGAACTGGGCACCGCCGTCTCAAGCACCGCTGAACTGGGCCCTTCATCTCAAGCACCGCTAAACTGGGCACCGCCGTCTCAAGCACCGCTGCGCTGGGCCCTTCATCTCAAGCACTGCTGAACTGGGCACCGCCGTCTCAAGCACCGCTGCGCTGGGCCCTTCATCTCAAGCACCGCTACGCTGGGCCCTTCATCTCAAGCACCGCTGCACTGGGCACCGTCGTCTCAAGCACCGCTGAACTGGGCACCGCCGTCTCAAGCACCGCTGAACTGGGCACCGCCGTCTCAAGCACCGCTGAACTGGGCACCGCCGTCTCAAGCACCGCTGAACTGGGCACCGCCGTCTCAAGCACCGCTGAACTGGGCCCTTCATCTCAAGCACCGCTGAACTGGGCACCGCCGTCTCAAGCACCGCTACGCTGGGCCCTTCATCTCAAGCACCGCTGAACTGGGCACCGCCGTCTCAAGCACCGCTGGCCCATTGGCGGAAGGGGCAGGCCCGCATCTGTGTCGGGCAGGGCTGCACAAAGCACTCTGGGCACTAGTCCCCCTCCAGTACCAGTGGAGACTGATATTGACTTGAGAGACTGTGGCTTTGCACTCCCCAGGATGTAACAGTGGGCAACCCACCCACTGTAGAGACTTGAGAGACTGTGGCTTTGCACTCCCCAGGATGGAACAGTGGGCAAGCCACCCACTGTAGCGACTTGAGAGACTGTGGCTTTGCACTCCCCAGGATGGAACAGTGGGCAACCCACCCACTGTAGAGACTTGAGAGACTGTGGCTTTGCACTCCCCAGGATGGAACAGTGGCCATGGAGGCCCCTTGTGGATCTGGTGTCGTGGACTCATCTGGCTGAGGTGCCCCCCCTTCCCTTCCCCCTGAGGTGCCTGTAGTTTTGGTATCTGATGCCCCTGCAGTGTTCTCTCCGTTGGAGTCAGGTATCCTGTGTGGGCTTTGCCCATGTGATTTGGGCACAGTGGTCCACGAACAATGCCTGATACAAATATCGGACTGGACAATTTATGTATATAAAAGTTTTAGATGTGTGATATATTTTAAAGCCAGTCATACAATATATTCCAATGTTTATAATCATTTCCTTTTGTCTTTGCATTCTTCTGGGGGTTTGGGGGGGTAACTGTGATGTCTTGCTATGCATTGATGTGTGTGTTGTAGTGGGTGAGGGTGAGGGTGGGTGTGTCGCATATGTGTGTCCCCGTAATTTTTTGCCTCCCCTGTGTCGTAGGTGCAGTACTCACCGTTGTCTTCTGCGCCGGCGTTCGTGCTCCTGGTAGAGGAGCAGGAAGACAATCGCTGGGAGGATGTGGAGTTCGGGTTCCATGCTGTCCAGATTCCTTGTGGGGTGTATGGAGGTGAGCGTTTTCCGTTTGAAATGGCTGTTTCCGCCGTGTTTTTATCGGCGGGGCTACTGCCCCGGAAAAGGTGGCGGATTAGTGGGTTGTGATAGGGTGAGCGGTACATTGTCTCCCGTCTGTCTGTTGGCGGTGACCGCCGCACTGTTTGTTTGTTCCGCCGTGGTGGGCGGTGTGTTGAAGTGGCGGTCCATGTTGGCGGTTTCCACCAGGGTCGGAATTGCATTTTTTTTACCGCCAGTCTGTTAGCGGTTTTGCCGCCGCTTTAACACCAACCGCCAGGGTTGGAATGACCCCCTAAATTCTTCAGTGCAACCTCATGGATCCTATGCCATGTCAATCTGTAACAGAGGAGTACCAGTTCCACTGGCATGCTGAGTTAAAGTGTATTTTGTACAATTTACGTTCATCTACCTGGTTTGTAATGCTTAGCTATGCAGAGTATGCTCGGGATGAGCTCCACACATTTCTCAGGATAGCTACTACAAATACAACAGGTATCATATTTATAAATAAAACTGCTGAATAGTGTTTCATGGATCCAGCAAATTGCTGTCATACAGCATCCATTTCATTCAGAACCATGTAGCACTGACATAGTGAAAACCCACTTGATGGATGCTTATTGCATTCGAAGTGTTCATTTAAAGAACCTATATCTGTATGAGGTAAATCAGTTCTACACATACTGAAACAATGCTGAGGAATATATGAAAGCAGGTCACTTTCAAGTTTCATGCTGCAATGGTTGTTTTGTCAAATGCAACAAAGAGAGTCTCATTAATCATCATAAGCTAAGCTGTCAAAGTGCAGAATGGCTCTTCTGCAATTGTTTGACGTATTGAGAAATAACTTTTAGGTAACTATGACTGCGATAAATATGCTTTCAGAACAGTGAAGGTGAATGACCAAAATATTGTTTAAAAAAACTGGTCATTAGTTTTTGAGATATTAAGCAAGAAAAATATTTGGTTTTAATTTTAAAATGCAGAGCCTTCTCATTGGACCAGGGGTCTTTTTTTTACCCTTGGGCCATCTGGTCATAGGGTAGAAAGCCTCCTGCGGCTTAAAGGCTCTGAGGAAAAATGTTGCAGGCAGCCATTACAGGACTCCGGGACCTAGACCCTGGTCCTGAGGTTTGGAAAAAAAAATTAAGGGAACAGGGTTTGGATACCCTGTCCCCCTCAAGCCCTGTGGGGGAGGGGAGTCCCAAAATAAAACAAACATCTTTAAATAGTTGCAGACATACTGACGCTTAGGTGGTCATGCAATCTACCATTCTGACCTCTATACCATTTACCTATTTTGTACTCGCTATTTCTCTGTGGACACGAGCACAGATTCCACACCTTATGCACTCCCTTACTGAACACCCCATTAATATGTGGATTTGCCTGCTTTCAGGTTATTGCATAACCTGTTATCTACTTTTGCAATATTGCAATGTGTGGCGGTCTACATCATTGCTTCTTGATACTACCAGGGTTATGTGTAGTATACTACTTTGATTTATGATACAAAATTTCAATAAACAGATTTGTAGTAGAAAAAAGGTTGCACACCCTCAAGACTTCCGCAGGAGTTGTGACTAAATTTAAAAAAAAAAAATCCTGTTGCCATTTGAATTTTTACATTATTCAGGGAAGAAGGGCATGGCGCCTCTTCTCTGAGCCAGAGGTGGTCTCAGGAACCACATCCCGTGGAATCAAATTATTCAAACAGGGGAGGAAGGGGGGGATGCTGCTGCCGCCTCAAGCTCGTAATGACCCTGCAGGCCCCATTAGCAGGGCCAAACACTTTAGTTTTAGAGGAGGGAGCACACAGCACCCCTCCTCAAGCCCAAAGGGGTCCCAAGGACTCCATCCCCTGAAACCAGAGACAAACTTGGAGGGTAGGGTGCCATGTATCTCCCCCACCCCGAGCCTTACAAGGCCATGGGGAACCCATCCTCTGGGGCTAATTCTTTAACTTAATCCCAGGGAGCACACATACTGGTTTTGCCTGCCTACAGAAGGGCAGGCAGGGAAAGAATTATGTCCTACCCAGTGGGAGCTTTGAAAATGCTCCCGCTGTCTGGGACACATTTCTGTTTCCCTACCCATGCTCTTGCAGGCAGAGAAACTGTCATGGAGCTGGTTGTGGTCACAGGGACATTGAGGGTTCCCCCTCCCCTAAAAATACTCTATTGCTCAAGGGAATGGGGTCTACTGGGGCCCATTTGGGCTCAGTGATGGGGGTCGCATACCCTCTCTCCTAATAATATATTTTTGGACCCCAGGGGATGGGGTACCTGGGGCAAATAGTGGCTTGGGGAAAGAAGCTATGTACCCCTCCTCTTTATTAAAATAGAAGGCCTAGCCGGTCCTGAGTCCAATATATATTTTTTTAAGTCACAGGGATGGAGTACTCGGGCCTAAAAAGACTTGGGGAGGGGAACGTGTGCCCTCCACCCCTAACAATAATGTTGGCCATGGTGATGGGATCCCTGGAGCCTATAGAGCAGTGGTCTCCAAACTTTTTAGTGCTCCACCCCCCAGTTGAAAAATAAAAATCATTGGGCCCCCCCTCAGAATTTTTCTCAATGACTTTATAAAGATGGCAATGTTTAAATATGTCTAGACCTATTTAAACATTGCAGTTAAGTAATGTTACCTTTTAAAAAATGCAATAACATGTTTTTGCTTAAAACAAAGGCCTGTTATCTGTATAATTCTGCTTTTGGCCAGAGTCTGCCCCTTCCCTGCCTCCCCCGGGATCACTTGAGGCCCAACTGGGGGTGGGTGAAGACACCTGCTATAGAGGCTTGAGGAAGTGGCTGCAAGCTCATCCCCTTAGGTGAATAAAATGGCCCCAGGGGAATAGGCGTCACAGGACCCTAAAAGCTTGGGGCAGGGGCTGTGTGCTCTAGTGGGGGAGGTTAGGGAGGAATTGGCTGACAGCAGGGGTTTAACACAGGGCCAGACCGTAGGCCTGGCTTGCAGCTAACGCAACATCCCCAATGTTTGAAGGCCATGAGTGGTATGCAGTTGCTTACCTATGAGGGGCTGACCACAGGGCCTGACTGGTCAACGCATGGTCAAAGGCCTTTGTCAGTGTGTGCAGGCTTTATGTACGGAAATAAAATATTACTTTACATTTCAAAACCCTAGAAATTCACTGAAGAAAACAAAGGGTAAAGTGACATTATAGTTAGGCTAAAATTTCAGTGGCAACATAATGTTTAACTTAAAAAAAACTGAAATTCACCAGTTAAAGTTATCTCTTTAAACTATAACTCATGCCCTAAAGTAACTATAACTCGTGCTTGTCCCATGTTCTATGACATCATTGATAACAAGACTGCAACATCTGAAATTACATCTTTGAAGATAAGACCATGCATGGTGTGGACACAAGCTACAGTTACCTTAGGGCATGAGTTATCATTAGTAGAGATAACTATAAGTGGTGAATTGCAATGTTTTCTGAATATAAAATGTTACGTCGGCACTCAAATTTTCACATAAACATAGCGTCATGTTAACTTTTTTTAGTGAAAATCTATTGATATCTACATCTCTCCCTCTCTCGCTTTCTCTCTCTCCCTCTCTATTACCTAACGGTGGTCTCCAGTAGGTAGTTATAGCTAGGACCATGTTTCTATAGAAAAAGCATTTTTTGACGTGCCTATATCTTTGGCATTGTTTGACAAATCTTCACAAACATTTCCAAAAAAGAAGTGTGCTGGTGATTTTTGTTGCACATGGAATGTTTTGGGGTGATCCATCAAGCGGGTGCCGAGAAAAAGGGGGGGGTCAAAAAAACATGTTTTTCCCTTGTTAATTCCCATAGGAGATTTAAATCCAACTCCAGCCCGAACCACTGGATGGAATTACCCCAAATTTGGCAGAAAGGTAGCTTTTAGTACGCAGATTGGGTTTTTTATTATTTGGTGTAACTCTGTTTAGACGTTTCAGAGAAATGAAAGGAAAACCAAATATGTACATTTAGGGCCGCAGATCTGTCACAACTTTTTTGCAATTATCACTGCAAATTTGCGAATGCCCGCACCAATAGGAATGCTGTGATTGGCTGGCCGAAACCTGACCACCAAGTTCCGCCTGCCATTTTAGGTAACGGGACATGGGCCCCAGGGCTGAAAAATAAAATGAAAAGTGACATAAGGGGTCAGACTGGAGGTACCCTGACCCCACGGCTGTGATATAGAGGTGTTTGAAGGTGAAGTTCTGACCTTAAAATATATCTTTTTTTGCAACGTGCAATATTCATGAATACATCATGACATTCAGCATGCCCTCGTTTAATGTTACGACAGATTTGGGAATATCGGCTAAAATGTTTTAAAAATATATATATATATATATATATATCTCATTCATACACTAATTCATTCACTCACAGACCCACTCAGACTGTCACATACCATCTCACAGACCTACTCCGACCCTCACACACCAACTCACAGACCCGCTCAGACCCTCACGGACCCACTCACAGACCTACTCAGACATTCATGCACCCACTCACAGACCCACTCAAACACTGACGCACCAACTCCAAGTCCCACTCAGACACTGACACACCCACTCAGACCATTACACATCCACTCTCAGAACCACTCAGACCCTCATGCACCCACTCTTACACCCAGACAGACACTCTCATACCCAGAGAGACAGACCCTTTGGCTGTGCATGGTGGGGGTTAGGTGGTTATAGGGGGTTGGGCGCAGGCCCTGCTCATTCTGCTCTCACTTTCATATCTCGTACTCCTACATAGATCATGTCCTTGTAACTAATTTTCTCCTTCACGACCTCAATTCAGCGAGGATCTCCGATATCTCAATTTCTTATCACGAACACCTAGAACTGCTCTGGTCCGACAGCACTTCCCTTCGCAGGGGCCCACCGCATTGGCACTTACCCCCAGAGCTCCTCTGCAACCCAGCTGATGAGGCTGTGATACGCAAGGCAATTGTGGAGTACTTTGCCCTTAATATCCTCAGAGATACCTTGCTACCTATCCTATGGGGTGGGTTCAAAGCTCATATCCAGGGGTGATCACCTATATAGCTATAGCGAGGGAGAGAGAGGCTCATCTAGCAGAATCCAACCCAACAGTGTAGAGTAAGGATATGGACTAGCAAGATAAGGTAGCCGACTTCCACCCGAACAAACAAAAACTTACCATGTTGCGGGCCAGTTGAGAGCACAAAGAAACCAGCAAGACAGAACACTCCCTCTTGGCTCTGCAGCAGAGGTACAATGAGGGAGGCAACAAGGAAAGGCAGGCTTTTAGCTTGCAGACTTCGCCAAGCACAAGCCCAGGTACATATAGCAAAACTCCATGCTAAAGGCAAAAGCTGGGCAATGGCTGATCAGGACATCCAGCGGCGTTCCATGGCTATTACCAAGCACTTTATCAGCGCAATGATGTCACCCCTGCGAGGATAGAGGAATATTTGACTGCCTGCAAGTAGGAGCCATTGCATCCCCAATACACACAGCTTCTTCATGCCCCGATCATCCTTGAGGAGCTGCAGTACAGGCAAAAACCTAAGGCCCAGATAGGCTGCCTGTAATCTTTTACTGACTGAATTTATCTGATATGTAGGATCACCTCTTACTGCTATTTAGCTCCTTCACACAAGATACGGGGTTTACACCCTCTGTGGCAGTTGCAGAGTTATCCCTCATACCTAGCCCTGGCAAGGATCTGGCCCACTGCTTCTCTTACCGTCCTACAGCCCAACTTAACACTGATGCAAAAATATTTACCAAGATCCTGGCTATCAGACTGGAACATTACCTCCCAGGCCTCATTGACCCAGACCAAGTGGGCTTTATTCGTAACAGACATGGGGCAGATAATGTCTGCTGTGTTGCACACCTTGTTGAGAAGGCTCATCGGCAGCGCAGAGATGTTTTTTGATAGAGTGAACTGGTCTTTCCTTCAGGCAGCTTTGGGAAGTTGTGTTTGGGCCCAAGCATAATAGCTAAAATGATGGCGTTGTACGTCAACACCATAGCCACTGTCTGTGTTAACGGGCAACAGTTGACCACTTCTGATATTTTCCAGGGAACGTGTCAGGGGTGCCATTGTTGCCCTTCTTATTTGCCATAGTGGTTGAACCACTGGATATCACTATCTGCCACACAGCTGACGTGGTGGGTATTCTTTTTGGGGGCCAAGACTATAAGATAAGCATGTTCACAGACAAGCTCCTGCGCTCACAACCTGCTGTTTTCCCTCCCGGCTGTCGTTGCTTGCACGAAGGCCTTTGAGGCAGTATCGGGCTTCAAGATCAATATGTCCGAATCGTGTATGTTCAATCTGACCATACCCAAACAGGACCTTTCTACCCTGCAGAGCCTTGTGCCATTCCAGTGGTCACCAGATATGAGTATATACTTAGGACTTAACCTTACTCTGACATGCACAACCTGGAATCAGGCTAGTTGGCCACAGGTCCGTTGTTCCATCTTGGCAAATGTTTGACAGTGGAACTTCTCCACATGTCCTGGTTAGGCCAAGTTAATGTTGTCAAAATTAATGTACTTCCATGGCCTCTTTATCTATTCCAGACTATGCCCATCCCAATCCCAGACAATGACATTCTACGCTTGCAATGGGATATTCATTTCTTCATCTGAAATGGGAGGCCACCAAGGATCTCTAGCATCCTAATGATGAAGCCTTGACACAGAGGTAGGTAGGTTGGCCTGCCCTAACCTGCTTAACTGTTACTGGGTCGCCCACTTGTGATATATCTCTGAATGGATGGTGCACGCAAGTGAAAAGCACTGGTTCTACATGGAGCGAGTAATGGTCTGCTGACCTCTGTGGGACCTAGCCAGGCTACCCAAACACACCCGTCCATGTAACTCATATATTGTTACCCCCACTAAAACGGTGCTTGGCTTATGGGACAGACTGGAGCTTAGGCGGGGACTTTCCACCTTCCCCTCCCCTAATACCTCTATTGCCCGCAATCCTGACTTTACCCCCAGCACTGTCCCCCAACCCTTCCTCGACTAGAGGGCTGATGAATGTAGGGCATTACGTGACCTATTCGTCTGGACCTCTATACAGTCCTTTGGCCAGTGCAAAGCTGACTACCATCTCCCAGAGACAGCAAGACTGCTGTAACTGACAGCATTGGGCATTGCACACATCTGTCTACCCTGGGGTTGTGAGGCCATAACCCCCTTTGAAAAACTGGTGAGGGCATTATATCCAACACGTACCACACATTGCAGCACTCCACACACATTTGCAAGTACACATACCAAACCTCTTGGCCAACCTCTACTATGGAGGCCATTTCACACAAACGGTAGAAGGCCCTATGGCGCAACATACCCAAGCATACTGTAGGTGATCTCTCAGGGAAACAGCGTACATGCTTATGTTTCACTGATATTATAATCCAGTCCGACTCTCCACGATCTGCCCCTCTAAATCCTCCCCTTGTTGGAGGTGTGGTCTCACGTTGAGTGACTTCTGTCACGTGTGGTGGCCCTGTAGCCTCATTACAACCTACTGGAAGGAGATCCTGGGTCACATTACAGCTGTGGTAGGGTTCCCGTTCCCTGCCTCTTATCTTGCAGTTGTTCTTGGTATCCACCCACTTGACTTAAGTGCAATGACCCAAGCTGACTGGAGACTTATCGGCTATATGCTACAAGCAGCCCAACAACTTGTGGCACTAGCAAGGAAAAAGATGACACCCCCCTATAGTTTAGTGGGTCACTCACTTCTGGCAAATCATGGCGATGGAACAACTTTTCCATAACTTAACTCCGACCGAGGCGAAATTCCAGACTATACGACATCCACCGAGTCACTAATTCACACCCATGGAGTTTCCCTGTTTTTAACCCTCAGAGACTACGCAGACTACAACTCTTTGAGTGACCCTCCCACAGGGACTTCATCTCTGGGACTGTCCAACCCTTCCGACCATGACGTAGGGCACCCACTCTACACTTCACATGACACTGATCCCAAACCTGGAAGGCATAATGCTTATCCTGACCTATGGTTGATGTATACTGTTTCTTGATTAATACTGCGGCTTGACGCACTGTAGATGGCCTTGATATGGACCAACTGATGGTCTACTGTACTATCTATTGATCACAGATGGTGAGCGAAATCCGTCTGCAATGTATTATATGACCTCATGCTACAGGTGACGCCTATGTTGCACTTTGTTATGTCTAAGTAAAAATTGCAATAAAGAGATTCTGAGTTTTTAAAAAAACACTGTAATACACTATATTGCCCCTTACAACTCAGGGCCTCAAATCAGGCCAGCAGACTAGCCCTTTTAGTCACTCTTGTTTCCTGGGTTTAGCAAGAAGTTACAGGTCCGGTTTATCTTCCCCAGGTAAAAGGGCAGCAGGCAGTGGGTCAGCACAGCAGGGCAGCAGTTCCTTTAGAGAAGCAATCCAGCAGAGTGGCAGTCCTTGTAGCAGCACAGCAGTCCTTCTTCCTGGCAAAATATACATAGGCCCAGACGTGTATCAGATCAATGGTGTCTGAGGTCCTTCCTTTGTATGCAGTTGCACCTTTAAAGTGTGGAATAGCTTCTAGAGGCATGTCTTTGAAGTTCACAGATGCCCTGCCTTCCCTGGCTCCAGACCAACTACAGGGGTTAAGTAGCCCTTTGTGTGGAGGGAGGACACAGCCTATTCAAGTGCAAGCGGGGCTGTGCCCAGCTCCTGCCTTCCAACCTGCCAATGATGGCCCACCACGTCACACTTAAGCGCTTCATTGTGTGTCCCTATCTAGGAGGAATACACAAAGCTCAGCTACAGCCAGTCATGTGACCAGAGAGAGGCTACAGGCATTAAATAGACTGGCAAGAAAATGCCAGGTGGTATTTTCAGAATTGCAATTATAATCCGTCTTCACCACAAGTTAAGATTTGAAATTGTAATTCCAGAGACACCAAACATAAACTATTTATCTCTTCCTATATGGAAATTACATTTATAAAATGTAATAAGGCAACTTCAGTGTTATCCTATGGGAGAGATATGCCTTCGAGCCTTACAGTAGTGAAAAACTAATTTGAGTTTTCACTACCAGGGAATATAAAACTTAAAAATACATATTCTACTTTTAAGATACATTGCGCCCTGCCCTCTGGGCTGTCCAGGGCCCACCCTAGGAATGAGGTATATATTAAAAAGGAAGGTTTGGGCCTGGCAAAAGGTTTACTTTGCCAGGCCGAAATGGCAGATTAAAAGGCACACACAGGCTCTGCAATGGTGTGTCTGTGACATACTTAGAGTGCTCCTTAAGTGGCAGCACAACCAGTGCTGCTGGCCCAAAAGTAGCTTTTAATTTACAGAATATATAGTGCCACTATACTAGGGACTTACAAGTAAATAAAATATGCCTATTGGGTATACGCCAATTCTAAAGTTTTAAGCAGGGAGACACAAGCACTTTAACACAGGTTAGCAGTGGTAAAGTGCAGAGAGTCCTAAGGCCAACAAAAACAAAGTCAGCAAAAATAGGAGGAGCAAAGGCAAAAAGTTTGTGGATGAACCTGCAAAAAGAACGGAATCCAACATGAGGGTATAAGCAGTGCTTGGACAAGGCAAAAATTATAGTTAATATAGTGCGGCAAACAAATTGACAGCACTGTGTATGGAGGTGTGCAACATATTAATTTGAAGATGTACAAATTATAATTGGAAGTTATAACAAGTTATAACTATAGCTTTAGAATTTCTAATGTTTGTGTAGTTTAAGTTGTGTTTGCATAGAAAGAGTAAATTATAAATTTACGTTATAACTATACCTGTATGATTTGTAATGTTTATGTACCTTAAGCTGATTTGTATAGAAAGAACACGTAAAGTTTTCCTAACTATGACTCATACATAACCTTAGTTTTTTTCATTGAATATATATATATATATATATATATATATATATATATATATATATATATATTCACTTAAAAAACTAATGATTACAGCGCCGTTTTAGTTAGGCTCACATTTTAAACTTACCAAACTGTAGAAATTCACCTGTTAGAGTTATTTCAAGTAACTATACCTTATGCCCTGGGTAACTATAACTCGTGCCCCCACCATGCATATTTTTTCATCAAAACTTTACTGCAAATATTATATTGATTTTATCAATGATGTTATCACCAAGCACCTGCAGCCAACCCCTAGATCCACCCGACCCCGCACTGCGTGTTGCCAAAGGCCGTGAGCAGCGGGGTTGACTGCAGGGCCAGGCCAGTGGCCAGGCCCTACAGCAACCCCTATACCGACCCAACCCTGTGCTGCGCAAGGCCAAAGGCCAACCCTGATAACCACCTGGCTGTAGGCAGTGGAGGTTGGCAGCAGGGCATGGCCAAAAGCCCCTAATCCCATGTGGCCCACAGCCTTTGGCCATGCACATCAGTAGGTCTGTATTACCCCCTCCCCAGGCCGATCTCACCCGGCGGACCCCATCCATCAGGGAGCAGTCTAAGGCCCTCATTCCAACATTGACGGGCGTCAGGAATACCGCTCTGCGGTCCAGAGACCGCGGAGGGTATTCCAAGTTTTCCCCTGGGCTGGCGGGCGGCCGCCGAAAGGCCGCCCGCCAGCCCAGGGGAAAACGACCTTCCCACCATGAAGCCGGCTCGTAATCGAGCTGGCGGAGTGGGAAGGTGCGACGGGTGCTACTGCACCCGTCGCGTATTTCACTGTCTGCGATGCAGACAGTGAAATACATTTTGGGGCCCTCTTACGGGGGCCCCTGCAGTGCCCATGCCTTTGGCATGGGCACTGCAGGGGCCCCGCGACTCCCCCTCCCGCCATCCGGTTCCCGGCGGGAGAACCACCAGGAACTGGATGGCGGGAGGGGGAGTCGGAATCCCCAAGCCGGCGCAGCAAGCTGCGCCGGCTTGGAGGATTCCTTGGGGGCAGTGGGAAACCGGCGGGAGACCGCCGGTTTCCCTCCTCTGACCGCGGCTAAGCCGCCGCGGTCAGAATGCCCCACGGGGCACCGCCGGCCTGTCGGCGGTGCCACCGCGTCCCGCGGCCCTGGCGGAAGTAATCCGCCAGGGTCGTAATGACCACCTAAGTATTTATTTTTGTTTTGGGGAGGGGGTGAGCGGCCCCCTTCCCGATACTGATCTCATCTTAGGGACGACACCCCGGGCGTAGTCTAAGTATCTAAAGGCCGATCTCAGCCCCGGGGAACCCCATCCCCTGGGACCCAGCCTAATATTTTTTGGGGGGGACAGTGGGGGCTGTGTGGCCCCCTCTCCAGGGATGAACTCAGCCCCTGGGACCTGGGTGCCCCCCCAGGGCATCCAGTGACAGTGTTGGGGACTGTGGGGGGAGCATGAAGGCCCCCTTGGTCCCAGTCGGTTCCTGTGGTAGCCAGCATTGTTACAGAGAGGGAGCTGCTAAAGCAGCTGTGAGAGCAATGTTTCCTCTGTTTCCCTGCTTGTATCTCTCCGGGCAGGGAAACAGAGGAAACCTCCACTCGCATGAAGTGAGAGCTGTTTGACAGTGTTTGCTGTCAGCTCCCACCATGTCACAACAATCAGCTATGTCCTGGGTTTTGGCACCCCAAGACAAAAAAAAAAGCCACCCCTGGGTGGTGGCAGTCCTCAGGGACATTAATGTCTCCTTGAACGAGCATTGCCCAGGGGAGGTGTTTGTTCCCAGGGCTCAGGGGTCTGAAATGGACCCTCTTCACTCTTTTATTGTATCCCCGGGGAAGTGGCAGTTCCTGGGACTGCAGGGGAGCCAGGCAGACCTCGCATTGTTTTGTGATTAGTGCCCCGGGCCGGTGGCAGTCCTCGGGGCAGCGGGCACTGTTTTGTGATTAGTGCCCCGGGGAGTTGGAGGTCCCCGGGGCTGCGGGGGGATTAGGGGGGGACCGGGCAGCCCCCTTGCATTGATAATTTCAGTGTCCCTATGTCTGACCCACATAGGGGCCTAACAGAAACAAGCATGGGAGCCTGCCTTTTTTTATATATTTATTTTTTATTTTCAGAGGATCCATGTATCCGCCGCAACATCTGCCAACATTTTTTTTTTTTTTTTTAAATATTTTGTTTCCTCGGGGTGGGGTCCTAATGGGATCCCAGCAGCACAGCTAAGGGTTCAGGGTGTTCCTTGTTGAAGTGTTGGCAGCCAATCAGATCTCAGCACGAGATTGAGAGAGTTTGCGAAGCCTTCACATCCTTGTATTTACAAATTCGTTTTTTTTTTAATTACTGAAAAAAAACTACTGAACGGATTTACACCAAATAACAAAAAGGTCACTTTCTGGACTAAGAGCTACCTTTCTGCTAGATTTGGTGTAATTCTGTCCAGTGGTTCGGGCGTTAGCGCTGGTCAAAATCCTTATCGAAAAATGAATGGGGGAAAAGCGTTTTGGGACCTCCTTCCTTTTCTTGGCTCCTGTTTGACGAATCACCCTGAAACTTTCCAGAAAGCAGCTCACGTGAGCAGCAAAATTTGGTGAAGATTTGTCAACTGGTGCCAAAGATATAGGCAAGTGAAAAACACTTTTTCGATAGAAACTAGGTCCGAACTATAACTACCTATTGGTGATCGCCACTAGGTAATATATAATTTTTAAGATTTTAATTCCCCAAAAAAAGAAAAAAAAGTGTGTTGGTGTATGTATGTGTAATCACCAAGGAAGTCTTGTCCGAGTCTTCCTTGGCGATTCCGAGGATGTGCTAAATTTATAGAGGGAACCGGCACCCTGCCGCGGACTACCGCGTGGAAACCGTAAAATCCCAAAACCATACAAACGATATTTATATATATTCACTGAAAAAAACAAAGATTACATGGACGTTATAGTTAGGCTCACATTTAAACGTACAAAACCATAGAAATGTACCTGTTATTGTTAGTTATCTCAAGTAACTATAACTCGTGCCCTAAGGTAACTATAACTTTTGCCCCCGCCATGCACAGTTTTTTAATAAAAAATGTACAAATATTATATTTATATGAACAATGATGTTAACATAGATGTAATGAGTGCTGTAATTTGTGTGGTAATTAGCAGTATTTGCTGTGACTTGGCGGCAGGGAGGGTTTGCGGAGGTTTCTCATCCCTATAGAGAGAGAGAAATATATATATATTTATTTAAAAAATCCTTATTCACTGAAAAAACTACTGAACGGATTTACACCAAATAACAAAAAGGCCGCTTTCTGGGACAAGAGCTACCTTTCTGCGAAATTTGGTGTAATTCCGTCCAGCAGTTCTGGTGTTATCGCTATTCAAAATCCCTATGGAAAAATGAATGGAGAAAAAGCATTTTGGGACGGCCTCCTTTTCTTTGGCCCCCACTTGACGGATCACCCCAAAACTTTCCAGACAGCAGCTGAAGTGAGCACCGTTTTTTGGGGAATATTTCATTAAGATTCATCGTACGGCGCAATAATTATTAGCACAACAAAAAATGCTTTTTCTATAGAAACTAGGTCCTAGCTATAACTACCCAGTGTCAGTCGTATATAGCATGAAGACCGGGACTTAAAACAAATATTCACTTTCATTGTGATGCGGCTCGAGCAATTGCCAGTGGCTGAGATTAATTTGAGCATTCCATCCATCACCTTGCTGCTTTTGCACGGGAAAGCAGATGACATTAGCTATATGTGCAAAAAATGATCATTGGGTCTCTGTGGGGGAAAAGGCAATCCCAGATCTCAGTCCATAGCTTTATCGCCTGTGTGAACAGTTAGGGATGGAAAAGTTCTCCATGAACATAGACCATAGAGATGATAACCTTGGGGAAGCCTGGGCTCCTTTCATCAACTTTTTGATAGAGGAGTACAGGGAACATGCCTCAAGTAAATTGAATGCTGCAAATGACCACTCAGGTACTGGGAGTGGGTACTGTAAAATACAGTTCCGACTGCAACATGAGATGGCAGTTGAAAACTAAAACAGGGAAGAGGAAGAAGGAAAGAGATGTCAACTCAAGGCCCCTTTCATTACTGTAGTTTCCATTATTTTGACACCAACCACAAACTCATTGTTTAGGGCTGGGCAGTTACCCGCAAACCATTTAAAAAGTAAAAAAAACAGGAGAAGGAAATTTACATTAAACATCACATGAAAGAAAGCAGAATGGATTTGGAAAGTCAGGAAGAAACCAAGGAAAAGGAAAAAAGAAAATGAAGCAGACTAGCTGTGGAGTTACATGAAAAGGCAGCTGTTTGCCATTTTGGAGTTGAAGAGAGAAGGAGCAGCTGCCAAAAGCCCAGAAGCACAAGAGGAAACAGACATAGGTGAGCAACTCCCCTAGTCTGCAGCTGTTTGCTTTGTACAGCGTCTTCTGAGCTCATGTAACTGAAAGACCCTGCAGGTTCTCAAGAGCCCAGGCAGCCAATAAGCTGTGGACACAACACTTGTAAACCCTCAAGAAGGGCTGTGTAGACAGCTCAGTACTAGGGATGGGAATTTAAGTTATACATTTGGTTCCGTTTTAAAAAGAAATAGTGATTATTTATCTATGTCCAGTGGTTATAGGCAAGTGTGTGCTCTAACATTGATAGGACTTCAATACAAAGAACTGAACCATGTAGGAATTGACCCTCTCTGCAGGGTCACCACTAAACGTTTTGCTTTAACCCCTCCTATTTTGGTGGATTTGTTTTTGTTGGCCTTAGGACTCTGTGAACTTCACTACTTCTAAACAGTGCTGAAATGCATGTACTCGCTCCCATACAGCATAGTAAAATTGGCTTAAACCTGAATGGCATATTTAATTTACTCATGCGTCCCTAGTAAAGTGTTATACTATACACCCAAGGTGGGTAAATTAAATGCTACTCGTGGGCCTACAGCACTTATTGTGCCACCCACTTAAATAGCCCCTCAAAACATGTCCCAGGTCTGCCACTACAGCCTGTGTGTGTAGTTTTAGACTGCTGTTTCGACCTGGCAAATTCAACCCTTTTGTTCAGGCAGGACAAGAGTTGCAGAGCATGGTAGGTTACCAGTACTAGCCTCACTGGACGTCTGCATCCCAAACTTACTGATGCTCCTCTGTAGCACCTAAGGGGCCAGATTTATCTTCCAACAAGGTTGGTCTGTTTAGTTTATATAAGGTATTGGTTTCACTACACTAGTAGGGTGAGTTGTGAATTGGACACCTACTCATTACCAATGACCAATTCATATGTCAGTTAGGTACGCTACCGTCCTGATGATTTGTTTAGACTTGTTGTGGCTCTTAGTTGGCAAGAAACACGTTGACCTCCCTTTTATAGTACACTTTTGGAGACTTGATGGATCATTATTTTTTTAAGATGCCAGGTCACATAAATAAAGATATATTTAAGCATATTTGAGTCCTATAAAACAACCCCTGACACGTCCTCTCCACATCCACTCTTCTCAGCAAGTGCATGCTTTCTGCTCCTGGAATCTACACTCTAGAATCCTGTAGAGTCATCATCAGTTGTTGAGATACAACAATTTACTTTATTGCTCTATTTTTTTCCTAACTGAGACAGGAGACCCCATTCTAATGAAGACTTTAGGTAGCTCTTAGTTATTTTTATCCCTCTCACCTCATACATCCAATCTATACGTTTAGCATTTCCTCTTGAAGTTCATTAGGGCTCATAACATTCTAAAGATCTTTGGCAAAAAGGCCCCCCATGGGTTTATTGGGCATTACAGAGGTGGCCCGACGAGGAGCTGCCCGATGATGAAGCATGGCACCCAACTGAGTGGGTGAGGGCTCTTGCTTCTGATTTATCAGACTCCTTTGACCTGCCTCTACAATAGGGTGCTATCTTAGGCTTCCCCCTCTTTCTGGGTTTAATGATTGCGACAGCATACTCTTGGTTTATTGATTTACCTTTAGGAGATTCTATGCTGGACTTTTATGTGCTCTTAGTCCCCCTCTTCTTTTGCTAAAATAGACCTTTTACCAAGTCTAAAACTCCCTTTTTACGTATATGCCACCCCTAGGGTAGGCACTAAAAATCCCATTTGGCAGGATGCATTGTTGGACATGTACTTGTAAGTTTTTATATGACCTGGTATTCGTTGTTCACTACTGTGAGGCCTACGTCTCTCATATGATAACACTGGGCTGCCTTATTACATTTAATGTGTTAACTTTTGATTAGGACAAGGTGGGAAAGTCATGTTTGGTGTCTGAGAAATTGTAACCTAAAATCATTTTTTAATAGTATAGTCAGATTTTAAGTCACCATTTTTAAAATGTAACTTTTAGAAAGTTGAAATATTCTTGTCCTAACCATTTGGTGCCAGCAGCCTGTTCTGGGGCCACAGGACTAGGTATGAGTGGTAGTTGGCCTTTGTATATTGTTCGCAGACAGCCATACAATAGAGGGAGAAAGTGTGATTGAATGGTCCATCACTGGCAGGATGTGGGGGCTGGAGATGTGCAAAGCCCCTTTTACACAAAATTTGACAGCGCTCTGCTCATACACAAAGAACATGATACTAACTTTTTGTATCTGAGGCCAGGCTGGAGCCAGGCCAAAGAGGAAGGAAATTCCAAGCACTTTTGGAAGCGGAACCTCTAGAAATGTCTCTTATTTCAAGGGAGGCACCAGGTAAAAAAAACAGGGTCCTCAGACCCACTGGTCTGATCACACCTCAGATCAAACCTGGACCTGTAGAAGAATCAAAAGAAGGCTTGCTGCCCTGCTGCCTTGCCTTGCCTTGCCTGCAAGACGGACTGCCCAGGACCTGCACCTTGCACCTTGAACCTAGGACCACCAGAGTGACTCCAAGGACTAGTTCACTGGCCTCCTGTTCTGAGCTATGGGATAAAACAAGCTCCAACACCCTTGTCCCCTGCACCTGGACCCTGCCTGCTGTGAGTCTTCCCCCCCCCTAGCGGTGCCTCTCCAGTCCTGGATTTTTGGAAGTGGGGATAGAGGTGCTCTGCAAGTCCAGTTGTGGTCCCCATCAGAACCGGCATAGCATAACACAACCCAATGCAGCCTCACAGCTCCGCATTCGGGACCAGCGCAGTGCAATGCAACTCGACACGGGCCTCGTATCGCAGCCCTTCCAGCTTCCCCTCATAACTGACACAGCACAGCATAACTCGATATGGACTTCGCCTTGCCGCTTTCACAGCTCCTCCTCGGAACCGATGCAGCATGGCACAACTCAACACGGACATTGCCTCACAGCCTTCGCAAGCTTCTCACCTGAGACAACGAAGTGCAAAGCTTCTTGATGCAGGAGCCCATATTGTTCCTAGGAACTGCCGCTGTGAGGCACAAAGCCCCCATCAAGGACACTAAGTACAATTCTCCGGGGCCTAACCTGGCCCCTGTATCCGGCCTGTGGGCCATCACGGTCAGCCTGGACTTGTGACTGTTCTGGTCCAGTGCAACTAGATAACCACAGTTTGCACTTTTTGGTTTTATGCACCATTTTTAAACAAACTTTTAAAACTGCATTTCCCCGGTCCTACTAATTGGATTTTAGTCGTTTTTATGTCAGATAATTTATTAAAATTAACTTTATTTTACTAACATGATGTGGGATTTTTCTTGTGTTTTGTTTTCACTTTATTGCTGTTTGGGTGCTGCATGAATACATTAAACATTGCCTCTAAGTTAAGTCTGACTGCTTTTGTGCAAAGCTGCCAGAGGGTTTAGCACAGGTTAATTCTATGTCAGGACCAGAGGCGAGGATTATGCTAATCTTTCTCCACTTTAATGAATAGTAGCCAAACAACAATCAAAAAACTACAATTCCCATGAGAACTTGGGAGAATGGAGTACAGTCTTAACCAATAAGAAACAGGTATTTGGACCAATCCGGAACAGGCAGTCCATATTGTAGTCCTTTGTCGGTATCTCCTCCTCCTCTTTCTTCGCTGCTCGCAGCTGAGATAAGTCACCATTTTTGTCTCTCTTTAAAGAATTTTATTGCCTATTCGATATTGCCTGTGTTCTGTTTTTAATTTGAATACTGTGATTTCTTTTCACTCGTGGGAGAGTTTTTCGGTACTTTGTGATCATTTCTTTGTGCACTATTGGGAAGCTCTAATTCTCCTCAGCGCGTTCGTTCGTTTTCAGTCAATCTGCCTGGAGAGAGACGCCCTTGCTATTTTAGCGTCGGTAATTCAACAGGAGACCTTGACGCCCCGTTTATTTCACCAGGGTCTGTATCCTTTATTTTGAATTAACCCTTTGGGTTTTATTTCGTTACTGGCCTCTTGTTTTTATGGGACACACTCCCAGGCAGGCAATAAATATTACAGTTTTACCCCTTGGACTGTAATGTGCACTGGAGTGTAGTGTCCCTGGCTCTAGCCTCCTCTTAGTCTGAGTGTATATACACTCTTTAAAATATTAAGCTGACACTCAGCTTTATATTCTTCATGCCTATTGTTGTGAATTATTTTTATTTCTATATTTAATCCTCATACTAGAATTATGGATCATAATGAGGAGGAGGAATTTTTTGACGCTGTTGACGTGTCCATATTCAGGGCTGTTTCAGAGGCAATTGGTCCTCTTGAGGACAGTCTATCTCAGCAGATAGCTCATGAGTGCATAAAATTCTCGACCTCTAGTGTTACTCCTTCAGCCCCTCCTGCCTCCAATGATGCTTTTGCGGATGTGCCTCCTGCTAAGCGTCCTCGCGAAATAGGTATTGATACAGATCTCTTTGATCATGTCAAGAATTCCCTAATTTCCCCTTCTGATCCTCCTTTTCCTTTTGATTCCTCAAGACCCCTATCACCCTCCTTCCATAACAGTGATTCTTCTGGGGATCATGATGTTGACACCAGTCCATCCAGGCCTTGGCTGCCTTCTGGTTCTCAGTCTGCTCCTGCAGTTTCAGATATGTTGGACCCATATGACATTGTCCATCCTAGGTCCTCCGAATGGGCACCGTCCGGCAAGGTGGCATCTTATGTGGCAGGACACATTAGAAAACCACTAGAAAAAGACTCTCTTAACTAAGGGCAGAGTGCCCCGACCTTCTTTGGCAGACAAGGTCGCCATAACTCCAGAATTGGACCCCAGGATGTCTGCCTTCTTACAAAAATGTATAAAAGATCCTCAAAAAGGAATTGACAGGTCTTGGAGGGCATATCAAGATAAACTTCTTGATGTCTTAGGCACTTTGACAAAGATTCTTGACATGGCTGAAGACATTAAATCTTCCAGTGCGTTAATTTCTCCCAAGGTCCTTTCTAGTTGGGCACAGCATGCTATCATCTTCTTGGGAAACGTAAACTGTGCTCTTTCTACTGAACGCCGTTGTTCATTGTTAATTAAAGTAGATCCCAAACTAGGAGATCTGGCCGATTCTGAAGCGGGTGCTGTAACTCAAGGAGGCTTATTTGGAGAACCCTTTATAAAGGAGTTAGGGGAGTTTGTAAATACTTTCACTTCCCTGGACAAAGCACAGTCTTCTATGAAAAAAGTATTTCCTACCTGGATTTTCCATGGGGCTGGTCGAGGCAGGGGGCGTTCGGCCGGCCGTGCGCAGTCAGTCAACTCTTTCAGAGGACAAGGCTCCAGGCAAGGACAGTTTCAAGACCAGAACCGCTTTGCCAGTTTCTACCTAACCAGAGGCAGTCGCTTCAGACATCGCAGTGGTAGAGGATCGTATCAATATCCTCTTACGGTAAGTGTTATCACTTCTTCCCTTCTAAGAGTAGGGGGTCGTTTGGCGAATTTTATCCACACATGGAAACAAATTACACAAGATGCATGGGTCTTACAGACAATAAAAGGCTTCCACATAGAATTAGTAGGGGCTCCCAGGCAGGTTTTGCATTCAAATCTGCTGGTGTTTTCCTCACAAGATGTCATTTTGGTGGGCATGGAAATTGCGGACTTGCTGGACAAAGGAGCCATTTGTCCGACGGTACCGCATCCTCGAGGGATCATAAGCAATCTCTTCTTGGTGGACAAAACAGATGGCGGTCGACGACTGGTCATCAATCTAAAGGACTTCAATGAGTGGCTTGTTTACCGTCACTTAAAAATGGAAGGGATTCACCTTCTTCGGATGTTTTGCGTCCTCTGGACTGGCTGGCGCGTCTCGACTTAAAAGACGCTTATCTCACTGTTCCTATTTTCCCACCTCACAGACGTTTTCTTCAATTCTTTTGGGGAGATCAAACATTCAAGGTCACTACCCTTCCGTTCAGGCTTTCCTCAGCACCGTGGTGCTTCACGAAGGTACTCAAACCGGTCGTAGAACATCTCAGACCTCAAGGAATTTGACTAATTGTTTACCTTGACAACATCTTACTTCTAGCCCAATGTCCCAAGCAAATCTCTGAACAACTACAAGTCACAGTCAACTTGCTGCAGAGCCTAGGGTTTATCATAAACAAGGCCAAATCCCTTTTAACCCCTTCTCAAAGAGTGGTCTTTTTAAGTTTCACCATTGATTCAGTGTCAGCCACTCAAAGCCTTCCATCTCGCAAAATGAGGAAATTCATTATGAGTTACGTCGTATTCTCGTTAAACGAAAAGTCTCCCTTCGTCAAATTGCCTGCCTCATAGGGCTTCTCTCTTCTTCCATTCAGGCGATATTCCCGGGTCCTCTACATTACCGATCTCTTCAACGTCTCAAAGCAGCTCATCTTCACAAAGGTCTAACGTATTCTCAAAAATTACTCCTTTCGCAGGAGGCGACAGAGGAGATTTTTTGGTGGCTTTCACATATGGAAGCTTGGAACGGCAGAGCTATTTTCGGTTCCGCTCTGGATTTTATAATAGAATCAGATGCCAGCAGGTTAGGTTGGGGTGCGCGATGTGGAGATTTCTCCGCAGGGGGAACATGGTCCCCGGAGGAACAAAATCTTCACATAAATTGTCTGGAGCTTTTAGCTGGTTCATTTGCAGTCAAGTGCTGGACCAAAGACTATCTCCAGTCGAGCGTTCTCTTGAAGATGGACAGTATATCTGCGGTCCGATATATAAATCATCTGGGCGGCACTCGGTCCAAGGTACTTTCCAATCTGGTGTCCAGTCTTTGGCAGTATTGCCTGGACCAACAAGTTTCGGTGACAGCACAGTACCTTCCAGGAAGTCAAAATCAGGTTGCGGATTTTCATTCCCGACACCTCAGGGACTCCATTTTGTGGAAACTTCATCCAGAAGTGTTTTCCCATCGATTCCACCTTTGGGTCCGTTTTTGCTGGATCTTTTTGCATCCAGACTGGGTCACCAACTTCCCAGGTTTTTCAGTTGGAGACCAGATCCGTTGGCAGCTGCCACGGATGCATTTCTGCAGGACTGGAGTCAAGAGAAAGTTTAAGCTTTCCCTACCTTTGCGATGATCACTCAAACATCTGCCCAGGTACGTCGTCAGTTGGCGTCCATAATGCTGATCACTCCAATTTGGAAGTCTCAAGTTTGGTTTCCAGTTCTTCTGGAACTTTCTTGGGATTCTCTGATCCACCTCCCCCTGTTTCTTCGCTTCTTCTCGGTCCGAACGGTACACCTCATCAAATGGTTCTAGAGGGCTCCTTATCCTTGATGGCATGGCGGATTTCCGTGGACGATGGTCGGTCCCGGGACTTTTGCAACAAGCTGAAGAGCTATTATCCAAAGCATGGGCCTCCAGTACCTGTAAGCGCTATAAATTGGCATGGGGTAGATGGAGCCGTTGGTGTTTGCAAAGGAATTTCAATCTGGTGGAAACAGATATGGTCCGTATCCTTAATTTTCTTGCGGACCTTGCTTCAAAAGGCCTTGCGTATAGATCTATTAACTCATACCTATCTGCTATTTCAGCTGCATACACTTTGGTGGATGGTTTTCCTGTGGGAGAACATAAACTAGTGTGTCGTCTTCTCCGAGGCATAAGACTTTCTTTACCTCCGGAGCCCCGCTACTCTTCCCTTTTGGATGTCAATCAAGTTTTAAATCTCTTTTTATCTTGGCAACATAGCCAATATCTTTCTAGGAAAGAGTTCTCGGCTAAGATAGCCATGCTACTTAGTTTAATATCTTGTAGAAGGGTTTCTGACGTCTGTGCTCTAAATATCTCTTTCAGATCTTTTTCCCCTTTGGGGGTCTCATTCATCTTAAGTAGACGTACAAAGACAAATACCAGAATAATCTCCTATCTGGCTTTTCCAGATGTCCCAAAACTGTGGTACAATGCCTCAAAGCATATGAGGAAATGTCCTCAGAGCTCCGACCTCCTGGGGAAAGTCAACTCCTTATCGCATTATGTAAACCTCACAAAGCTGTTTCTTCTCCTACCATTGCTTGTTGGGTTCATTGGATCATGCAAGAAGCGGGCATTAACCTTTCCCTTTTTGGTGCTCATTGTACTCGTGGGGCTATGGCCTTCAAAGCATTCAGCTTAGGTGCCCGTTTGGAAGATATCATGAATGCATCAGACTGGTCTTCAGATTCTACTTTTAAGAGGTTTATTTCAAACCAGTTTTGAATGTTGCTCAATTAGTTGTGAACAAGCTTTAAAATAGCATAATCCTCGCCTCCGGTCCTGACATAGAATGAAAAATGTCCTAGCTATCTTAACGGAAAGTTTCAATTCTATTAAGGACTCAGAGGCGAGGATTATCACACCCTGATAACCTTATAATACTGCAATTTTAAGGGATCCCTCCCTGTATTTAGTAAGTAATTTTGGTTATGTTTTCTTTTGTCATTTTTTATGAATGTACTTGTTTTAATAAAAAATAAAAAAATAAAAAATGAAGGAGAGAGGGAGGAAGGTTCACTATTTGTGCAAGTTATGTTTTCTATCACATGTTTTACAAAAAAAAAGGCTGATTTCTCTTTTAAACTGTTTAATTCTTTCCAGGATCTGACACAGTAAAGCAAGATACTTGATGATGATTCTTGACTGGGTCGTGCTTCGAAAGAGGAGGAGGAGATACCGACAAAGGACTATAATATGGACTGCCTGTTCCGAATTGGTCCAAATACCTGTTTCTTATTGGTTGAGACTGTACTCCATTCTCCCAAGTTCTCATGGGAGTTGTAGTTTTTTGGTTTGTTGTTCGGCTGCTATTCATTAAGGTGGAGAAAGATTAGCATAATCCTCGCCTCCGAGTCTTTAATAGAATTGAAACTTTCCGTTACGATAGCTAGGAAATTTTTCATTAGGTGACTTTTTGTAGTTCACTCTGAAAGGGATTGTGGCTGTTGCTTGGGCAGGTTTTCACCCCCACTCAAACAACAACTCAATTTCTCACAAACCATAAAAATAATTGCCTGTAAGTTTGCCCTACATTTTTCATAAGTCTATGCTGTCCTGAGTTTTGCACTTGGGTTTATGGCTGTAATCATGTGGGCTTCTGAGTACATGATTAGTTATTGGTGCTGTTTTTCATGTGAGTAAGTGTAGTGGGTTTTTATATTCATTTGAAGGTTTGATACTTGGATTTTTGAATAGGTGATCTTTTTATTTATTTTAGTTTTCTTTCTTATACAATATATTCTTTAGTCTTTCACTTTTAGATCTACTCTCACCTGCACACATCTGTGTTTTTTCACCACGGATGTGGGAGTATAACTTTATGATGTATCACGTTTGGTAGATCAATGTGTACGACTTCTGGTTACATGGGATTTGGTTCAAGATGCATTATTGACATTATTTGCATTGAACCAACATTGTAATGGCAGATAGAATCAGAACAGTTCTGTACTGAAGTTTACTTTTTGTTTTCTTTCTGAAGATGATATGTAAACTGCCTACAGTTTTATTTATATAAGTAGAGCACGTATTTATTTATGTTCCCTTGCTGACTCTCTGTTTTTTTAAATTGTTTTTTATTGGAAGAGTTCATACATCATACAAATAATAACATAATATTATTATATAAAAGGATCATAGGAAAATCTAGCAGCAGCACAGCATAAACGATATACGACCATCTTAACATCAATAATGCACATAACCTTTGGCCTCAAGTATTATATAACTCTACCACCTCAAAACTAGAATGATTTACCACCCTCACTCAGATTCCCATAATCCCTGAAATGTCTTAAGGGATCCTGACCTAAGCGCATAACAATGCTCTAATTCTTTAATTTTTAACATTTTGGACCACCATTGTGAATATGTTGGAACGAGTGCCAGTTGTCAGTTTTGAAGAATTAACAATCTGGTTAAGAGTGAGCACAAAAACAATATTTTTTTGCACGAAAGTTGAAACATTAATATTGTGGGAATATCCCAAAAATGACATTCAGATATCTATTGGCTGATCTAACCCTAAAGTGGGCATACAGTGCATCTGAAGCTGAGCCCAGAAGGAGGTTATTTGAGGGCACTCCCCAAAAATATGGGTCCTGTTGACTCCATTCATAGCTGAGCACCTAAAGCATCTATCAGGAACCTGAGGAATAATTTTGTGAATAAATGCCTGAGTTCTGTAGAGTAACCACTTTTCATAAAACTGCATTCTAAGGAAATTTGCTCCATTTATTAAACAAAACATAAGTGTAGTTAGCCTGTCCTAGATCTCTTTCGTAATCTGGATACCTTTTTAAGACTGCCACTTCTCTTGAGCCTTCGAATATAACGTCTTGGCCTTCTGCTGTCTAAAAGTACTTACCCAGCCACTAATGGATCTGTGAGTAATGGCGCCGATCCAATCTTCAACCAGGTCTAAGCTAGCCCAAATTCTACTAACATCTAAATTGCTTTAAAACTGGCTACTAAAAATAAAGGATCCTTGCACCATTACCTTAAACAGACTAATGGAATGCTCGATTTCAACCCAGGTGTTCCAGTTGGCTAAATTTAAACAAAATAAGATATCTGAGTTACCCACAAGACTCCCACCTAGCACTGATGCTTTTGACCAAAAAGGGGCGGTTATCAACGTAAATATCTGTGAGGCAGCTTTTACCATTGAAGACCCAGATATTATAATGTTTGCGCAACTGCTCTTTGCATTTGAAGTGCCATACTAAGACCTTGGATCTGACTTTTTATGGGATTTTGTGAGGCGCAGAAAATCATCCATTTCATAATCCTGAAAAATCATATTGATAATACAAACCAGAGAGGAGTAATGCAGTGCAAATAGATCTGTCACATTTCCCATTACATGTATGCTTAAATGTCTTTTAGGCTGATAATTATCTAAAGGGTGAATTTCTGCAGGTAATGTGTCCAGTGCATAGTTATTTAGCAAGATTTCAGTTTTCAGTTTGTTGATCTTTTGCCCGCCTAGCTCATGGAATTCTTAAAAAATATTAAAAACCTGATTTAAATTTTCATGAACCGGTTTTAAGAATAACGCTATATCATCAGCACATAGTTTAATGCAGGTCATGCGACTTATGGGGGGCACAACATGGGGATCTTTGTGTATTGCTGTGGCTAGGAGCTCTATAAATAGCGCAAAGAGAATAGGGGACAAGGGACATCCTTTCTGCGTGTCCCTGACAATCGAGCAGGTCCCAGTATTTTGAGAGTTAATGACTGTTTGGGTAGTGGCCCACGCATATAAGTGTGATATGCTTTGAATTGGCTTCTCTGTGAACCCAAACTCTCAGAGTATGGCAAAATGACTGGCCCAGGACATAAGGTCAAAAGCCTTCTCTGTGTCTAAAAAAAAACCCATGCAGGGATGCAATTTTGAGAATAATATTCAAATGCTGCAGCTAAAAAAAGCGAGTTGGAAAATAGTTGTCTCCCAGGAATAAAACTGCACTGATCTGGGTGGACGAGAGAGACTAATGTTTTACTCATGTGGTTAGCTAATACTTTAGCAATTATTTTGTAATCCACATTTAACAAACTAATAGGCCTGAATGAGTTAACGTTTTCTTTATCCTTCTTTTTTCAAAAAGCTGACCATCACCACAGTGCGAAATGATTCCAGGACCTCACCACCTGTTAAAATATGATTATCTAGTTTTACTAGTTGAGGACTTAAGGCAGATACAAATTTCTTTAAAAACTCTACGGGTAGCCCATTTTCGTCATAGGCATTCCCACTGGCCAGAGACCCCACCACACCCTCAATCTTCTCAAAGGAGAGTGAAGTTAGTAAGGCCTGATTCTGGGTGGCACCAAGATTTGGAAGGGGCTGCTGAGATAAGAAAAGTTTAAGGTGAGCCCTATCGACTTCTGGTACACTGTATACTGCTGTGAAGTGTTTAAAAGAATCTGAGCAGGCTCTGATATGAGTTTTGGTTTGATTGTCAAATAGTGAAGTAACCAGATTCTGAGCTTGGTGTTCTCGAATCTGCCACGCTAAGAATTCGCCTGCATACTCGCCCTCTTCATAAACCCTTTGAAGGTAGGCAGCATTGGCAGTATAGATGTGGACATAATAAAAATCTTATATAATCTTGCTTGCTTGATTAAGCACCAGTTTATTATGAGCATTCTTGTTACAAGAGTATGCCAGACTAGCTCTGTGAAGAGCAGAATCCAGATCTGCCCATTGAGCGTCTAGTGCCTTGCTCTGTTTAATAGTATGAGAGGTTATTTGCCCACGAATCGTTGCCTTGAGAGCATCCAAGACTACATCGACACTAGCAGAGTCTGTGTTTAGCTGAAAATAGCATATTATCTCATCAGTTATCATCCTGCACCCCCTTTCCTTAGGCATAATCTTTTTATCCTGATGATGATCCCAGTTTTGGACTAAGGGATTGAAATTTCGTCGACTGGAGTACCTTGATTTAGTCATTGTCTATTCTTATTTAGTAACGAGCATGAGTACTGATGCACTGTGACCTCATTCTTTGTTGTTTTTCTTGTCACAGTTGCAAATGCCTGAGTAACGTCTTTGTACAATGTATCTTTCCCTGTATGCGTTTTTCCCTACTACACTTTAGAATATATATCAATATGGTTACTTTTACACATGTACATTTGTAAATTGCACATACACTCCATTTGGTTTCTGTTTAAATTTGCTATTTATTGTTTCTCTTGAGGGACCTTTGTTCCTTTTGATATATGCTGTGACAGACGAGGATCTGTCAGACATAGGGAAAATGGAGTGTTGTCTAATCTGGCAGGTAAATTATCTGTTGCAGTGGTGGAAATGCTTCCTAAGGAAAAAATAGCAATTTTGTGGTTTTGGTACTCAAAATGGCATACTCAAGATCTGACCTGTTATTGAGGGCAAATGCATGTTCAGAATCAGTTGCTAACTCACTCATCAAGGATTTTCAATCACTCTATAAAAGAATAAAAGAGTAGGCACCAGCATAAACCAAATGACTGGCAACCCTAAAACAGCAAAATCAATTGGCGTCTGATATGTGTTTGATTCATTAAAAAAATCTGAGCATATGAGAGTTGTATATATGCAAGGTTAGCAAAGTATTTGGAAATGTGAAAGAAATATGAAATCCAGGAAAATGTGTTGCATATGTTATTCTGAGCAGAACACTTGTTTGGTTCCAAGTTAGAGCATTTAGGAGGCTGTTTATAACTTGACTTGTGCAGACCAACCTCCAAAAATTGATGCATGTCCGGTCCATCCTACTTAGAGTGCATACCTGCACATGCATTCTGAACAGAACAAAGGGGACATTTGATAATTTTGTGAGGTTTGTCTACATCTGCCAAATTCTAAATAGCCCTTGTAGTAAAATAAGCGTCAGCAATCCCATAGATGCCTATCAGTTTCACATATGCTCAATATCAAGCAGTTCAGAATTGTAAAATAAGGTAAAACGGCGGTTGTGTGATAAATATACTGCACACCCAACTAAGTACTAGATAATTATTCTAAATTGTACAGCAGTATCCAACAAGATTAATCAAGTAAATGGGCGCTCAAGAGGAGAGAGACTGCCAAACCAAACACCTCGAATGGAAGAAAGTCCAAACATGGCAAATAATCCCTGAGCACTCTAAATGAGTCAAGTGTCCAAAGTCTTGTTAAATCGTCTTGTGTTTTAGTCACTGGATTCTTAAGATCATGTACTCAGTCCTCAAATTCATCACAGCTCTCACCGTCAACACGTTTAATTTTTGAGTAAATATCGCATTGACTTCCTCGGTGCTAGACTAAATATAATAGGATATTTAAAAAAACAAAATAATGCTACTATTGTAAACCTCCACTAAGGTTGCTAAGGAGAGGAACTGAAATCAATTAAGATTAAGTGCACGCATGCTCCATAGCAAGCATGATGCAATGTGTACCTATTTTCTCAAACATTTTAAGATTATCGATTACATGTTTGATGAATTCTGCTTGAAACAACTTAAAGACTCCAGTCAAACATTTCTGAAAGTGGTTAATGATGCCCACGACAGGTTGCTGTAATCGTAGGCAAAACAAAAAATAAATACGTGTACGCTATTTATAAAAACAGTTAAAAGGATCTGGTGACGAGAGAGCTTACCTCCGAAATGACTTACGAAAAATGCTGTTTATGTATCACAGGCTTTTTACATTCATATCGATTCAAAACAATTATTATCACGGCAAAATATCGTGTGAAACTGATGCTGCTGTACTGTGAGAGTAACGAAATGACATGTATTTTATGTACACACGCACTCAACTGTACTGACAAATGCTGTCGTACCGCGAGATTAAATGCATATTAGTGTGTGCTCCAGGCATTTGATTATTACCCTTTTTACTCCATTACATTTCCAAGTATGTGGCCATATAATTTATAAGGTAATACAGACATCACTGTTGCTGATAAGAATGATTCTGTTTTATGGATGATGTCCTTTAATTTTGCCTTTCATGGATTATAAAACTGGTTATTATCTACTGAAGTGAATCACCGGAGAAGCAAATAAAAAGCCTGACCTCAAGCTACCGTGTCATTTGTGATACCGGCAAGATCTAACCGGCTCGTTTATCTCTGCATATGATTGATAACAGCACGGGTTAAATGGGGAAAACTCTGTTTCCATTAAGGGATCATCATGAATGGAGACCTCCCACTTAAAAGGCAACCCTGATGAGCAGCCCACAGGTCAAATTAAATAATTTAAATAATTTTAGTCGATTGACAGTGTAATCTGTGCCTTCTGTTCTATTACCATGACCTGGTTATCCTTACATATTAAAGTGATACAGTGGACTAGTTAGATTTCCAATAGCAAGTATTTGCTATGTAAAACATTCCGGCTCGCAAATATAGGGCAACCGAAATACTGAACTTTCAGAGGATGATGTGGCGCAACCGTCAGAGCAGCCGGTTTTGGAGGTAGAGAACCAAGTTAGTGTCTCGGCATCGGTTCAACATCCAGTGGTTCTAAGCAAATCATTTAATTTCCGGGGCCAAAAAAAATAACAAAAACAAAATGAATTTGTAGTGTAATGGGTGCTCATGTAAGCTTCCGGGTCGAGTATTCCTCACCTGAAAAAAAAAAATTCAAGGTACCTCGATCATGATCACAATACTGATTGCGGGTTTAATGTGGGCGCTTTTCAAAGAGAAACACACCCATATACCACAGAATTTAATAAATCCCTTTCCCCCTTTTTGGGATGATTTTATGCTGCACTGTTCTCTTTCTTAAGAGCGTTGAGAAGAATGTTATACTGAGAGATTTAGTGTTCTTGCCACAACTCTCTAGTGTACCGATGAACGAGTGAGTGGGGCAGCCTCCAGGAGAATTTCACGGGGCAAACTACGTGTCCAGAGGAACATTGTGTTTGTTTCCTTAGGTTTGTTTGACATCCCGGATAGCAGATGATCGATCCCTCTATCTAAACACCCCTAAAAGAAGTCCCTTGAACTCAGACTACAAGGGGTTTACCCGGTAGCGGCTCCCAACACCAAGAAAGGGCGGGGAGCTGCGTGCTCATGCCAGGGGTGGGAGGGGTGGGGAAAGGGTGTAAATAAAAATGAAATAAAAACAAAGAAATTAAAACACTTATCTCCTCTGCCGCATGCCGCTCCTCTGTCCGTTTTCGCTCCAGACCAGGCACGCAGGCACAGGCTCCCAGCCTGCCCTGCAGTCAGTCCTGATGCTGCTTAAAGCAGCGTTGGGATTGGCTAGGAGCACCTAGCCAGCACACTCCCAGGCAGACTGGGAGCCTGTGCAGGTTCCCTCAAGCCCGGCAACTGTGTTGCCGGGCTTGAGAGAGCCTACTACCCATGTGTGTTTGGCCGGGCTGAGACGGCTGGCCCAACATTCATGCGCTCTAAGGGGAAGGGCTGAGCAATCCCCCTCGCTGCTCTTCACCCCCATGGTCCCTCCCCTTTAAAAGAAAAGGATAATAAGCAAAGTTTATTCTAC
Organism: Pleurodeles waltl; assembly: GCF_031143425.1. Taxonomy (NCBI): domain Eukaryota; kingdom Metazoa; phylum Chordata; class Amphibia; order Caudata; family Salamandridae; genus Pleurodeles; species Pleurodeles waltl. The sequence continues at coordinate 743,221,301 of NC_090440.1, read as the reverse complement.
TTTTCTTTTAAGTGCTTTGCAGCTGCCGATGCTGGCCGGGGGGGGGCAACACTCCTCCGCCCTAGTGGAGGAACCACCCCTGCATAATTCCACTCCACACTACATACATCCATTCCACTCTATAACACATGGGTAAAAGACATTGTCATTTACAATGCCAATAGCGCTAACTATCCCAACAGTGCGACCTATTGGCTTTGCCAGTGCTTGTTTGCATATTATTTGTGGCACGCTAAGCTTGAAAGGGTATTGCCTTGACTTATTCTGGGTACCCCCATGTGTCTGGACAAAGCTAAGCCTCTCTGAAGAGCTACAACGATAGTGAAGCATGTGTCAGGGTTTGCAATTATTCATCCCAGGTTGGCTTAGATGGTAATTTACCAATCCAAAAATATAATGCTGTGCCTGGAGTGGTAAAAAGCTTTTGTCATTGCAGCTCAGCATAGATGGTACTGTGCTAATCCTATGCTTAAAGTCTTTGGTGTAGAGTTGGCAAATGACTTTGTCCCTTTTTAGCTTGCCGTGGATGACACTATTCTAATCCTATGCTTAAACACTTAGCTAAAAAAACAGACGTTTGAGGTCAGCAGATTCAAAGTGCCGGTGGTGTTGTAGGGTGCTCTATGCAGGAGCTGCTCTCCACCTAAACTTGGGAACTACCCAGATTGCTCTGATTCTTTTTTTGCATAATTTATGTGGCACGCTAAGTCTGAAAGGATATATATTTTACCTATTGGTGCTTGCCAGTAGATAGTTATAATTAGGACCTAATATCCATAAGAGAAGCATTTTTGTCTTGTTAATAACTTTGGCACTGTTTGAGAAATCTTGACATTCTTATAACTAGTTTGCCAATCACTTCAGCTTCTGCTGGAAAGTTTCGGGGTGATGCTTTAAGCGGGGGCGAGAAAAAAGGGGAGGTCCCGAAATGCGTTTTCCCTTATGCAATTTCCCATAGGGATTTTAAACATGACTACACCCTGAACCACTGAATGGAATTACACCAAATTTAGCAGAAAGCTAGATCTTTGTCCAGAAAGAGTGCATTTTGTAATTTGGTGTAAATCTGTTCAGTAGTTTTGGAGTACTTATATTAAAATGATTTATGTATATCTAGAGACGCAGAACCTCTGTGGATTCTCTACGCATCTGAGTGGATTCGCGGATCCACGCTCCAGCAGCAATACTGAGATTGGCTGTCTGCAACCTCGGAGAAAAGTTATGACCGCCATTTTGTTAATCAGGACTTTGTTTCCAACAGGGAAAATAAAATTTAAAAGTGATAGAAGGCATCAGAGTAGAGGTACCCTGACCCTATGGGACTGATGGCAAGAAATTGTCCAAAAATGTTTTCTTTTTGTTTTGTTTTGTTTTTTAGAGCGAGGATCTGCAGATTCTCCCAAATTTCGGGTGAATGTGCAGATCCAAACTCCAATTAAAAAAAAAAAATACATTCACTCACTGACCCATACACCTCCTCACACACTCACTCACATACCCCATTTACACACCCAAACAACCACTCAAAGACCCACTCACACACCCATACAGCCCCTCACTTACCCACTCAGACACACAAAACCACTCACACACTCACTCACAGACCCACACAGCATTCAATCACCTGCTCACAGACCCACAAAACCACTCACACACCTACTCCCATACAATCATTCACACACCCACTCACAGACCCACAAGACCACTCACACCAAACCAGTAACTCACACATGTACTCACACACCCACAAAGCCACTCAGACCCACACAGCCACACATGTACTCACACACCCTCCACACACTCACACTCCCACTTACACAGTCACAAACACAGATTACATTGATGTTATAGTAAGTATTAAAATAAACAGAAATTCACTGAACAAAAACAAAGGTCACAGGGATGTTATAGTTAGGAAATAAAAAGCAAATTACAAATTCACTGAAAAAAACAAATGTTACATGGACGTTATAGTTTGGTTCAGATTTTACACACACAAAACCATAGTAACTCGTACCTAAAGGTGATTATAACTCGTGCCCTCGCCATGCACTGCTAATTACGCCACATATTACAACACTCATGATATCTGTGACATCATTGATAATATCACTGCAATATTTGCAGTGAAATTATTGATGAGAAAACTGTACATGGTGGGGACGTGAGTTATAGTTACCTTAGGGCACGAGTTATAGTTACTTGAGATAACTATAACTATAGAATATACATATGTTGCCAGTAGGAGGTTATAGTTATGACCTAATTTCCACAGGAAGAGCATTTTTTGTTTAGCTAATAACTTTGGTGCAGTTTCACGATACTTCATGAACATTTCTAAACTAGTGTGGCAGTCAATTCAGCTGCTGTCTGAAAAAAGGAAAAGGGGGACTCCCAAAAAACGTTTTACCCTATGCAATTTCCAAAAGGGATTTTAGACACAACTACTGCCAAAATCGGTGAACGGATTTAAACCAAATTTGGGAAAAAATACCTAGATCTTGGTCCAGACAGAGTGCTTTTCATAATTTGGTGTAGTTTCGGAGTTCTTAAAGTAAAAAGATGTAAGTATATCTAGAGATGCAGATCCACCGCGGATCTACCATGGATCAGGGCGGATCCACAGATCCATGAGCCAACAGTAATCCTATGATTGGCTGATCACAACCTTAGAGGAAAGTTATGGCTGCCATTTTGTGCACCAGGACTCTGTTTCCAGGGGGGAAACTAAAAAGTAAAAGTGATATAAGGGGTAGTGCAGAGATAGCCTGACCCCATGGGACTTATGGAGGAGTCTGTGAGGAACCCCTCATAAGCACGAAATTGCCCCCTTTTTTTTTTTTTTTTTTTAGCGTGCATGGATCTGCGGTAATACTCAGATTCTGACCCCAATTAAAAAACACATACATCTACTCACACACTAACTCACAAAGCCACTCACACACCCAAACAGCCACTCAGACACCCACTCAGATCCACAAAAACACTCACACAGCCACTCACAGACCCACACCACCACTCACACAACCTCTTACACACCCAGCCACCACTCACACATCCATGTGGCCACTCACACACCCACAAAAGCACTTACATGCACACTTACACATCCACCCAACCACTCACATACCCATAAAGAGACTCAGACCCACAAAACCGTTCACATACCCACACACATACCCACACAGCCACTCAGACATGCACTCACGTACACACCCACAAACCCTCTCATACCCACTCACACACCTACTTAGACACCCATGCAGCCACTCACAGACCCACAAAACCACCCACACACCCTCTCACAGATCCACAAACACACTTACATACCAATACACACTCACACCCATTCACAAACCCACACAACCACTGACACACCTACTCACACACCCATGTAGCCACACAGACACCCACTGACAGACCCACAAAAAACTCATACACCCACAAAACCACTCACACACCCACTCACTGACTGACACACCCACTCACAACCAGTGACACACCCATACAGACCCTCACACACCCCCTCATATACCCACTTAACCACACAGTCACTCACACACCCACTCACAGACCCACAAACAACTCACACACCCACGCAGTCACTCACACACCCATGTAGCCATTCACATACCCACATAGCCAGTCACACAGCCTCTCACACGCAAACAATGATACACTTATAGAAATTGCAGTAGCATATGTTTGTATTAAATGTCTTTTTTTTAGTATTGAATGTGTGCTTTTGGTTATGAATGAAATCCGCAGAACAGCTGTGGATCATCCCCCCACGAAATAAATGTCAGACCTCTTATTTGTTCGAGGATTCTCTACAGATGCGCGGATCCATTAAATGAATCAAAAAAAGAAAGACTTGGTACATTGCATTTATAGAAAGACTACATAAATTACCTTCCCATCATTTTTTAATTTTTAGTTTTTAAATATATAATGAGAATAACTGCATGAAAAAAATGCATTTATAAACTTGTGAAGTGAACTTATCAGTGAAATTTATATTTAAAAAACAGTGAAATTCACTAAAAACAAAGGTTACAGGAATGTTATAGTTAGGAAATAGCATTAAAAACTTAGGAATTCACAGATAAAACCAAAGGTTACAGGGACGTTATAGTTAGGAAATATAATTTAAAAAAAAACATGAAAATTCACTAAAAAACACAAAGGTTACAGGGACATCATAGTCAGGTTCAGATTTTACTCACAGAAAACCATAGAAATTCAGCAGTTATAAGTACTTGAGCCAACTATAATTAACGCACCCCGCGATGCACTGCTTATGTCTTCACATATTACATCACTCGTGACATGGTCAGTGACATCACTGAAGACATCTTAAATGGCATCACTGATGACATCATCCATCAAAGTAAACTTCAATATACTTCATAAAATACCATTTCAGTTTTTTTTTTAAAATAAGAAAAGGAGACAGGTGAGAGACGTAGAGCAGAGAGCGCATTGTAACCTTATCAGCAACAGCGCTCGCTTATCACCAAGTAGGGAGTTCTCAGCAGATCGACCTGTCTATTCTAAACCACTACTCTAAACACTAATGACCAAAGTCTAACTGTACAGGCTTGTATATCGCAAACCAGAACAACACCATTCATCAACCTGGAAAGAGGTTTTAGTGTAGGCATCAATTTTACACAAAGTACTAAAACACTCACCCAGTAAAGAGGTCTTAGCAGACAAGCAACTTTGCTGCAAACCACTAGTAAAATTCTTCTTCCTGGAGCAAGGTGTCAGCAGAGAGGTCAGTGTGTTGCAAACCACTACTACACCGAGCCATCACCCTAGAGATAGGTCTTAATGAACAGATGAATTTATTGCAAACTACTACTACACTCATTCATTACAAAAGAGAGAAGTCTAAGCAAAGTGGTCAGTGTGTCGTAAAACACAGCTATATTCATCCATCACTGTGGAGTGAAGTCTCAATGAACAGCTTAGATTGTCGCAAAGCACTACTACACACATACATCAGCAGGGGACATGTGTCAGCGTAGAGGCTAGTTAACTTATAAATAGTACACCTGCTTTAAAAATGAGATTATAGTTCAGATGAAATATGTGAGAAATTCTAATACTTATTAATAGTACAGAAAGAATAGTAATTGAACTTATGCAGTAGCTCAGTATATATTTTTCAGTGCCACAAACATTTATGAACAGTCAAACCCACTGGATGATGTCATTTGAGATGTCACCACCCATGTCATGAGTGATGTAATATGTGAGGTCACAAGCAGTGTATTGCACAGGGCATATGTTACAGTAGCTCTGGTAACTAAAGCTGCAGAATTTCTCTGGTTTTGTGTGTGTAAAATCTGAACCTAACTATAAAGTTCCCTTAACTTTTGTTTTATATATTAAATTACCTACTGCCGGTTGCCAGTAGGTAGTTATAGTTGGCACCTGGTTTCCATAGGAAAAGCATTTTTTGTTGTGCAAATACCTTTGACGATGTTTGAGGAATCTTCATGAAATTTTCAAAACTAATATGACAGTCGGTTCAGCTGCTGTCTGGAAAGTTTTGGGGTGATCCGTCAATAGCGGCCAAATAAAAGGGGGGTCACAAAATATGTTTTCTCTATTCATTTTCTCATACGGTCTTTAGGCACACCCACAGCTCGAACCACTAAATGGAATTTGGCAGGAAGCTAGATCTCAGTACACAGATTGTGCTTTTTGTGATTTGGTGTGAATCCATTCAGTAGTTTCTGAGATATTAAAGGTTAAAAAATATAGATATCTAGGGATGTGGATCTTCTGCAGATCCAACTGTCCCCCTGCAGATATCTGATTGGCTGCCAGCATTTCAACAAGGAAGTGTTGGCAGTTATTTTGGGACTTTACTTCACCCACGTCCCACAAAAAAAGAAACAGGCCAGGGTAGTGATAGGGTTGGTGCAGGTGGCCCCCGGGCAGCCCACCAGGGCTAAAAAGCATTTTTTAAATCTTGGAAAAATCCACTGATGGATCAGCAGATTTTTCTGTGATTTAACAAAAAAAAGCACAGTCTCCCACACTGTAAATGTATTTGGCCCCGGGTGGGCCAGGTCCTGGGGTCATTAGGGAGTTTAAAAAGGAGGGTGTTTACGGGGCCCCCCTCCTATGGGCTTTTAGTAGGCTCAGGGATCACCACCCCCCCAGGGCTATGATAAAAAAATATGCGGGGTGCCACGTGGGCACCCCCCAGGCCAGCCACCTCCCCAGGGAAATCAATGAAAAATGTGGGGGTGCCGTGTGGGCCCCCGCACTTTGCCAGCAATCAAGGAAAAAGGCAGGGAGAGTCGGGCAGGCCCTGCGCCTAAGGGAATCACCACCTCCCAGAGGCAAGTACTACCTTAATAGTATATGGGGGATGTATGGCCCCCGCACCCTGGGGACTGCCACCTTCCCGGAGCTACAATTACATTTGCAAAAGGGGGTCCGTTGGGGAAGGGGGACCACCACCTCCCTGGGGCCAAATTGAATGAAGGAGGGGGCCGGTGGCCCCCCCTAGTGGAGCCATAGATGGCCCTGGGAACCACACCCCCCCCAATGCCGCTCCTGGCACCTCCCAAGCTCCCACCAAGCAAAAGCAAACATAACTCAGTTTTCAGCAAGCAGGAGCAGTCAAACAGCTCCCGCTTGCTGAATGCAAAGTTCAGGGGAAGAGATGTAAACATTGCCCCCACAAGCAGGGAGATGCTATTTAAAGCAGCTCCCTGCTTGTGGCAGCAGTGCTGGCTCCGCAATGCCTTGAGTTTTCCTGCACAGCCCCAATAGGCTTTTATAGTTGCCCTGGGCACCATTATTATAGGCTGCTGATAAACTTGTCATTTATTCATCCTGATTCATGTTGTTAAATACCATCAGTGCTCAGTCCAGCACCACAACACGTTTCGACTGACTCGTCTTTTTCAAGTGGTTCCTGCCATCATGAGCTGGGGGGCATTTCGATATTAATACTAGATATATATATAACCAGGTGCGGGGAATGGGGTGCTCAGGGCCGAAATCGGCCTAGGGATGGGGTGGCAAAAAGTATATGGCCCTGCCGGAGTGGTGGGCCCCAAGGCTCAAGGGGGTCCTTGTGCCCCCCTTATGAATATTCTTTAAAGTATCCCCAGGGAGGTGGTGATCCCCTTGGCTTCGGGAGGGAGGGCCTGCGTGGCCCCCCACATATTTATAAAATGTAGGCCAAGGGAGGTGATTTTCCCCAGGGACTGGGGGAGGGGGGTGTTAGTGTACCCCCTAATATATTTTTTTAATGTTGTCCTTGGGAGGTGGTGGTCCCTGGAACATGAGAGGGGTCCCTGGGGGGGCTCCCTAATTTTTTTCATGAAAAGCCTTTGGGAGGTGATTGTCCCTGGAGAGGGCATGCAGCCACCCCATATATTTTTTTACTGTTGACCTGTGTAGGTAGTGGTCCCCGGGACTGGGGGGTGGTCTGTGCGGCCCCTCTTACGGTTTTTATTATGTAGCTCTGGGAGGTGTTGGTACCTATGGCCCGGGGGGGCCTGTGCTGCAACCCTGAATATATATATATTTATGGTTGCCCCCTTTAAGCTCCAAACCCCTTAGGCTGTGGGTGGCACGGGGTTTGGCGCCTAAACGGGGTTGACTGCAGGGCCTTGCCAAAAAGGCAGACATATTGGCCAACTCCGCAACGCAGATGTGGGTGGCTATAGGAGGTTAGCTGCAAGGCCTGGCCAACCCCTACTGTGCACGGCCAAAGACTGTATGAGGCATGGGGTTGGGTGGCCATAGGGGGTTGGCCGCAGGCCAGGGCCTGTGGCTAACCTCTGCCCCACACGGCCAAAGGCCATGCCTGGCATTGGTTGGATTAGTGTATAGTGATTAAAATGACTTTCTTTTAAAACACCATAGAAATTACCCCCAAAAAACAAGGGTTACAGGGACTTTATAATTGGGGAATAGAATAAAAAAACGTAGAAAGTCACTTAAAAAACAATAGTTACAAGGATATTATAGTTTTGGCTGATGAAGGGTGATACCCTGAAAATGGTCCCAGGATGCTTGTTTCTGGTCCAGGGAGGACCTTGCCTGTCAGTTCGGGCTGGATTGTTCCCATGGGGAAAAGGGTCAAGACTGATTTGCATATGGCTGGGTCCAAACTGGGGTGACATGGTGAGCAAAAGAACTGATGGATTAAACCCAGATCTGTGACTGGGGGTGAATGTTTGACTGGTTACGCATTCTGTCCATCATTTGTGTTTGTTTTTGTTGCCCTAAGTGTGCAGGGTATACCCAGATCTGAGTCCCGGGCTCACTATGCCACTGGATTCAAACTAGCCTGGCAGATGGAGGGTGCTACCCTGAAACCGGTCCCAGGATGCGTGTTTCCGGTCCAGGGAGGACCTGACCTGGCAGTTCGAGCTGGACATTTCCCATGGGGAACAGGGTCAAGGCTGATTTGAATATGGCTTGTTCCAAACTGGGGTGGCATGGTGGGCAAAATAATTGATGGATTAAACCCAGATCTGTAACTGGGGGTGAATGTTTAATTGGTTCCACATTCTGTCCATCATTTGTGTTTGTTTGCTTTGTCGCCCTAAATGCGCCGGGTATGCCCAGACGTGGGTCCCGGGCTCACATTGCCACTGGATGGCTGATGAAGGGTGATACCCTGAAACCGGTCCCAGGATGCTTGTTTACGGTCCAGGGAGGACATGGCCTGGTAGTTTGGGCTGGACTGTTCCTATGGGGAACAGGGTCAAGAATGATTTGCATATGGCTGGGACCAAACTGGAGTGGCATGGTGAGCAAAGGAATTGATGGATTAAACCCAGATCTGTGACTGGTGGTGAATGTTTGATTGGTTCTGCATTCCACCCATTATTTGTGTTTGTATTTTAAATACAGCACACATGTGGTGGCATGGGGAGGCACTAAGAGGCACCTAGTGCAGCGCCATTTTTCATAAATCTGCCCCAAAGTTCTCCAGGAAGAAATGAAAATGTGTCTTTAGAAGAACGCAAGGCATTTCAAAACTTGGCAAATACTGACAAAGTTATCATCAAACCAGCTGATAAGGGTGGTAATATTGCCATAGTAAGTACACAAGATTACATGAGAGACGCCCATGCCCAATTGAACAATGAGGCAAACTATAAAAATAATTGGATAAAAATCCAATAAATCATTTAATCATGAAAGTAAATATAAAGCTTCAAGAGTGGTACCAAGATGGTCTCCTCAATGAGGATAAATATAAGTTCCTGAGGGTGGGTAGTCCCACAATTCCAACTATATATTTTTTACCTAAGATACACAAATCAAGGAGCAACCCTCCTGGAAGACCAATTTTATCTTTTTGCGATTCGTTATTGGAAAGAATATCAGATTATGTGGATTACTACCAAGCATCAATAGTAAGGACATTGAGTTCATGTATTAAAGATTCTGGTGACTTATTAAGAATCCTTACAAACATGCATTGGCAAGAGGATTATTTGTTCGCAACAATTGTTGTGTTATTGTTTACATCTATCACGCATGATTTAGGAATGAGAGCCTGTGAATATTTTTTGAAACAACACAATGTGAGTGAACTGCAACATACATTAACGCTCTTATCTATGATTGAATTGTGCTTAACCAATACAATTTTTTGTTCATTCATGAAATTTATCATCAACAATGTGGTACAGCAATGTGAATTTCTCTATCACCAAACTATGCTAATTTACCAATGGGCTGATGGGAAAAGGAGGTAGCGTGGAGCCATGTAAATCATGCCACTAGTAGATATTTGGATCAAATAATGCTCTGGGTAAGATACATTGATGATTTATTCATCATGTGGCATGGAACAAAAGATGAATTTCTAATTTATTTCACTATTCTGAAATCAAATAATTTCGGATTACAGTTCACATGTGAGACAAATTCAAAAAGCATACATTTTTTGGATCCTACCATTTATGTGCAGAATGATACAATTGAAACCACTATATACAGAAAAGAAACATCAACAAATACTGTCTTACATGGGGAAAGCTTTCATCCTAAACCATCACTGGCCAGTATACCATTTGGAGAACTAACATGCATGCCTAGGAATTGTTCAGATAATAAAAAAGTTCTGAGTCAATATAATGAAACAATACAGACATTTAAGGACAGAGTATATAAGAAAATTACTCTGGATAACAGCTTAGAGAAGATCAAAAATAAGACACAAAATGAATCATTGTTTTCAAAAAAATAATATGGACATATGAAAGAGGGAAACTCTCTGAGAATGATAACCATGTATAGCAAGAAAAGTGATCAAATAAGAAGAGCTTTACAAAAAACATTGCAACATCCTTAAAAAAGATACCAGTATATCCCCATTATTATGAGATAGACCACTGATGACATTTTGCAGAGCTCCATCACTGCGGGACAAATTGGTCAGAAGCCACTTTTCACCGAAATTGGCAACTAATTGGCTTATGGACCTTCAAAAAGGCTTTATTAAATGCCAACAATGTGAAGCATGCAAAATTGGACAAACAACTAACATATCTGAATAAAGATCAAGTGGAGACACCTATCAAAGTTAGGATCACATGCAACATGAGATTTGTAGTTTGTGATCATATGCCATTGTGGATTAAAATATGTTGGCAGCACCACATATATGCTCAGAAAAATAATACTGGAACATATAAGAGCTATTACACATGTTAACTTTAAGTATTCAGTGACATAGCATCTTCAAGGACACCAAGAAAAAGATTGGAGGATGCTGAGATACTATGGTATAGATCACATACCGGAACGTGAAAGAGGAGATAGGACAAGGAAACTTCAGTAGTTGGAATCGAGATGGATTATACTGTTAAGGGCTAAAATTCCTTACGTGTTAAACAAAGATGTAGAGTAATCATCTATGAACAGTAAATCATCATGTGGATAACAAATGTAGAGATACTGTAAGACACTTTGAAGTGAAGTGAGCTGTTAAAAAAATGATGGGCCTTATTACGACCTTGATGGAGGGGTTTCCTCCACCATAAATGTGATGGATGTCCCGACTGCCGTATTATGATTTCATTATATTCAATGGAGATGATAATGCGGCAGACGGGATATCCGTCACATTTGGGATGGAGAAAATCCCTCTGTCAAGGTCGTAATAAGGACCTATATTTTGACAAACGTTCTTATTTTCAACTTTTTGTATAGACTATAAATTATCTTGATTCTGATTTACCCACACAGCTGTAAATAATAATTGCACAACGCAGGTCGCTTAAATTTCAACCAGTTAATTTAGATTTCTTAATTTGAATTTAAGTTGCAGGACATATGTACAGGGTATTAACCCAGTATTGTTGTGATTAGTAATGAAACAATGTAGAGCGGACCCTTATGGACAAACAACAACAATTGTGGTTGAAACGTATTTTAACTGTATATCACTATTTTTATATCGAAAAAGACATATTGCAACAACCAGGGATTAGTAGATTGATATCATAAGCGTAATCGGGGGTACTAAACCCAGTTCATGTGCAAGAGGAATCTCTATATAAATGACATGATGCACTAACTATACAATGTTTTGAATTATATATTTTAACAACCAACCACTTTGGTTTACTGTTGGCATTTATTTTTATTTAAGATCACTTAATTCTTGTAAATAAGAATGTTTCCTCTTTTTTCCTCAAGTTTTTATTGCTGTAAACTACATGACCCAGAGTACCTCATGATAAGCCAGTGGGACCTAAAGATATAAATAATGAAATGAAAGAAGGACTAGCCAACAGTGAACCCGACCGCAAGGTCAAAACACGTAGGTCAGTTGCCTGAATGTGAAATAAATGAACAAACTGTGCCAGTTCATCGAGTGCAGTGTGATCTTCTTTTTAATATGTATAAGTATATGTGTGTGTGTATATATATATATATATATATATATATATATATATATATATATATATACACATACACACACTGAATAGAACTTAGATGGGATGTATGGTTAATCACGGAGGAGACAAAACTGTATATATAAATACAATATAGACCTTTCTGACAGTGCTTACGTTGTGAAAATACCACTCTTCTTCTGAAGGTGAGTTACCCTGTGTTTGTCTACGGCCAGCATGCTCTTTCATACTTGTTGTGATGAGCAGTTCATCAGGTAAGTAATGGTTGTGTTGCTCACCATCAAATGTGACCTGTTCCATCTTGAAAAGTGTGCTTCAGTGTGCGGGCTAATGAAAAACATAATGAAGTGGCTTGGTCCATGTATATTTACTCAGAATATAGTATGGATCATGCTGTTTCAAAAAGAACCAACATATAAATTATACGTAGCATGGCCCACTCCTCTTAAGAGCTAGTTGTGCTTTGGTGAAAGAATCATCGAGGACAAACCCTAAGAAGCTTCCAGCAATAGGACTAGAAGAACAGTGTGACCCTCTCCCTATTGAATCTACAAAAATTAAACAGAAGCTATTGGACATTTATAACCTCAAATAGTTTAATACATACATCTTAGATCTTAAGCCGAGAAAAACACTGAATACCTTTTTGTGCTCGCTCTCTTCACTACTAGATAAATATCAGATCAGAACTGGACTAGCCGTATGGGACACAGGTGAAACTGGGGCGGCTCCTCCACTAGGGCGGAGGAGCGTCGTCCCCCCGCCAGCAGCGGCAGCTGCAAAACCTTTAGAAAGGATAATAAACTTTGTTTATTATCCTTTTATTTTAAAGGGGCGGGGCCACAGGGGTGAAGTGGAGCGAGGGGGAATGCTCAGCACTCCCCCTCAGAGCGCATGTATGTTTGGCCGGCTCTCTCAGGCTGGCCAAACATACATGCGGAGTAGGCTCTCTCAAGCCCGGCAACAGCCCTGGCTAGGTTCTCCCAGCCAATCCTGACGCTGTTTTGAGCAGTGTCGGGATTGGCCACAGGGCAGGCTGGGAGCCTGTGTCTGCGTGCCTGGTCTGGAGTGACAACAGACAGAGGAGCGGCATGCGGTGGAGGAGGTAAGTGTTAATGTAAAAAAAACAATTCAATTCAATTTTTATTTACATCTGATCTTGATGTGTGCAGTGAATATGCTGGGATGAGGCTTGGTTTACCAGGAACCCCATGCAAATTGGCAAACAACAAGTCCCAACAATTTACATTGACAGCAATCGGGTTTCTGCTCCTTTATAATGCACCCAGTGAGTCAGTTTTCATAACATAACGAAGGTATATAATTTTGAGGTATACTAGGGGACCGCAATGCAAGTGAAAATACAGATGAGAATTATGTATAGCTGCTAAAATCTGTTCCATGTCATGTGTCTTCACAACAGCTGTGACTTTTAATCATCATAAATTGGTAATCTGGGAGCAGTAGTTAAACACACACAAATGTGTACAAGTAAACGGCTAGCAGCCTCGGTTGTAGGCAATTGTGAGAGGTATGAAAGTAAATCATGTGCAAGTTAACGATGTCCAAGTTTTGTAAGGAAAAATAAATCAAGTAAAATATGCATAACCTATGTGGTAGACACATGAGAAAGTGGCCAACCATTGGCATGCAAAGGAAATGAATGCAAATAAGGTATATACTGGTAAGCAGAGCGTAAATTAAATATATGTCAAGACCAAGTATTATTGAAATGAGGATTGTGGAGGTGATAGGTAAAGAAGAAGTGTATGCAGCAAAAGGTATGAACGTGAGAGATATCAAAATTAAAGCTATATGATAGTCATGAACTTGAAAGGTAGATAAATCAGCTGTGTACCTGAAAGGTGGCAGAATTGAGCAATAAGCGAATCAGATGCACATAAGAAATGTATTCAGACTCTGGATTTCTTCTGGATTTCCTTCTAAAGGATAAACTTCTGCATAAATTGGAGCCTTCCTGTGAAAAAAGATATATAGCTTCGTAGGATGGGCCTGTCGTAGAGATTTAATACAGCTCGATATCTATTGCTATGTAAAACAAGCAACAACGCATGTTTTTCTCTGAAGTTGTAATGTTGCCTTTGTTTTCAGCAGTCTGTTCTGAAATAAGCATCTGATGTGCAGGAAAGCAAGGGGTGTAGGGTTACATGGGAGGTGCTGGGTGGGGGCTGTAAAGAATAATTAAGAAGACAAACGTGGGAACTTAGGTGGCAACAGGGAATTAAGGGAACAGCAGAGGAACTGGGTGGGATGTGGGCTGTCTCTGCCTAAAACTAAACAACACAGACAAAAATGCAAGATTGGTCTACCTTAAAGAACTGTTTTATAATAGGGAGCTCTATGCACCTGATAATGCCAGGCCTCAAGCCAGGCCCCAAGCATCAGGACCAGTGTGGTACACCAGGCCCCCAGCCCCTACCACAGCCACAGCCCTGGGTCGAAAACATCAATGTTTTAATAACAAAAGATGGTTGGAGGCGAGGTGAGAAGTAACGCATACCCGCATGACATGCTACACATGAAACCTAAATGCATGCAATATTTCAGTACAAATGTGTCCCAACTGATGTCAAAGATGAAATACATACATCTGTACAATACACTGAATAAAACACACTAATTATAGCAAAGATGAACCCCTGTAAGAACTTAAAAAGAAACAAAAATTATGGGCTGTGGATTCCAGAGCCCTGTGTGGTAATCCTGGCCTCCCAGGCTGACAGGTATGTCACCCTGGTGAATTAACTTCTATAATGCTATTGCCACCCTGGGCTTTACTTTGTCACTGAGTACTGCAAGTTAAATATGGGTTGCAGTGGAACACGAAACACCCTGTTGGATGCACGCAAGGCTTTTTACCGACATTCTCTCTGGGTCAGCCCAAAGTCAGCAGCCACAGATCTCCCAGGACCTCGAGGCGCAGTTATCCAGCGACACCCACATCCTCTGGTTAAAGAAACGCCTTTTGGCGATGCCATGTGTTGGCCTGTTTCTGCCCACTGCATACTAGAACATACCAATGTGGCTGGTTCAAAAAGAAATTAAATAAGGATTAAAAAAATGATTTACAGGGCTGTCGTACTTGGAAAGATGAGCGCTAAGGGGGAGAAGGGTTTCGTATGGCAAGCAGTGGTGGGAGGACAGCATCAGAATCTGCAATAAAATGCAAGCAGTGGGGGGACAGCACAGTAAGTTATTTAGGGAAGGTTATTTAAAAAATGCAACAGAGAGGGAGGCACGGGAAAGATGGCAACAACAACAAGGGAAGGAGGTGTGGGAGGAAAGGTGCAATAAAATACGGGCACAGAAGCTGAACACGTACCTACCCCAGAAATAAAAAAAAAGCCCCACAAAAAAACAGATAAACAACCAAAGTGTAAGGATATAGTACCTCGTCCCGGCTCCATGGGAGGAAACAAAGACAAAAAGGGGAGATAAAGAGAAAGAATTTACCACTAGCAAGCAAGGACTTTTAAAGGACACTGAAACAAATGAAAAGCAGTGGGCGGGCTTTAAGCCCACAAAGAAGTATATACTAAAGTATATACAACTGGTCTAGAAAGCTTAACCTAAAAAGAAGCAGAGAACTCTTGGTAGTTCCCAAGTTTAAATGGAGTGCAGCTCCTGTATAGAGCACTCCACAACAGTGGCATTCTGAATCTGCTCATCTCATATGTCTGTTTTTCTAGCAAAGTCTTTAAGCATAGGAGTAACACAGTGCCATCCACAAACAGCTACAAAGGGGAAAAAGACTCTTGCCATTGCTACAGCAAAGTCTTTAAGCATAGGATTAGCACAGTGTCATCCACTCTGAGCTGTAAAATGACAAAAGCCTTTGCCATTCCAGGCACAGTATTACTGCTATGGGCTGGTTTCCAACCTGGAATAAATAAAAGCCCCTGACATATGTTTCGCTACCATTATAGCTCTTCAGAGAGGTTTAGCTTTGTCCAGACACAGGGGGCACCCAGCATAAGTCAATGCAATACAACATTAGCAACACTCTGAGTCTGCTCACCTCAAATGTCTGTGTCTGCCGCTCCCTCACTCTCCTGGCTGGTACCGTTCAGCTCCTCTCCTAAGCCTGGCATCCTTTAGTCCTGCTGCTCTCCATTGTCCTGGGTCTGGCCGTGGAGGCAGTTACACTCTCCTCCTCATTATGCTTGCCAGCTGTTACACCTCAAACTTCCTGTGGATTGTATCTTCTGTGGGTATCTGGGGTTTCGGATATTATGTCCTGATTGGTTGTCAGCATGCCTACTGCTTGTGATATAATGACTCCCTAGGCCTGAACCCTCCTCCCCCCTTTTGCTTCTGAAGTAATGCTTATTATGCAGGTCACAGGATTAAGTCCCATGTTTCCCTTTTTTTTCTCCTCTGTGTACCTGTTATTCTCCATCCTCGATCCTGCACTGTCTGTCAAAGTCCTGCGATGTTTGGAAGATTGAGCAAGACCTTACGGAGTGGCTATCTTGGGCAGTGGTCCCTACTTCAACTGCACCCATGCTCTCAGCCATGCCTAGCTTCAAGTTTCCTTCTTTGTGAGATCCTCCTCCTTGTCCCCACTTCTACTCGCCTGAATCTCTGGAGCTGCGGTCCCACGAAGATGCTTCCTCCTGGTTCTTGCTTGAACTCACCTGTATTATGGGAGCTGCGGTCCGGCAAAGACAACTTCTCCTGGTTCCTGCTTCAACTTACCTGCATTACGGGAGCTGTGGTCCCACAAAGACAACTCCTCCTGGTTCCCACTTCATACTCACCTACATTATCGAAGCTGCAGATCCACAAAGATGTCTCCCATTCCCTGCAGTCTGCTTCTTGACCATTGACTTATCTCCTTTTGATTGCAATGCTGTAAAAAGAAAGACACAACATTACAAAAAGTTCAGTGCACTGAACCTTCAGCAACAACAGCGTATAAAGGCAACAAACGCTTGTTGGAAAAACACAAGACTTTGCATTCATATGTACTTGCTCATACTCTCGGATTTGCAGCCTTAATTCAAGTTTCTTCTTGTAAATTCCACTAGAGACGTTTCTCTAATTATTTCTTTCACCCTCAAATAAAGTCTTGACTTTGATTATAAAAACTTTGCTGAAAACTCTCCAAAGCAAAACCCAGAATACAAATCTGGAGAGTGTGTTGTATTAACAACAGCTTCTACAGGGTGAGTGCTTTTCACTTAGGGGCCAAGCGTAAAGTTGTATTAAGGTGAATGTATTGTTCCTAACTGAATAATTAATGGTGCCTTTATGTCCCTCAAGAGACTTCATCGAGGAATGATTAGACTTCCAGAATAGGGACACTGTTATATCGCTGTGAAAGAGGCTGAAGCTCCTGTCTTTCCTTTTTTTTTGTCCTACACCCTGTCCTAACCCTCTTCTCCCTGGGGAACAGTTACCAACATTCGTACTTGTCGTGTGATGTGGGTTGTTCTGCGAGGGATTGGTTGGATCATTGTCACTCTTGCAGGGCCTGAACCCCAGGTTAGTGGAATCCTGACACTAGCTCCAGTCAACTCCTCTCTTTGGTTCTGTGTCGTCCTGTATTGTTTCTCCTCAGCCTCTGACCTTCTTCTTGTCTCCTCTTATCTCATTGCTCTCTTGATCTTCTGCTACCTTTTAACAGTGTTATTCCACCCCTGTCCTGAGTGAGGGGAATCGGAGGCTAGCCAGTTTTCCTTCTTCATTCTCCACCTCTCTCTCCTAAATTCTCATGTCCTTCTTCTGTTTTGTCCTTTCTAGGTGTCTCCTCCCTATCGCCTCCCTGCCACTAATTTGGTGTGTTTTTTGGGATTGTCATCTCTATATACAAGTAAGTGACACCCTGATTCACCTATCTGCCTACAAAGGGTCAAAATACAAATGTTCTAATAACTATGCTCCTGTATGATGGATCAGCATGCAAGGGCTCAGCATGTTTAACTTTCTTTTAGTATTTTTAGGTTTGTGCAGATCCACAAAAGGGGGCCAGGTAAAAAAAAGGGGGGAGGGAAGTGTTCATTTGCTAATAAAATTGGCACTGTTTTAGAAATCTGCAGAAAATTTGATAGCACCTTGGAGGGATTGATTGATACGGCAAGGTTTGTGCCAATCCATCAAGGGGAAAAACAGTTAAATGGAGAGCACCTTTAGCACAGGTTTATGACTGTATCTGATGTGGCAGGCAGTTACAGCCAGTGCAGGTATTTCAGGTTTTGTGCAAATCTAATGGAAGGAGGAGTTAAAGTGGGGGGGTCAACACATTTTTGATTTACTAATACCTTTGGCAACGTCTGATGGATCTGCATGAAATATGGTGGAGAGTTAGCATGTTTTGCTTACTCTTGGTTGCAAAACCAGACAAGTCCTTCACCCAAAGTCTGCTGCACACAGCTGAAGGTGGATGGCACAGGGTGTGACTAAAAGATGTACCCAACTCAGAATGGGTCGATGGCAGGGCAAGGGAACCCTTCCTGCAAAAATACTATGCTGACCACAATGCAGACTGTCTTGTACTATGGCACAAGGGTACCTGTGTTGTTGCCTTCCTCCTAAAAGTAATGAGAGAGAGAAAAGAACTGTGCCTTTTCTTTGTAGATATGCCAGGTCCAAAGACAGGTGTGTGCTGACTCAAGCTTCGACTTTATATGTGAGCATGAGATTGAGCACCAGAGTCGATGAGCTACATGAAGGGACCATAGGAGCAGTCTTGTATATACTAAGCACCGGTAAGAAACGGTGTCCCTGATTATGATTTGGTGCGGTGTTATGTAACAGTAATTTCATGTGTGGACTTTGCACCCTGCCAGTATCCATAATTTGTAATCTGCCTTTGAGGGTCAGTGACCATCCAGAGGATTCTTGACGGAGGCTATTTCTGGGGTGGTTTCAGAGAGACAGCAACAGGCTTTTTAGGTGGAACCACTGAAAGGATACCCTCTCAAAGTCACCATCCAGACATAAAACTATGTGAAAGTTGTTTTTCTTGCCGCTATGTGGATTGATGAAGCATGCTAGAGCATATTTAGGAAAATGTTAATGCTCATCTGTGTTTAAGCTAGCATAACTAGGCTGCAAAACAAATTGACTAGGCTCTTTTCATTTTGTATTGACAGCAGAAGACTGAATTTTTTTAAAACTGAATGGAACGTTTTCTCACTCTGTTTTTCTCTCTTCAGTACTTTTCGTTTCATAAAATAGTCACAATAGGATCTGTTTTGTGATGCTGTGCTGAAATGAAATGTAATTTATTTTGTCACATCTTCTAAAGCTGTGTTCTAACTGTACTCACTTTTGCAACAAGTCAAGGACTTTCCATGGTCCTACAAATGACACGGAAGGGTCTACTGTATTTAATATGTGTAATGTTGTTCTCTTGGTTTAGGTTAAGGGTGAGCATTAGTTATGCATTTTGAATGTGTCTCTAGCAATGTTGTAGGTAAACTATCATGTATGTGTATAAAAAAGTATTAGTTGTTGTAAGTATTACCTCATTTCATACCACCTCATAAGAGCGCCTTTTATACCATGTTACAGGGGTGCATTTCACTGTGTAAAAACCTATAAAAGTGTGTTTTCTGGGATGTGTGCCAGACTTTTTGCTCGTTTCTTTGAAGACAGACTCCATAACAGTCTGTTTATTTGTTTTTGTCTTTTATCGAGAAGCAGACCGCATGCCAGTACTCTTGCTTATTCTACACTTAGATTTCTTTAGACTTGGATGTATTGATGCTGACTTGAATTGACTAACCAATTGTCTTTTTGCTTCCTGTAATGAAACTTATTTCAAATAAATCCTCATGATTTGGACTTTGAATCTTGTCTTGTGTAGGTTTTCTTTATTTTTATTTGGGCCCTCATCCTTTGGGGCTCACGTGGCCCCTGATCCCTCCAACTGGAACTTGGATAGTTTGTTGGTACAAAGCACTGATAATCCCTTTGTAGTCCAAGCTCCAAGCTCAGAGTGCCAGCAACTAGGGCTTAAATTTTTATTTACTCAACAGCTACTTTGTGAGAAAATCATTAAAAGCGCACAGAAGCTAGTGACACCTTGTTCTTTAATCAAGGTACACTGTACTTATAAATAAGTCCTCCTACAACTATAGAGCCAGAAAATCACCTAGGGTGCTTCTTACGTGCAAGAAAACGAACCTTAGTGCATCAATGCTCTCTCCAGCACTAAGGGCCCTATTACGAATCTGGCGATCCGAAGACCACCAGACTTGCAATGGAGGTTGGGCCGCCACGGCTGGACTGCCAACAGAACACTGTCCCCAACAGGATCTTTGATCTCTTCGGGATGACAGCAGTTGTGGTTTTAATCAGCCACGGCGGCGTGAAATCAACGGTGCCATGCTGATTACAATCAGATCTGGTTGATGCTATTTAGCACACATGCCTGTTATTTACAAACTTTTTCTAGAACTTCAAATGTTTTGGTAATGACTTCTATCATTGCTTGGATTCGGCTTTCAGACTGGTCCATTGACCTGGCAAACTGTTAGGTTCCTTTTGCGAAGATCTTAAAAAGGCCCTCACTGTGCTGACCTACTTTGCAAACGAGAATATAGACTCCTCACTCCTGCTGTCAATCCCAAAATGGATGGGGAAGGGAGTAAGAGAGAAACACTGGACTGGAGTTCACTCTGACTGACTCTGTGTAGATTGTGAGTGTTACAGAAGGCCTCACTGGCAGGTGTATGGGGATTTACAGTTGCGGCTGCAAGGAAGTAGGAAACCGCAGGTGAGTATGAGGTCTGTATTGATGGAATATTGTATTAGCATAGTCAAGGCTCAGACTTACCCGTTTTAGTGATGGATGTTGTTTACAGACCAGTATACCAGGAACAGATCCCTAGATCCCAGCACAAATAAGACTAGACAGGAGCTGAGGAAGCAAAAAAAAGAGAGAGAGCAAGCACAATCGAAGGTATTGTAGAAAACTAAACAAACAGTAATAGGGAAGAGGAAGGGAACCTAAGAACGTGATGAAATCGAAAGGGAAGAAAACAGCAAATATGAAGGACATAATGTGAGCAAACTAATACGACACATAAAACTACAGCAACTAATTGGTGTTAGGTGGCGTCTCCATGTTTGCTAGGACAAATACTGATTCTGCCCTTCTTGCCCCAGAAGTGCCTTAAAACCAGGAAGAGTGTATAACCTGCAAGTCAGCACCAGGTAAGAGATCGATAGGAAGATCTGAGAGGGTCGTCTCTTGAGACGGGATTGTCCTGTGCATGTTGCTGTACATACTATTACAGGCTTTCAACCCTGCCCTGAGTGATCCCTGCTTTTGGTTATCTGGCAGCCTGTTATTGTTTTGGCTGATCACAAGTGCATGTGCACTTAGGCTTTTCATCATGATTCTGAGATGCAGACGATGGCTCTGTAGTCTGGAGGGGCAACCCAAGGGTGCTTTCTAGTCAACACAGGACTACTAACCATGTCGATATATATCAAGCAGTAAATGTAGCATATCTTTTTTGCTGATTAATGGTGTTAACTATACCTCTTTTGGGCTTACCTACCAACAGCATTTAGCTGTCTCCTGAAAGATCAATGTGGACAATATTAATACTTGAGTTGGGTTTTTGTCAGCCTATTGCTTACCATTGGTTGGCTTTCTTGACATCCTATCAATGCTGAAATTCAGGGAAGTATAGTTTTCTTTGAGCAGGCCATGCAAGTGTATATAAATTTCTATTCTTTCCCTTGTGTGCCGCTTCCCCACTTAAAGCCCCATGCTCTCTGTATTGTACCCCTGTCCCCCCAGCTGGTCCTTTGTTCCCCCGCTCCCCTTGTTCTGTGTGGTTTTGTCTCTTTTTATTTGAGCTCGTCTCTCCCATTGCTCATGCCACTGTTATGCACTGACATCATTCACCATGACCCCTCGTGCTCAACTGAGAAAAAGTCTGAAATGAAATTGATCCAAACTTGACCTGTGGATTGGCAGTGGGCTCCACATCTCATGTGTGGAAAATGTGTATAAAAGCGGGACACAAACTATCTCACTTGGTTTCAGTTTCAAGTTCTTCACTGACCCAAGGGAGCAAGAGGTCTACAGAGTACTTGAAGGACTGCTGAGTTCCAGGCTTGGTACCTTTGCTAGTCTCCCAGAGGTAAGGGCACATCTGGACAGTTGTGTATCGACCTGTGTCCTGACCTGCTGAAGGAGAGGAATTTGTTTCAGACCCTTCCAGAAGAGCCCTCCTTGAAATGAGAAACCCAGCTACTGTGCCCAGAGTAAGGGGCAGCCCAGAAGCATAGGGTAACTGATACCGACCCATGTCTGGTGAGGATCTCCAGGCCTCCCTATGAAATTCCACAGCAGGCCAACTGAACGTAATCATTCCATGATCTCAGTATGTGCCAGCAATCAACATGCCTTTCATAAGCCATAGGCTGCAGAACTGATGCTGACTCTGCTGCAACATCAAACCTTGCAATCAGAGAGTGCTCTAGTGGAAAGATTCCTATTGGTGAGGGACCTTGATGTGCTGCCAGACCTGTGCTGCTCCTGTCAAGAGTCACCATCTTCAAGCTTCAGTGCCGAATAATGGAGGAGGCAGGGCCACCATCTCACACTAATTAGAGCTGTGATCATGTCTGCTCACCCAAGCCCTGGTTACCAGCCACTGCACACATGTGCATTCCAAGTGTCCGATCCTCTGGGTAGCTCCAATTGCAGGAACTTGTACATTGACTGTGACTTTAAATTACAGTGTGATGCTTAACCCATTGGGACTGGATAGCGATAAAGAACCTTACTAGAGAGACATAAATAAACGAAGTAGAGGTCGCAGAACCAGGGAAATTGCTTGCACAACATTATAGTGCGCTTGCAGAATTATGCCTGAATATACTTCTGTTTAGAACCTCATAGCACTTGTCTTAGAACAATGTAGCTGATTAACGTGTCATTTATGTTGCATTACATTTTGGTGTGCGATTAAAGTACTTCTCTTTTTACAAAGAAAAGCATTGGCATGGCCAATGCTTATTGTGTCTGTTGTTTGACTGCTTGATTTCTGAGTTTCTGCTCGCACACTGCCTCTCTGAGACGTTTTTGACTGTTACTCAGATTCTGAAATAGTATTTTTGCTGTCTTTATCGGTGCCCACTTTGCAGTGCCATAGTAGATCAGGCTCCGGGGCATCAGTTCCAAAAGGTCCTAAACGTTAGGAATTAGGCCAGGTACCCCCTGCTCGCCCTTTTGCCCCCAAATGGGATCTTACACCAACTGCTTTACCATGTGGACTCCACTAGCTGTTTAGCTCCACTGGCTGTTTTGCCAGTCTAGACTATGAAATTGTCAACCATGCAGGATGCACTGGTATCAGTTCCTTATATATGAGTCCTAAATTAGTTATGCAGAGAAGACCAAATTCTGTCCGGCAAATGTCACTCCTTGCCCCTTGGTGAGATCAATGGAAGCTGCTGTGCCTTTGTAGAACAAACCTAAATGGCTGCTGGGTGGAGTTTCTTATTCAAAGTATATCAGTTTTTAATGCAGAGTGACATAACCTGAGGTCATATGCTTGGTGACTGTTTTTCTTTCTTAGCCCTAGCGAAACCCTTAAAGAGCTGGACTTCAAGCCAACCAGACCTTGTACGGTCATGTGGTAGGGTCCAGCCTGTGTAAGTTCTCCTGTTCCTTGGAAGTATGAGAAGTTGAAAAGAAACAGAAAAGGGCGATGGCCTGTTCCATCTGGATAGCGATCACAATATTTGGTAGGATGTGTATGTATAGAACCAGATACAAGAAAATAAACGTCAGTTGTACCGACCAGAGCCTGAGATTCTCTGTCTCTACTTGCCAAAGTATTCATCACCAGCAAAACTGTTTTGAATAGGAGATGATTAATAGAGCAACTGTGCATCTGTTCGAATTGTGATGCCATGAGGATAATGAACACTAGGTTTAGGTTACAATGTAGAACAACAGAGGGTGTAGGTAGAAACATATTCAATAAACATTTTTTGCACTGTGACCAAAGGCCATTTGAGCAAAGAACGGTGATGAGGAAAGCATAAAATTTCAGATAACTAGCCAGAACTGTCAAATTACATTTTACCGTTGAAACTGATAAGCCTTTCTGAGCACGGAAAAGGATAAGACTTCAGAATGGCGAGTCTTAGGACGATTAAAACCGGCAAACTCACACCACGAAAAAGGTTAACTCAATGGCCTGCATAGTTTGACTTGGCAGCTGGCTTCCGGGTAGCAAAGATGACATTTATCATATCTGCCAGCTGACAGGTTTCTAATGTACACCACTCAATCTCCACATGTGTAGATAAAGTATGTGAGGATTCCGTTTGAATACCTGTCCTTCTACTGCAAAGCCAAACTATTCTGCGTGGATGGGGGAAAGGGAGCTGAATGGTGACTTTCAGCAGATGGTTGTTGTCAGTTCCTCCTTACCAAATCTGGGGCGACGAGAATTATTTATTTTCGGTCCTCTTGGAACTTCTCTGTTACCTTCAAGATCAGAGTACATGTGGGAATGCATAACGTAGTCCCTGCCACTAGGAAAGCCACGTGTCAGGAAATGGGGCTGGAGACCGTTGTTTCACTGCTTGATACTGAATGAGTGAGAGGGAGTGATACTCCAATCCTAGCAGAGCTGAGTGTCTTTAGGGGAAGGAAAGAAGAGCTGTCATCGCTGACTGCCTTTACTGTCCGGAATGAGGCTGTGCATGCACAGAGAAAGCTCTACGTGGAAGTTTTGTGACAGTGAACTACAATTCCCAGCAGAACATAAACTGTTGCGTATTGTGGTACGTCGGTGGCCATCCTGGATATCTATGTAGAACTTCCCTTATGGCCCACAGCGTCTTACTAGGTTATCGTAATACATTGTGGCTGCAGCATGTGCTTGCCACACAAATCTTAATTTCTTTGTAAAGACCCTTGCTTTCCTATGGATTGGTGGTGAAGCTCATTGGGAATACAGAGGAGTAATCAGAAAAACGCTCTGTGAAAAATAACTTTGAACTATACTTTTAACATTTATACAGACACTTCTAGGATTGGGGGCTGTTACAGTTGCTTTGGGTTATTCTGTGGCAGAACAGGAAGTATTCTTAAACTGTAGTATGTTGCTCATTGTATACGAATGTTCCATAGAAGGTGTCATAGTTCTAGTACGAGAGTACAAATTGCCAAGACGAGCAAACAGCAAAATATTAACATTGTTGATTATCTTGCAGCCTACAAGAGCCAAGTAGAAACGATTACACCTCTTCCACAGAGCCCACTGCGACAAAGCATGAGTCATGAGGGTCACAGGGAGAATTGTTAGTGAGAATATATGTGAGCTACTCGTGATTAGGTTCCCGAATTTACATGTTCTGCAGCAAAGTACAAATATTTGTTATTGTAGAGATATTGCCATTCACCATTACAGTTAAGCAAAGAACCTACCATGGCAAACTAATTAAGATCACTCTTTGCCTTGAGATAATCCACTATATCCTGCAGACATCCTTGATTAACAAGAGTGATGAGTCAGAATGGTGGAGTTTGGTGACTCTGTTTTCCCTACTTTTTGTGTATATATCACTGGTGGAGGTAGTGAGAGATGGAAGAGTGAATTGCTCCTGTTGAATTCTATGCACAAGGCTAGTGCATCCTGATGCCAGGAGACATCCCCCAGTGAGGGTGCAGAACAAATGGCACCTCCTAGTTACAGCAATGGCGAGGAGATCTATGCATCAACGTCCCAGCTAGGAGAAGCTCTTACCTATTTCACTGGGATGATGTTCCCATTCAGGACCTTCCAGTGATAGGTAGCTCAGGACAGCTGCCCACTCATTCGTAGTGTCCTCACAAGGGGCCCCACAGGGAAAATTATCTGTTGTAAAAGCCTACTGCCGCAAGTGCAAGATCTCCCTGCACAGGCTCCAAGGATCCACACTGCCATTTTGATTGCTGAAGGGCACACAGGCTGTGCTGTCTAGGGTAATCTACCCAACATGCACAAGATGGAGGCAATAAATGCCTTCAGTGCTAGGTAAATAGCCCTCAGCTCTAGCACACTGATATACATGCATAGATCTGATGGGTACTAAAGGCCTTACAGTGTCCTCTCCTCCACATAAGCTTGCCAGCCCACTATTGGCCTGTGACTGCTGAGGACTGAAGGGACAACCCATTGTGAGTTTGGATTAGCACATCAACCGGTAGATGTCTAGAACGACCGAAGATGATTCGTACAGCCTGCACTCACTGACCCACTTAAAGACTTGATTAGGGTATCTTGAAAATTATGCAAAAGCCCCCTGCCTCTGAATTCCGTGTTGGCTCCATAATAGTGATTTTAAGGTTGAAACTATCTGTGGAAAGCTAGTTGCAAAGTGTTGGGGTAGGCTCCAAAGGTGGCATTCAGATTGAGATTAACAGTATTGTTAGAATGCCTACAAGGGGTCGTTTATGCGCAGGACCAGTAGTTACGTTGCTGGTGGAATTGTCGGTTTCTGTCCTGAGGGTACTAATACTCATATGTTTCTACCTACACCCTCTGTTGTTCTACAGTGTAACCTAAACCTAGTGTTCACTATCCTCATGGCATCAAATTGATGATTAGGAAATTACTTACAGCCTGGCTTTGTACATATTAATAAATCCTGCCATTTGTTCTGCTTTTGCAGCATTTCCTGCTGAGATAGTTTGTTTTTTCATTTTCTTTGCTTAAGCGCCAGGGCACCCTCAGGTAACAGTTGACCTCTATAGATGGAAATAATAATTTTTATACTGATAATTGATGTGAGAGAATTCATTTGGTGTGCATGTGTTTTTTTGCCTGTGATGTTGTACCCTTTGAGGTAACTGACTAACCAGATGCTTCTGTCCTGATTTCTAGAACCAGTGGGGTGATTTCTTCACGCTATTCCATTGTGAACACAGCAGACGTTATGGTTTATACACTCCTTTTGTTCTTTCTACCCCACTGTCCCTTGGCTGGCTTGTGAACCTATCCGATTGCTGAGACAGGAAAATAACAATGGAAATTGAAAATTTGTATTTTTAGATCTGTGTTTATGAAGGTGTTTCTCCTTTGTATTTGAAAAATGGCTTCTGACTAATTCAGAGTATCTCACGCTCATTGTTTGTGTTGATTGATTCAATAAAGAATTTAAAAATGTAAACAGGCCAATCGAAAGTGCTTGCCTCCCCACCCAATTTACACGTTTTTTTCACTTGCAGCAACTGTTCCAATTTTCAGGAGGCAATACATGCCTTTAATGTTGGGACTAATGTGAGAGGTTTAAAATAGAATTCTGGAATACCATCATCCAGTGATCTAAAATTATGAGGAAACGCCCAAACATGCCAACATTCACAATTTTGGCACGAAATATATTGCAATAACATAAGTGGTGTTAATTGAGAATTTACAAAGAGGAATATGGAATATTTCTGCATTAACAAGACTAAAGGTCGTGACAATGGAAAATAACACGAATCACGAAATGCATATGTTTATGCAATTTTGAATGTCCTCCTATTGTTTTGATTAGATGCATTTTTGTTAACCAGTGGTAACCAGTACCTCACAGCAGTTGCTTGTTTATTTTATGATTGTGTTTGTACACTTCTCATTATAGCTATCAGTTATAGATGGTGACCAAGTGATTCAACGTTTGCTGATTTGTTTTACATTATAGTGAACAATCGTTACTGAATCAGTTTATTGTTCAAACACCCTAAGACCCTCAGATTCTCTTTTTTTCCGCCACTAACATCCCCAATATTGCACATGCTCCAATTTCAGCACAAGGTATATTTCTCTAAATTCTCTTAAGTCCTCCACTAACTGCCCCAATGTTTCCCAGTCTCCAGTTGGAGCAAAACATAGATTTTATTAAGTGTTATTTTTGGAGTTTGCTACCTGAGACTCATACTCAAAGCTAAAACGGTGCATTGTTCTGCTAGTTTGTCCCAAGTAACTTTTTGTACTATATAACTAATTGGATAACACCTTTTAAGATTTAGGGTTTGTTTAAGATTTGGCCAAATTGAGAAATCTCTGCTGATGTGTCGGGCAGTATTCACTGAAAGTTCTTCCGTCAACACGAGGGAGTTATTTTGGTGACAATATAATGGTTGGCAGGCCACCATGTCATGGGGGCCCGTTTGACAATCGTCAAAGGCAAACTTCGTTAGACGCTCACAACAATGCTCTGCTCAGATACTGATTTTCAGCTAACTTCAGACAGCAGTGTTCCTTGTAATCAAGGTGAAATGTAGCAATCAATGTTTTGCCTAGATTAACAGATAGAGATGTTGCTAAATATATTAATGTTACTATTTATAAGCACACAATAATTTGTGTGGGCTCTTTAAATATCCGTTCTACCTGTGCTTCTGCTGCTGTTATGCATCGAATGTATGAGGTAAGTCGCCTATGCAATTTGCCTAGAGGGGCATGAGGAACTTTATTTTTTACAAATTACAAATGAAGTGCTCTTTGAAGTGATGCTTTTTAGGTTTTTTCGAGTGGGGGAAGGGTAGTATGGAACCCTATCTGTGAAGAAATGCTCTCAAGATCACAGGTGTATAGTTTGAAAACACTTATCTTGTGGCCTTTCCTTGTATTTAACTTTTGTGGTTAGCTTTTGAGATAGGTTTGTCGGTTAGGTAGCGATGTTGGTTTGGTGGTAATGAGTTGTAGGTTACACCACATATTATGAGCATTCTGCGGGTCTACAGGAGCAGCCTGTACAGGTTCGTCAGGTTAGGAATGATGTACTTCTTATGTCCCTGGCTAAGTGGTGAAGCAGCATGCACAATGCTCTTCATAGGGATCGAGACGGTGATGGGCATTTCGATCAGAATATTTCCACCACCCAAATGGGACAGGAACAAAACTTGAATAGTGATGCCGAAGTCCTCTTTGAGAAGGTCTACACTAATCTGACAATTGTGTGGGTGTCTATGATTGGAAAAGCTAAATTATTTTTAGGGTGTTATAAATGCAACTGTGTCATGCTCCCCCTCTTATTACACTGTAATGGCTGTTATCCTATGTGGGTCTTTAGCACCAAGAAGAGCTGGGAATGAAACATTTTAAATAATTATATCATAACACAGTTTTATTCTGTGCAGGTAGAATAACTGGTACCAAGCAGTATGAGCTTGCTTTCTTAGTGAGGTGTTTTCTGAAGGAGAGATCTCTGTGAGTGATGAATCTAGTTAATTTCATGTTTGTGATGAATCGCACAAGAAACAGCCAATCTTCATTAAAAAAACAGGCTTTGATCTGGGCTGCTTTTGCAGTATTGGGGATGAGGATGAATTGAGTTTTTGTGAGGATCATATTGAGATGGGTCTTGGCATCCAGTGGTATGAAAGCATCTGATATAATTCTCTGTTAACATTTCTTCTTTTGCCACAGCTTGGCTGCAAATCCATAATAATTTAGATCATTATGGTACAATCTCCCCAGCTTTACTAAGTTTGTCTTCGTCCCCTACTGGAAAGAGGTTTTGTCAACACATGACTTAAAGTTGCCTTCGCATTTTTGGAATTTGCCCATAAGACAGTGAATGAGCCATATTTAGACAGAGCCCAAAAGTACAGGGCGGTATGTGGCAAATTTTCTAGTTTGAAGCCTCTATAAATAATAACAAGTATTTGCTCCATCACAGACTGGAATAAACTGAAAAGCACAGAATACTTTGTATAATGATGTAACTGTTAATGAATTTTTCCTGACTGCCCGATTTAAACCAGCTAAACTGCAGTAATTTGAGTTTTGAGACTATCTTCTCGTGGCATCCATGGCAAAATGCTGGAGCGAAGATTCAGTAATGAAAAGATCCCTTTGTGGCAGTGGTTCATCAAAATGAGTGATGAAGGCCAGCTTGGTTGATCGCATCACATACAGTATGAAAGTAGTGAGTAGGGGGACAATACCTCACCAGATCATAGAGCATAGGGTGTATGGGGCGTGCAGGCGGCGCTTGGCCTGGCAATGCACTGCCTCAGAGGAATCCACCAGAATTGCAGCAAGACTGCTGATACAGGACTGCGCCAGAGGACCTGTGGGATTGAACAACCAACGAAGAGCTCAGGCTGCAGCGTGGTGCGGCACCTGCAGAGACTCCTGATGTCCCCCTAGGAGTAACCGTTTCGCCAGCTGTTGAAGCACTTCTTGCTGTTTGGCTGGGCTGCCTGTGCTGGACTGCTGCTGCCTCTGCAGACAGGAGTCTTTAGGAGTGTTGTGTGCAGGTGAGCTTGAGGCATTAGCCACTCGTAGGAAGGGCTGAGTTTGGGGTGGCATGGAAGCGGCCTGCGTAGTAGTGAGTGCAGCTTGTTTCCTCCCTTGCTCCTGTGCTCTGCAGCCTCAACATCCCAATACCCGAAGGCTCTCCCAGGTTTCCCCCGCCTTCTCAATTCCAGCCCAGTCACAGTCAGTACTTGATGAGTCTGCCTTGTAGCTGGAAACACTCTCATCCGAAGCTACCAGGTAAGCAGGCAAGAGTGCATGCGGGCGTGGAGAAACCCACTCAATTCAACAAGTTCCATAATGCATAAACGTATAAGGAGTTGAGCGAAAAGAACTTTCTGTACCATCATTAGCCGCCAGGAAGTTTTTACATGCCCTTCAGTGCCCAAAAATATCGGAGGCTTCAAAGGTGGGCAAGTTCAATTGGCTATCTGCAGCTAATGATAATGCACAAGAAATCGAAAAAGACAACTAAGGCAACCAAGATAATTAAGGCAAGGTTTCAAGTGGCTTCCAAAAGGAAACCCAAGCTTAGAAAAATCAAAGCAAACTTCAGGCGTATTTGTTAAAAACCTCCCAAAGGAGGCTCAAGTCCATGCCATTTCAAACTAGTTCGCCAAGCAATGAATCTCTGAGTCCTGTTTCTTTACGTCCTCGGGTAACGCTGGGATTTTGCCTTGCCCACGTTGATCAAGTCGGATTTCACACCTCCCAAGCCTTTCGCAGAGCATATATTACTGCAATGACACCCATGCTTTCTCCTGGGCGCATTGTCTGACGGCCCCCCCTATACCTCCTAACATGGGCTCCCTGCTAATTAGTTGTAAAACAACTACAAAAAAGACGCCGGAACATATTATCCACCCATTACTATCTAGGTCTTCGGCACCTATGGACCTCTGTGTCCCCAAACTCCAGCCGGTGGCAATAGAGAAACCTAACGGGACAAAGTCAGATTTCATGCTCTCATGTAATCTAAGACTGAGGAACGTTCCAGCATTAGCGGAAAAGAAGGAGCACTAACAAAGTACTTTGACACCACTTGCCACCTGGGGGCTAAATGATCGGAATCATAACAGAGCACAAAAGGATAGCCGGGGTCCAGGCAGTGGAGCATCAGCACGGAGGTCACCACAGAATGGGCTTCGGGAATTCGAGTGTAAATTTTCTTCTCCTCCTATGGCATAGGGCAAGCAGTAGGTTTGTTAAAGCACAGCCAGGATTGTGATGATGAACTGTGTGATAAGGGGCCAGAAGAAGCACCACGGCAGAAAGAAGAGTCAGATTGCACATTAACCAGTACTTATAACTTGGTCATTCATTCTAGCAATGGCCCAGGCCACAGTGGAGGCCCTAAACTTTAATTCCGAAAAAAATAGCAAATCCAATAGATTTCCGAAAATATGCTGCCATTTTCAGTCACTGGAATTGATGCTAAGCTAGAAACACTTCTACGCACTTCATTCTTGACAACAAGGCCGGTCAGTGCCGATTCCAAGGACTGCTCATGCTCTCCTGTTGTAGACAAGTTAAGTTCACTACCAAGCGTTTTGTGATCCTTAATAACAACAAAAAACAATTTAGACACTTCACTTTCCAACAGTCAAGGTGAACTGTTCAAATCAGTTAGCACAGCTACAAATAATAATATTGGAAATGAATCAAACATTGTCTATTTTTCAATAAATTACAATACTAATCAGTAATAACATCTAAATTAGTAGATTAGAAACACTTTTGTACAGATAAAAACGTGGCGATTTGCAAAGGTACAAACAGCCACGGTCCAGCACATAAAGTTAACTGTTAAGTCTCTGAAGAGCTCAAGCCTCACTTGGAGCTGAAAGATAAGCAGCAAGACATTAACTATTACATCTGGTATTCTGGGCAACCTGTTAAATGATGTTGATAAAATCATTGATAATGACCTCAACGATGCGGCCATAGTAGGGCCTAAATTGTCAAAGCAAATCCCAAAGAGTCCTGTCAATGGCTAAGAAAGACAAGGCACAAAAACTGTTATGCACAGTACATACGCTGACTGGCTAAACGGAGATGGAAATATACACACGTACTGCATCAGTTGCAGCAAAGAAATAGACTATTCAAAACAAATTACTAAGAAATCCACCTACGGGAATAATACGATGGGTAGAATCAGTTAAGAGAACCAGCTTGTCTTCATTAGACAAATCGTGCACCCGCTTGTCAACACCCCAGACCGTACTAAGATCACTGAATCGTCTGGTCCAAGCACAAGTCTGAGTCCCAAGAAAGGGCGCGGATTAACAAAGAAGCCAATCTTACAGTCTGCGCAACTAGGAGTAAGGTCTGCGCAACTAGGTGTAAGGAATATAATACACAGCTATACCTGACATCTATGTATGCTTCTAGAGGCCAACATGACTTATTAAACTGAGGGATGATCTTGCGGCTAGTCTTGAGCATCAGGTTGCTCCAGAACATTAACTTTAACAAATTTGCCCCAAAGATGACATCTTTTGAGGACTCTATGGCTGAAACAACAATGGTCTCTTGGACCTCTGGGGAAACAGCCACTGCATTATTGGCAAGTAAACCATGCTTTGAGAAGTGTGGCATTAGTATAACAGAGAATGCTGATGAGGCCTACACATATATCCGCTCAATGTGTGACACCTGCCTGAGCCAGTGCACCTAACCCACATACAGTGCCCCTCCACCAGCCTACTCGATCCTTAGGCCAAGTGTCATAACAGACGAGCCCTAACCAAATACAACAACAAAGTCATGTATTTCATGGAAATATTTAGATGAGGGGAGCTGGCTTCCATGTGCCCTAAACAAAGGAACTTCTGAATGACTTAAATGTACACCATCACTTAAGACCTGTAGTAGATGACTTACTCATGCCTTTGAATTCTGCCCTTGGAAGTTTGGGGTTTAAAAAAATCTACTGGAACTGTCTACAGTACCCACCTTCTGGATGAAACGCCAGATTGTTCTATTGCAAGAAACCTGGGCCCAGAATAAAATTCCATTAATTGGCTACATTGAATTCAACAAGTAAGCAATTAAACCAGTGAGAGGCCTGTCTATTTATATTTCACAGGATCTAAAGGTCATGGCATCCCTGCCGGACCTGTCTTAGCATTGGATCCAGGTGGTTAAATTAGCGGTTTGGTTAAAGGACACAAACAACTGCCTACTCATTTTGAACATATCCATCCAACCTTCATTAGAAGGAAAGCCAGAATTGAGGCTAACCTGTAGTCGATATTAATGGGCCTGAAGCAGAATCACACCTCAGCTGAATTCATAGTACCAGGCGACAGGATGGGGATGTCCTTGTCGTTGAACATAACTAAGTATGGCAGATTCTGGATCAGCACCAACCGATGAAGATCTGACACAGTAACATCTGTATGCCCATTCTTTCGGTGTATATTAGTATGGGCCTAAGGGTATTAAATAGGTGATTATGAGAGGACCAGCCAATACAAGACTTGTGATCTGGACTAATTCTGTAATAGACTACACCAGTGGTTTCCAGCCTGTGGTCTGGGGACCCCTGGGGGCCTGCGAAGCCTCCTCAGGGGGACCGTGACTGCTTAGAAATTTGAAAATGCACTGTAAATGTCAAGGAATTTGACTTTGGAGGCTAAAAATTAAATTAGTATCCTCGGATTGATTCATGGGAGCAGTGCAGGTACATCAAACACAATACAGTGTGGATTATGTGTGGCTTCAATTAATTTAGAAAAGCTCCAACCTTCCTATTATTATTATTTTTTAAATCTATATTTGTTTGCAAATTAATTAAAATGTGTTATTATTTGTGTATGTATTTGATGAATACGTGTTTCTGTATTTTTGTGTATTGTTCCTTTCTTCAAATGATTGAGAATGTTTGACTGGGGTACCCGGCTTCCAGTGCTGACTCAGTGGGGGGTCCCCAGTTTCCAGTAATGATTCAGAAGGGGTTGGTGGGATCAAGTAATGATAAAGTGGAGGTCCACACAAGTCAAAAGGTTGGGAGCCTCTGTACTACACTTTGGCCTCCATAAGTCTGTTCAACCAGATATCATCCTTCAGAATTGAGTTACGCCCTGAAAGCGACCACTGCTCAGTTATTTGGCCTAAGGACAGTGACCAGCCTTACCTAAAAACTGCAATGTTCCAGATACCCAGTTATGATGGAAAAACTGAAGGCTGCAATGGAAAGGTGATATTCTAAAAGACGTAATTGAACAATGTGCCACCCTGGCTGCATTAACAATGTCTCAGGACAAGTAAACCTGTGCAAGATTGGGAGTCACTTGTCAATGAGTTGCTAAACAAATTTTCAAACTCCACATGTCAGAAAAGACACCAACAAAGCCCAAAAAAACTAAAATCTGAAGGGTTTACACAAGGTATAAGATCAGAAAAAAACAGCTTACAAAGAGCAGTAAGGCATCCCTGGCTGATACAGTACAAAAAAAGACATATGGGCAGCCAAGAAGGAGCACATCTAACGCCAGTGGGTAAGAATACTCTACAACTGTAAAAACAAACATCTGAGCCAATTCTGGAGAACCATCAACAAATTGGAAAGAGGCCCATACAATGCTAACAAAGCCAATATCAATGAGTCAACCCAGGTCCACTAATTAGCAGT
Source organism: Pleurodeles waltl (assembly GCF_031143425.1). Classification (NCBI taxonomy): domain Eukaryota; kingdom Metazoa; phylum Chordata; class Amphibia; order Caudata; family Salamandridae; genus Pleurodeles; species Pleurodeles waltl. The sequence continues at coordinate 743,186,499 of NC_090440.1, read as the reverse complement.
GCACCATCCTCACACACAATTCCAGACACTCACATATCTGCGTTTCAATCGGTGATGGACATGAATGACTTGGATGGAATAATTTTCAACACATGGCAAATTGAGAAACTTATAACAAAAAGTAGGTGGGATGGAGCCCCATGGCTGAGCGGCCTACTCAATGGACTCTTTGAATCAGGTTCGGAGAAATGGGCAAATTATCTAGTCCCATTGTATAACCATTGTCATACTTAATATTCCAGACTCTTGGTGTGGCTGTAATCCACTCAATCTTTAAAGGCAGAAAAAATAGCAAAATTACCATCTGATCGCTTTTTTAGATAACAAGGCTAAATTTATGCATGGCCTCTACTCCACAGTTTGAACAGTTGGTTGGAAGACCAGAAGATCGTCCCATACAACCAGACTGTCTTTCGTCCTAGGATGGCCATCTTAACCAATTTGACAGTATTAGGTATGATAAAAAGAAAGGCTTAGAAACTTAAAAGTTCCCTCTATGCCTATTTTGTGGATTTGAAGGCCGCTTTTGATTGGGTGGATAGGACAAAACTCTGGTTCAAACTTGCAGCCTGGGTTATCTCAGAGAAGCTATTAAAGGTAATTCAACATCTCCACACAGGTACATGGATCAGGATAAAAATAGGAGATAGAACAAGCGTATCAAATAAGATCTAGACTACAACAGCCCTCAAGCAGGGATGCTTGTTAGCTCCAGCTTCATTTAACCTCTTTCTGGGAACCTCACAGAAGCCTTAGACCAGGTAATTGCTTGCGCACCCAAACTAGGGGTGAACCCATTAACAAGTATGTTATATAGTGATGATATAGTTCTTTTCAGCAGAACAAAGGCTGGCCTACAAAGTTGTTGGACAAATGAAATAACTATACTCGTACAAATAACCTGGACATTAACCTCACGCAATCAAAAGTGTTAGTATTTAATGAAATAATTATGAAAGCAGGACCCTGGTACTTAAATATTCGCCAACTAATTCAAGAGCATGCGTATAAATATCTGGGAATGATAGTTGACACAAACTTCTCTTTTTTTAAATTTTACATCCTAAGGAACAAATGAAAGCGAGGGCAGGGTCTCTGACGGACGCCTTTCTATCCATCCAGAAGAGCGTTGGAGGTAACTGCCTCCTCCCTCTACTTGAAGTTATCAGAACAAAGCTATTACCCACCATAGCCTATGGCTAAGAAGCACTTTGCAGCTAGAATCGCTTGAGATGCTAAACCTTAACACCTACAAGCAGCTCTTTTGTCTACCCCTGAATACCTCGCAAGCACAAATTAGGATGGAGTTTAGACTTGTAAGGCAAAAATATGCAAGACAAGGAGCTTTTGTTAAATTCTGCTTCAAACTGAGAGCAGCACAGGAGGACTCACTAGACCGAAGTCTGTGGGCTGAATTGTCTACAAACAAGGGTCCACGTAGTGAATATTTATAGTCCAGCATTGAGTCATTGCAAATAAATGGTTTGTAGGAACTTCCATCCTCATTCATAGTCTTTACGAAACTTCAACAAAATCATGCATGAGCTTTTGCTATCAAAGGGTAAAAATATCTTCTAAACACGTGCTCTCTCATGGATAACTTGCTAGTCCTCTTTAACTTTAGCACATGAGGAATACCTAAGCTCCATTTATTCTCTCCTCAAAAAATTGAAATAAAGTGTCTACGCCTGGGCAATTTCCCAACTTTGCAGCTCTGTCCGAAATAAATCCTGTAGGGGTTACTTCAAGTTCTTGAAACAATAACGCACATCATTTGCATCTGCCCAACTTTCTTAATAGAGCCACAACAATTTTTATCTGGATCCTTTAACACACTGGGAGTGTGGACATGCCGACAAGCAGTTTTAGCTTGTTTTAATGAAAGTAAAATAACACCAAGGGCCTGATTACAACCTTCTTCGGATGGGAAATTCTGTCAAAAACGTGATGGGTATTCCGTCCGTCATACTACAAGTTCATTATATCCTACGGAACTTGTACAACGGTGGGCGAGATATCTGTCACGTTTGTGACAGAGTTTCCCATCCACTGAGGTCGTAATCAGGCCCTAAATCTGCAGACAATCAAAGGCTTGAGAAAAGTAGTAAACAAAATGCAACAAAAAAAAGCTAAATTTACTCTGATTCCTCCAGTGTGCATTGTTGTTGGCATTATTTTAATTTTAAAACTTCCAGATGAGCTTGTTAAGAAGTCAATTTGCACCAAATGTTTTCTGAGTAAATTTGTCATTAGCTTTGATCGCTTGATTATACATTCCGACTTTAATTAAAGATGTTTGTTTTACAGTAATCTTAAAAATAAACTTTTACTGTCTTTTTTTTTGCATAAGTAATGGTTTTATTAGCAACAAGAGCAATTCAAGACTAAGGGCCTGGTTACAAACTTTGTGGATGGGATACTCCATCACAAATGTGAAGGATATCTCGTCCGCCATATTACAAATTCCATTATATCCTATGGAACTTGTAAAACGGTGGGCGGGATATCCGTCACGTTTGTGAAGGAGTAGCCCATCTGCCAAGGTCGTACTCAGGCCTTAAATGCACTTTGTTTCATAGGAAAACCTGTCCTGGAAGTGGTTGAACGCCTCCTGGGATGCAATACTTTATCTGTCTTTATACTGTTTAGTTTTTGTCCTTGTATTGTTGATGATTTGAATTAATCAAACTACTTTGAATCTTTTTTTTTCACCTTGCATGAGATAAAATTGTTATGATGCACATTGTTACTTAAGACACGCTGACAAACTGTGTAGTGTTTATGGTAACTAGAACATTACAAAATTATTAAACAAAATAGGTGTTGAATTTTTTTAAGCGTTGGAAAGTCAATCCATTTTACTGGAATGTTTGACTTATAATTTTTTTATTTAAAAATGAACACTTATCTAATCGTTTTACTTTGTAGCTATAATCTTTTACAAATGGAAGAAGGTTGTGTGAAGGAAGAAACAGCGTGCCATGCATTCAGAAGTTCTTCTGATGCATTACTTTCAATCCAGTTGTTGGAATTTAAAACAAGTTTATTAGAAGCTGTAGAAGAACTCCGTTTACGACGGGTAAGTATATTTGAATGATTTAAAAGCATTTATTTTAAGTTTCATTGAGACCTTTCTGATTACTTATATAACAACTTGCAAAGTACTATTCCAAATAGGGGCGGCTCCTCCTTTAGGGTGGAGGAGCGTCACCCACCCCGACCCAGCCCCCTACTCCTATCGTCCAGCAGAGGCAGATGTAAACCTTTGAAAGAAAAAAATAATAAACTTAGATTTATCATCCTTTTCTGTTGAAGGGGCGGGGCCACAAGGGTGACATGCACTGAAGGGGAGTGCTCAGCCCCCACCCCCCCCAAAGTGCATGTAAGTTTGGCTGGCCGTCTAGGGCCGGCCAAACATACATGAGCAGAAGGCTGTCTCCAGCCCAGCAACACAGCTGCCGGGCTGGATAGAGCCTGCTCAGGCTCCCAGTCTGCCTGGGAGCACAGTGGCTGGGTGCTCCCAGCCACTCCTGATGCTGCTCTGAGCAGCGTCAGGATTGGCCACAGGGCAGGCCTGGAGCCTGTGCCTGCAGCAGCAAGACTGGAGAGGAGCTGCGTGGGCACGGCGAGGAGCGAGGTAAGTGTTTATTTTTTATTTTTATCTATTATAATGTTTATTCCCCCCCCTGCACGTGCCACCCCACTCCCTTCAAGCACCATGAGCCACTCCTGATTCCAATACATCTAGATATTTATACCAGATTGATTTATACGTGAAAGATGAGACTGAGTAGAAAAAGTATACCAAAGAACTTTGATCTGTGTTTAAGTTCTCAACCTTTGGGATATAAATGCAGTAGTGGCTGGTGGCCTTTGAAAGTGGCAGGAGTGTAAGACCAAACCATGATTTTACCTGACGAGTGCAGCAAGCAAACAGGAATATTCCGAGAAGAAGGCCTGGATGGAATTTCAAGCACAAATTATTTAACAAATAATTGCCCAAAATACATTTTTGCCAGGCATTTCAAAAGAAACACTTAAATTATTTGAGCAGATTGTGAGATTTCCGAGTAAGCTTGACCTATCAAGGGGTGCAGGCTGTTGGTTGTTGAATTTAGGTTTTATGTATGAATTTCGTAGAAATTGCTAAATTAATCAGCTTTCTTTTTTTTTGTGATATTACCCATTTTACTAATGATGTTTCCTCTAATGATATTGACAGCAGAATACATATGATACATGATTGCTATGTAAGTAGCATTTCTTACCACATTTATACCATTTATGAGCTCTTAAAATTACAAAGGGCACTATTTTCCAATTTAAAAACATTCAATTTTTCTACTTTAATGGGATGGGAGTCTGGTTATGCCTTGCTGGGATTCAAGCTCTTGATCCTCCAGTCACTGCAAATGTTGGCTGGGATTGCCAACTCTGGAGGGCATTACGACCTCCATATACACTAACTCACCAAGTCATCGCTTCCTTAACCATGAACTGCCTAGAGGAAATTCAGTTTCTGAGACAGCTGTTTGCATATTGCCATGTTAATTCATTTAGAAATCCTCACTTTTAAGAAGGAGTGCTGTTATCCTATTAAATAAAGTATCCAACCACACATTGCTGCTTCTCTGGTACACAGTTCATTATTAGTATTATTCTCATTAGGCCTTAACCAATCATAATACGTTTGTGCTCCCTATTGGTTGTATTTCTGAAGGTACATCTTGACGGGATCACTGAATCCTTCTGTCCCCGACTACCTGTTACCTGATAGTCTCTCTGGAACCATTCCATATAACAACATGAGTAGTTAGAAAGAGAGGCACAATTCATATGTGAGCCATTTAAGCACATTATAATAGACCAGGGGTGGCTCCTCCATAGGGGCGGAGTAGCGTCGCGCCAACCCACCAGCACCGGCAGCTGCAAACCTTTTCCCAAAACACGATCATAAACTGTGTTTATGATCGTGTTTTTGGAAAGGAGGGGGCACGGGGTGACGTGCACAGCACTCACTCTCAGAGCGCTTGTGTGTTTGGTCAGCCAAACACACATGCGCACAGGGCTCTCTCCAGCCCAACAACACAGCTGCTGGGCTGGAGAGAGCTTGCACAGGCTCCCAGTCTGCCTGGGAGTGCCCTGGCTGGTTGATCCCAGCCAATCCCGATGCAGGCTGTGAGCTTGTGCCTGCAGCCATTAGGCGACGGAGTAGAGGGGATGGAGCGGCGCGTGGCTGAGGAGGTAAGTGTTTTTTTAACAATTATTATTATTTTTTATTTAATTATCTCCCCTGCCTGCGTGCGTGCTGCCCCGCCCCTTATGTTAAGTCCAAGCCGCAACTGTAATAGACTTAGGCATACACAAGAACCTGTGCACACATGAAGGAACACAATGTAGCATAACCACACAACGCTACTAACAGGAGAGGAACTGTAATCAGTGCAGCAGGTGCAGTGGGACCAGGGCCTAGAGGTGTGAGGTTCCCACTGTACACCATTATATCTGTATTACACTACTCAGCTGGGAGCAATGGGGCTTTTTCCATGCTTACATTAGAACCCAGCAGCAGCCAATCCTTAAGGGCAGAGGCCCCCAACCTCTTGGCAGACATGAAGACTGTCTGTCAATGTGAAAAAGGGCCCCTTTTGACATGGTTAGTTCCCCACCTTTGCCTGATATTTGATGTGGTTTCAAAGTTGTTAGTGCTCAGGGCCCCTGTTAACCAGGTTCCCTGGGCCAGAACTCTTTCCCCAAACTGTTGTGATGCATTAGCACAATGGACAACATCATTATCTGCCACTGTAAGTCCCTAGTAGTAGACCCAGGGCATGGGGTACTAAAGGTAGGCCCCTGAGGGCAGCAGCACAGATTGTGCCACCCTCAGGGACCATGCATCTAAGAGCACCCAGCACCGCCATTGCAGGCTGAGTGACGTGGTGCAATCCCAAAATGAGAAAGTGACATGGCACACAGCCTGTGTGCCCTGTCCATAATACACTGCATGCATGATATGTAGGCCACCCCTCTAGCAGGCCTTTCAGCCCTATGGCAAGGTGCACTATAATGCATGTGTGGGCATAGATGCATGAGCAATATGCCCCACTGTGTCCTTGCCAAACTTGGGACATAGTAAGTGAACAGAGCAGCCATTTTACATGCATGTGCTGTACACTGGTCAGTGCGAGTTTTACAGTTACATGATGGCCACTCTGAACCCTGGGTTGTTTGGTATAAAACAACTCAGAAGAAAAAATACAAACTGGTACCAGTATTGGATTTATTGCTAAATGTACCCAGGGGCCACCTTAGAGGTACCCCCCCAGCAAAAGTTAACTACCCCTGGCATAGTTGCTGGCTGGTTACAACCAACCTGCCACCACCAGACTAGATTCTGGGGCCCTGGGTGAGAGCCCTCGTTCTCTGGGTTCGAAAAACAAAGCCCTTCCTGGGCAGAGGTGTTTCACCTCCTCCCCCAGGAATGTGCACTGCCTTTGAAACTTGAACCCTAGCCCTTCTGCTGGCAGCAGATGTCCGCCCCCATTGCTAACCCCCACTTTTGTTGGGAGCAACAGAGGGAAAATTCACAAAGGATAGGAGGAGTGGCCACCCCAGCTTGCACCACCACTAAGGTGTGGCATGTGTGGTGACCCCTCCATTTAATTTTCCTTCATCTTGCATGTTAGGAAAATAGCCTATCAGGGATAGGGAAGTGACCTCTGCCCACAGCAAGTGGTCACATAGTGGGTGGAGCCACCCTAAGGTAGATAACCCATTGGTCACTACATTTACTCCCCTAAATTCCCACAGACACAGCAGCTGGACCAAATTCCACCCGATGGACACGGAGGACAAATCCTGCAAGTATGCTGAGGTTGGTGCCACTTCAGCCTCCAGTGGCTAAACTGTACAATAGCCCGGAGTACTGGTCACCCAACGTTGGTCATCCAAGAGCAAGCCCCAGTTGAGGGATTCAGGACACATATGAACCACCCCCCAGAGTGGCCCTTCTGACCTGCAATCCACCCTCAAAATGACCTGTCTCCTGCTTCCAAGGGCACCTTTGCGGACAGCTCTTGGGTCACCTATCTGCTCTGCAACCAGCCTCCCTGGGCCCTGTACCGGAGAACCAGCTGTGCTATAAAGGTTCTCCACCCATTGCGACCTCTGCACTCCAAAGGAACCCACCTGACTCATCTTAAAGTCTGCCTGTGCATTGCTTTTCCAAGTGGTCCCCCACCAGCTTAAAGGACGCTTCAGCAACTGCTCCCGCCAAAACTGGGAGCCACTAGAACTTCCCCAGCTGATCCACAGGACACTTCGAGACCTCAACCTATTAACAAAAGGAGACATTTTTAAACGCATTGTCTGATTTTTTTAATGCATTTTTAAAGTTTTCTCCCATTGATTCCTATGGTGTGTAATTACGCACAAAAAGACTATTTTAGCTAAACTTTGAAAAATCATAACTTAAAAAGTACTTACCTGATTTTGATGATCTTGGTCTTACAAATTTTATAAAAATCGGAAGTATTTTTTGTAAATTGGTTTCGAGTTATTCTTTTGAGTGTGTGTCCACATTTATTGATACTGTGAGTACAACAAATACTTAGCAATTCTGCAAGATTGGCCTCACTGCTCGACCAAGCTACCATAAAGATTAGAGCATTAGGTGGTCTAGTTTTTACCTCTGTAAACCAAGATGGGGTTGCTTGGACTCTCTGTATAGTGCACATTATTTTGTGCACTATATATAGAGCCAGCCTCCTACATTTGGTGTATCAACAGTGGTATAAAGACTTTGCATTTGCAGATACCACTTTGTCAATATGTCTGCAAATTGTCTTTAGCTTAATTGCATTTTGTTCAATTGGCTAAAATGTATTGCAAAATCTTAACTAAACTAACTGCTAGGGCCCTAGTTAGGTCCCTGTAACAAGAGTTCAAATTAAAATTCCTTACTTTAGTTGGCATTTTCCAAAAAGGGTTCCAGATTTTTAAAAAAAAGTCCCAACTTTAGTAGCATAAAATATGTCAGAAGCGAGAACCAGAGCCAGGAGCTAGACCTGGCTCCTTACATGGTATATAACTATGCCCAGTTAAGGAAACTCTGCAAGGTGCACAGAATCTCTATTGGAAAACATGCCAATTTAGACCAGTTTAGAGATATGTGGAAGGCCATTCCAGAGAAGACCTAGATGGTGAAACTTCTGGTAGAGAGGAAAGTGCTGTGGACAATGGGGATGAGAGTAGCTCCTCTACCCACAGCATTAGTGCACCCACAGAAGAAGACCTGACCGTGTCCAGGATGACTAAAAAACTGAACCTGGAAGCTCGGCTTTTGGAAGTTGAAACAAAGAGAAAAGAGTTGGGCCTAGGACCCATCTCTGGTGGCAGCATTCAAGAATTGATAGAGAAAGCTTTCAATCTCAAACTCCCAAAAGGAGCTGTCCCTCCCGTCTCAGAAAGGGATGGTATATTAAAATGGTTTCTGCCTTTGAAAGAGCCTGCTTTGGGTGGGAAATTGAAAAAAAATATTAGGCACACTGTTGTGGGAGTTAGTCTCAGGAAAGAGCAGGGACAGGCTGCTGACACTGAATAAGGCAGATTATAAATCCTATGACGTTATGAAGGGTACCCTGGTTGAAGGCTTTGGATTTACAACTTAAGAGTACTGTATACAGTTCAGGGAGGCTTGAAAAACCCAGAGTCAAACTTGGGTAGAGTTTGTTGACTATTCAGTAAAAATGCTGGGTGGTTGGTTAGCTGGTAACAAGGTACAAGATTATGATGGGCTATATAAACTATTCATGAAAGAGCATCTGCTAAATAATTGTTACAATGAGAAACTGCATCAATACCGGATAGAATTAGATTCACTTTCTCCTCAAGAGTTAGGGAAGAAGGCAGACCACTGGGTCAAGACAAGGGTGACCAAAACTAATACAAAAGAAAAAGGCTGAAAAGCCTCCCCCCAAGGGAAAGATGGGAACCAAAATAAAAATAAAGAGTCTTCTCAAGGCCCCCCAAATCCTGCACAGGTGGGTGGGCCCAGAGACTCCTCACAGTCTAGGAGTGGGTACAAATCAGAGAATATTGATCCCAACGAGGCTTGGTGCTATGCTTGCATGAATAGAGGGCACCAAACTGGAGACCCTAGCTATAAAAACAAGAAAAAAGTCACTAGTCAACCTGCAGTAAACGCAGTTGCTAATCTGCGGATGGGATTACAGTAGTAGCCTGACCATGTCAGTGAACCCACAGAGACAACTCTAATCACACAGGGAGGGGCAGAATTATCCTGTGCTGCCTGGTTTAGCAATACGCAGAAATAGAGACAGCCCCCTCTGCTAAATGGGGAAAAAGTTGAAGCCCAGAGGGACACAGGAGCTAGTGTCACTATGGTGACCCAGCACTTGGTCCACTCCAATCAGTTTCTGGTAGGGAAGTATTATCCTGTCACCCATGCTGACAGTGAGACAGCGGTCCATCCCATGGCTATGGTAACATTTGACTGAGGGGGAGTGGTATGCCAAAAAGAAATGGTCGTATCCCCATCCATCCCAGTAGATTGTGTGCTTGGAAATGACATTGGGCATTCCCCCTGGGCCGAAGTAGAACTGAAGACCAATGCAGCCATGCTTGGGATCCCAGAATGAGCCTGTGTTAAGACTAGGGCACAGTGCAAACTTCAGAGAGAAAAAGGAGAGTTGGACCCTGAAACTGTGGACTAGCCTCCCAGGAGAAAAGGCAAGAAGACTGGGTAGCCAGCTTCAAAACAGATCTCAAGTCAGAACCCCTCTTCTCAGGAAGAGGACTTGTTATTCCCGAGGGAACTGAGCCTGCAGAGCTTGGGCCTTAGCACCCAGAGATCTTGGGCCCATCGGGACCCTCCAGGAAGGACCTGTGCCAGGGACAAAGAACCTGACCCACTCTTGAAGGCCTGAGGCAGCAAGCTGCATAGGAAGAAAAGGGTAGTGTCAGTGGTACCCAGAGGGTTTATTGTGAGGATGGACTTCTGTTCACTAAGACCAGAGCCCTCATGCCTGGTGCAATCATGAGGGTGGTAGTGCCTCAGCAGTACAGAAAGTTTCTCCTAACTTTAGCTCATGACACTCCCCTAACTAGGCATTCGGGCCAAAATAAAACGTGGAACAGGCTAGTGAATAGTTTTTACTGGCCTGGAATGTCCCAGAAGGTAAAGGACGTTTGCCAGTCCTGTGTCACCTGCCAATCCAGTGGCAAAGCAGACGGCCACCTAAAGGCCCCCTTAAGTCCACTACCTCAGGTTGGGGTACCATTTGAGAGGATAGGGGTTGATAAAGGTGGCCCCCTTGATCCTCAGACAGCATCAGGAAATAGATATATCCAAGTGGCAGTTGATCATGCCAATAGATATCCTGAGACTATACCCCTTAAGACCATCACTGCTCCTGCATTAGCAAAGGCCCTCCAGGGTATTTTTACCAGAGTTGGGTTTACTTAAGAGGTGGTATCAGACAGAGGTTCTAATTTCACATTTGCATACCTAAATCACATGTGGAAGCAATGTGGTGTAACATATAAGTTCACTACCCCATACCATCCACAAACAAATGGGTTGGTTGAACGATTTAACCAGGCCTTAAAAGGCATGATTGGAGGACTCCCTGAAGGAGATGAGATGTCTTCCATGTCTGCTTTTTGCCTACAGGGAAGTGCCACAAAATGGAGTCTGTTTGGGCATCCTGTTAGGGCACCACTAAGCCCTGTAAGAGAAGGCTGGGAGAAGCCTCTCACAGAGCCCAAGCAAGACATAGTGGACTATGTACTTGGCCTACCTTCAAGGATGTCAGAGTGCATGGACAAAGCAAGTCAAAACCTTTTGGCCAGCCAGGAGCTGCAAAAGCACTGGTATGACCAAAAAGCAGTGATGGTGGAGTTCCAACCAGGGCAGAAAGTTTGGGTGCTGGAGCCTGTAGCTCCTAGGGCTCTCTAAGACAAGTGTTCTGGGCCCTATCCCATCCTTGAAAAGAAAGGGGAGGTCACTCTTTTAGTTGACCTAGGCATTTGCAAAAACCTCAAAAGAATAATTCATGTCAACTGTCTAAAACCCTACTATGATATAGCTGATGTGACCACACTCATGTTACAGATGAGGGACAGGAAGAAGAGAGTGAACCTCTCTTTGATCTCCTCCCCAGCCACCCACGATATGGTTCTGTGAATGGAGTGGTGTTATCATACACACTCGCAGAAAATCAGCAGGCTGATTGCAGACAAGTCCTCAACCAGTATGCTGAGTTATTGTCACTGACCCCTGGTAAGGCTGATTGGTGTAGCCTTGATGTGGAAACTGGTGACAGATTGCCTAGCAAGAACAACATTTACAGTCAGACCTTGTCAGGTACAGCATCCAGACAGAAGTCTAGAAATTGCTGGATTTGGGTTTCATTGAAACTTCAGAGAGCCCCTGGGCTAGTTCAGTAGTTTTAGTCCCCAAACCTCACTCCAAAGGAGAGAAAAAGGAAATTAGGTTCTGTGTGGATTACAGTGTGTTAGAAATGGGGTTTCTGGTTGGATAGGGTATGCACCTAAGCCAGACAGAACCCATTCAATCTAGTCAGGGCGAGGGAGTTACACACCCAGGATAACCCCTGCTCACAGTCTTGGTAGCTTGGCACGAGCAGTCAGGTCTATCCCAGAGGCAATGTGCATAGCGATTGCACAACACACACAACACATGTGACACAATAAATACACCACAAAGAAAACACAACACCAAGTTATATAAAAATAAACTGTATTGCACAAAACATTTTTAGACCAAACACAAGCAGTTGTCAGAACATTACTCAGTTACTAGTACTCTGCAAAAGTCAGCAGTAGTCACATAAAACACATACGTTATTGGTTATTCTGCAACATAAGCAGTAGTCAGGTAAACATTGCCATTAGAAATGAACGTCATGTCATACACCTCATCATAGATGCCAAAACAACCTCATGAATGTCCATAAAATGAAATATCAGAAAGGCCCATGGCATCATTATCACTGTACCACAATGTAATGAAAATACATAAGCCTGAATGCAGAAACACTGTCAGGCATGCACATGCAATAAAACATACCTCCAAATGACAGGACCTCCCTGTCACCAAGATTAGAAGTTACAACAAGGAACAATGAGGAAAAGACGGGGACGTTACTGACTATTGCACAGTACTGGCAGGACCGGCGACCTTCATTGAGGGTCACCACCCTGGCCTGCTACCAACATCAGCAAACTGTCCACTCTGTCCTCCCCCTTGAGACCAGGACAAAGGGAATGAGGGGTGCCTTTGAAGCTTCTCCCAGTAGTGAGGACCCCTCCCTGAATCCCCCCCACAGGGGAAGAAGCTGCCAGGCAATGGCCCACGTACCTGCGGCCCGTCGCTCACACTGGTGGGGTCCTCTCGGGTGGTGCGCCATACTCCTGGGGCACATCTGGAGCCCTCCTCGCCTCGCTGGCAGCATTAGGGCACTGCTGACCGGTTCAGTCTCCTGTGTCGGTTTGCGGAGCACCTGTCTGGGCTACGGCGGTGAATGCCCTCCAAAGCAGGTGCCTGCTAGTGCCTCAGGGGCACTACTCCAAGTGCTCACACTCCCCAAGGGCACTAGTCAAAGTGAGCTGATTTGCACTTTTCAGAGGCTGCCAACACTGGTCTCCTCACTTCTCCCGCGCCGTGGGAGGGAGGCTACATTCCCACCAAAAGGCACAACACACACAACACATGTGACACAATAATACACCACAAAGGGGGCTGAGGAGCTTCACTCACGGTGCTGCCCTGCCCAAATGCAGACAGAAGGTGCCCCTCGCTCCAGCCGCCCTCCGCAATACCAATGCTCCTTGTGCGCTGTAGGGAACAGTGATGACCAGAAGAAAAGCGATCTCTCTGCGGTTAGGAAGTGAATGGGTAAAGTGCCTTTCCAGCGATATGGACAAAACAAAGTGCTCTTTTTGCACCACAAGGGCAGTTAGATGCAGTGCTTTAGTGCTGAACAGCAAGTAGAGCGGCAGGAGACAGGGGCACATCACCCAGCCCCTGGAGACTGAAAAAAGGGGGCACAGGACGGTAGAGCCCAAACAAGCAGGCCAGCACAAAGAGTTGCAGTCTGTGGCAGGAGGCCATAGGTAAGCACAGCAGCAGCAGACCAAGGCAGTTCCTGGTGAGTCCCTCCAGCAGCATCCTGTGTCCCTTTCAGTAGTCCATCAGTGTCTCTCTAGCATGGGGAAAACCCCCTGTAATTATACTCAGTTTTACACAAGCTTTCACAAAAAGGGGGAGAAGAGGTTCAAACCAGTCCTAACTGGTTCTAGGATTGTCCCCTCTCTCCTCCATTCCAACACAGGCTCCAGATATCAGTGGGGGGGGGGGGCAAACAAGCCCTTTGTGTGAGGCCAGGGCACAGCCTTTACAAATGCAGGTGTGCCCCGTCTATTTCTCTCAGCCCAGGAAGAACCTTCAATATGTAGATGCACATGTGTGACACCCCCACCCTCCCTGTGTACAGGCTGTCTGAAAAGTATGCACAAAGCCCAGCTGTCACTCTGCCCTAGAGGTGGATTGGAGTCAAGGTGCAAAACACCAGCGTCAAAAGCACAGAGAAATGCCCACTTTGTAGAAGTCCCATTTCTATAATGGTAATAAAAAATCCACCTACACCAGTAAGCAGCATTTCTCACTACCATTACAACCATACCAAACATGCCTAAGCTACCCCTCATAGACCAGACAATATCCCCAAGACATAAGACAGGGCATTGCCAATGCAATCTTATGAGCAAGGCAGCAGTCACAGCAGTGAAAAACTACATTGGCTATTTGTCACTACAGGACAGGCTACATAACCACGCACATGTCCTGCCTCCTAAATACAATCCCTGCTCATACGGCTAGCTAGGGCCTACCTAAATTTAGGTGCCAGGTCCATGTGGCAGTAAACTGCATATGCAGGCCCTGTTCTAGCAGGCCTGAGACAGATTTGTAAGGCTACTTCTGTGGGTGGCACAAGCAGCGCTTCAGGCCCACTAGTAGCATTTAATTTACAGGCCCTGGGTACAAGGGACTTACACATAAATTAAATGTGCCAATTAGGTGTAAGCCAATCATACCAACTTTAGAAGGGAGAGCACCTGCAGTTTACTACTGATCAGCAGTGATTATGTGCTCAGAGTCCTTGGGCCAACAACAAGAGATCGGAAAAAAATAGGAGGAGGAAGGCAAAACATTTGGGGATGACCCTACAAAAAAGGCCAGGTCCAACACAGTGGCCTCAACTCAGTAACTAAGACAGATGCACACCCAATTTCAAGAGCTGATAGTAGATTAGGGGCAGCCAAATATCAGAGTATTTTTGATTTGACATCTAGGTTTCCTGCAGATTGGCATGACCCCAGGCGCAAAATAAAGGTCTGTATTTTCCTCTCCAAGTGGGCATTACCAGTTCACTGTTATGCCTTTTGGATTGAGGAACATCCCTGCTACCTTCCAAAGGTGGGTGAACCAAGTCCTTGCTGGGCTGGAATCCTTTAGTGCAGTTTATTTTGATTATATAGCTGTCTACAGCACCACCTGCCAGGATCACCTAATCCACCTACGAAATGTCCCTGAGGTCCTGCAAAAGGCAGGCCTCACTATCAAGGCCAGTAAGTGCCAGATAGGACAGGGTAAAGTTATTTACTTGGGCCACCTGGTAGGTGGAGGCCAGTGTCCAACTCCTCCACCCCAAGATCCAGACCATTGTGGCTTGGGAAGCTCCCACAGGCCAGACTCAGGTCAGGGCTTTCCTTGACTTGACAGGATTTACAGATGATTTGTGAAGGATTATGACACAATAGTGGCCCCTCACAGAATTGAAATCCAAGAAAATGTCCAAAAAGGCTAACTGGACAGTGAGTTGTCAAAAGACCTTTGACACTCTGGAGAATGTGATGTGCTCTGCTCCAGTTCTACAAGCCCCAGACTACTCCTGGCAGTTTATTGTCCAAACACATGCCTCAGAACTGGGGAAAGGGGGATGCTAGCCCAGAAAAATGTTGATGGACATGACCATCCTTTTGCCTCTATAAGCAGAAGACTACTCCGTAAGGAACAAAAATGGAGTGCCATAGAGAGGGAAGCCTTTGCTGTGGTCTGGGCCTTGAGGACTCTGAGGCCATACCTTTTTTGCTTTTACTTCATAGTTCAAACAGACCACAAGCCTCTCAGATGGTTGCAGCAAATGAAAGGTGAAAAACCCAATCTGCTTAGGTGGTCTATGTCCCTTCAAGGAATGGACTTTCAAGTGGAACACAGACCTGGAACTTCCCATACCAATGCAGGTGGCCTTTCCAGGTTCTTCCACTTAGATGTTGAAGACTCACTAGGGAAAGGGTAGTCTCATCCTCTTTCGTTTGTGGGGGGGTGGGGGTAGTGTGAGAAAGGGCATGTTTTGACATGGTTAGCCCCCACTTTTTGTCTGGTATTTTATGTGGTTTCAAAGTTGTTAGTGCCTAGGGCCCCAGCTAACAATGTTACCTGGGCCACAGATATTTCCAAAAACAGTTGTGATGCATTGCCACAATTGGCAACACCTTTAGCTGACACTATAAGTCCCAAGTAAATGGTACTTAGGTACCAGGGCATGGGGTACTAAGAGTAGGCCTATGAGGGCAGCAGCACAGAGTGTGCCACCCTCAGGGACCATGTATCCAAGTGCACCCAGCACTGCCATTGCAGGTCGAGTGGCTTGGAGCAATCCCAAAATGCAGAACGTACATGGCACTCAGCCTGTGTGCCCTGTCTACCATACACTGCATGCAATATAGGTAAGTCACCCCTCTGGCAGGCCTTCCTGCCCTAAAGCAGGATGCACTACAATGCACGTGTAGGCATAGGTGCATGAGCAATATGCCTCTACTGTGTCCTTGCCGAGCCTGTGGCATAGTAAGTGAACAAAGCAGCCATTTTACAGGCATGTGTTAGACACTGGTCAGTACGAGTTTTGCAGCTACATGATGGCCCTCTGAACCCTGGGTAGTTTGTTATCAAATTACTCAGAACACTAAATCCAAACTGGTACCAGTATTGGATTTATTTAAAAAAATACCCAGGGCTACCTTAGAGGTGCCCCCTGCAAAAGCTAACCAACCCTGGCATGGTTGCTGTCCGGTCATAACCAGCCTGCCACCACCAGAGTAACTACACTATAAACTCTGGTGGGGGACACTTATTTGCCTTCTATTGTTTTTGTATATGGTTTGGCCCCCCTATAGGGCTCTTGCTACTTTATGTTATTCCTGATTACTTACTTGTGTGAATATATATATATATATATTTATATATATATATATTTATATATACATATATATATATATATTGATCTATATATTTATATATATATATATATATATATATATATATATATATGTGTGGGTGCGCTGCTGTCGAATGGGGGCCAGTGAGGGAACTCCTGGCACCTGAATCCTTTGCAGCTTGTGGGGGAGGAGCTGCCCCACGTGCACTACAAAGCGCCAGGAGGACTACCGTAATGTGAGACACGTTCAGGTCGCACCCGGGCAAAACCCGTCTATGCCTGTCGAAGCCCGGAGACCGGCTGGTCTGGGCCGGGCCACACCCTTAAGATCGTCTGCTTCTATGAAAATGTAATGCGGGGCTTATAATATAACACTGGACTAGCAGAATGTTGTGACAGCTGTCTCCCTAACATAGTTAGAAATACTTGTTGATTGCATTTGTAGCAATCTATAGACCTTGGTGAACTACTACCATATCAGGTTTTTTGGTTATGATACCAGTACATTAGGCCTCTAAGCTAACAGGAAGAATTTCTCAGGCCATGCTCATATATAGGCGTGACCGTGTACTGCCCTACATACAACACTCATTTGCCAAAGGTCCCAATAAGTAACTGCCAAGGATGGGCAAGAGTAAGCACCCAAACACAAAACCTACACCCCACCCAAAGAACATTCATCTATATTAAAATAAATCTCAGGTGCTATGGGGCCATAGGGAAGCACATTTTATGTGTGGAAGAAAGGCTGTTGATGTGTGGGGGCTCTTTACTGGCTCCAACAACGCAGAACAGTCCCATTAAGCTTGATCCCCATCGCCAGACTTAAGCAACCGTGACAATGATCAATGATAAAGATACCAATGGGTGTGTACAATTTATTACTGATGTAATATCAGCCTTTGATGACTCACCATCCCCACCCAAATGCACTAGAAAGCCTCTGACGCACCTGGCGGATACTGATTCGAACAAAGGAAAAGTCCAGTCTGAAACAAAGAGCAAAACACATAAACCACCTGGCAGATCGGCCTAATCAAAGCTAGTACAAGGAAAGCCTTGCAGAAATCCGCCGAAAGTACCTTAAAACTCCTTGCAAATATTCATGACATGATTAAAGATCTGGATTCATCCGTCAAAGTGGACTCTCTATCTAACCATCTAAGACAGGTAGAGAGTAAGGTTACAATAGGTTTAGACCTATTAAAGAACTTGCCAGCAGGGACAGCCAGCACAACCGCACAAACCAATGGCACAAGCTACATAAACATAACCCCACAGGCGATATACAATCTCTGCCAACATCTGGCTCTGTAAGGCAAACTCTGGCCGAGATGCTCATCAAGGAGGAATGTCTAGACAGAGCACTCTGGCCCATCATTGTAAACAAGAGCCTAAGTTATTCTGGGAGGGAAAATACGACTCACTCACCATCAAATACATAAATCCTGGCAAGTGTCTCCCTACATCTCCCTCCCGCCGTGACACCCTATGCAGTTATTTTGGCCAACGTCCTCACCCTACCTGATCATAATTTGGACTGCATTGAGGAACAAGTCCCTGAACTGGAATCAAACTCAATTGGAAACTGGCATATTCAGCTCCCTTTATGATGATATAAAGATGGTGAGGAGAGTCAAATGGGTAGGCAGGAGCTGGAAATCATTACCCGGAGGTTGCGTAGTCCTTTCCTTTAAATCCCCAAGTTAGGTAGAAAGAATTCTGCGAAAGGTCGGTGCAGGGCAAGTATCCTCTCACAACATCTTGTTACTGCCGCTAGGTTACTTCTATCAAGCAAACGCAGGGTGAAATTCACCCAGACCCCGGACACCTATAAGGGGAACCGACGGAGACCAACATCACTACGTATATCCACTTGTAACTGATTTCAAATTCTGTCACCTTTAGAAGAAGTGGATTCACTGAGCAGTGACAACCCAGGGGTTTGTAAAAAGGACATATCATCGTGCTACTCATCGAAAAACGCTTCAACGCCTCGTCAGGGGTAGTAAGCGCTATATAAATACGATTACCATACCATACCATACCATATCTGAGATAAACATGCATGATAGGTATAACAGGAAAAGCGAAGAGTGGGCAGAGGGTGAAGCTGATCATTCCCCTACTGTACATACTGCTCCGCACATGCTGGTGTAAAGATTACCACCCCTAGCATACATTTAACAAGCTTAGTAACAACTTAATCAGACTTCCTATTCTGGAATGTGGCAGGACTCCGTAATAAGATTAACAACACAGAGTGGGATGGGTGGACTTAATAGGGGATTTTTGCTGGCTGTGTCTACAGGAGGCTTGGCTCTTCAACCCTACACACATTAACGGATACAGAACATATCACACACCTGCCATTCCCTCTAGACATGGGAGGCCAAAGGGGGGCTATGTACATATATTTCAAACTGACTAATTTGAACATGTTAACATGTAGCCCATGTTATCAAATGATTGTAACACATGAAGATTGATTCAGTTAGTGATTTGTAAATTTTTATAATAACGTTCCTTTGTGTGAGACTTCTAGCATCATAAGGCGGTAGTGACCCGACTTAGAGAATGTCTATGCAAGCATCAGCAGAAAGACGCTTATTTTATGGGGTGATGATTTTAATATTCACTTATGCAGAATCCTCAGAAAAAGTTTGTGGTTTAATTGAAGGGGGCAACGGGGCTTAATCCCACTTTACACATAACCAATACGACAACGCTATGAATGAATTAATGCAGAGATTTGATTTGTCTTTTTCAAATGAAATTTGCACCAATAATCCACAATTTAAACCCACCTTTAATGGCAGAGACGCTTGCACTGTAATAGGTTTTGTACTAATGTCTAATCATTTCTCCCATATTGTGTTTAACCATCAAACACATGCTATAGATAGCAGTCAATGACCATTACCCTCAGAGCATACAGCTCTCTTTATTTCTATGTAAATGGTATCAGAAGAAAACCCCTAAGCTAATTAACAACATCGAACTGGCATCAGAAGGCTTCTTGAAACAGTTAATTAGCGATCATATTGAAGATTTTGGGGTATGCCTTGAGGACAATGTAGTCCCACTGAAATGCATCAGTGCCCAAACCTCAATCACACAAGGTGCGAAGAGAGGCCTTAGCATGACCAGGGGAAAGCTGGGGCAGCGTAAAAACAAAGGATGGTTTGGCTCGGCATGCATGAAGGCCCATAAAAGACTTAAGAAGGCCCTAAGTAAACCAATTAGATGCAATAATGAGGTCTGCATGCTTAGACAAGAGTATAAGATTGCAGTTAAAAAAAGGAAAGAACGCCTACAAGAAGAGTCCTGGGAATTACTCTGTGAAGTGAGTCTTAAAAATGAGAATATAGCATTCTGGAACCTAATTAACACTCCACTGCTGTGGGGGACAGATTCTCCTAGAATGGAGATCGCCATAACGGAGGGAGAGTGGATTGACTACTTTTCTGACATATACAGCTCTAAACCTGAATTGAATTGGTATGCTCCCTTAGCGGATGCAACCAATCAAATAGATAATTCCTCCATCATAACACCCCATTTAACTTAGAGGAAGTTGTTGGGGCCATTAACGTAAGCAAAGGCGGGAAAGCCCCAGGCCCCAACGGTGTTCCAGTGGATATGTATAAGGCTAACATCCCACTATAGAGCCCCTTGCTGACTTTGGTTCTGAAGGCATGTTGCACCTCAGGGTTTATCGCAACTTGGGCAGAGTCCATCATTGTCCCCATATTTAAAAAGGGTGACTACCTTAACCCCACTTGCTACCGACCCATCTTACTCCTCGACTCACTAGCAGGACAGATTATCTTGAATAGATTACATGAATCGGCAGAAACAAATAACATCTTGTCGGACCTGCAATATGGCTTTCGCTCTGTGGTAGGGATGGTGGAACAGGGTCTGAATCTGAGCATCCTAATTGGGAAATATACTGGGATTAAGAAAGAAAACCTTTATAAAACCTTCGTAGACCTGTCCTCAGCATTCGACTGTGTAGTCTGGGACAAACTATGGAGTAATATGAAAGATCTGGGGGTAGACCTGACAATAAACTACTTCATAAGAGACTTATACTCTGGATGCAGGGCCAAGGTCAGATTCCGGGCAAGTGGGGCGTGCACTAGATCATTTAGTGTACACAGAGGGGTGCGACAAGGTTGCGTATTAGCACCTTTCCTATTCTCTCGAATACATAAACTAGATAGTGACAGAGCTAGTAAACAAATGCAAGGATCGCCCCCAAATTGGGCACTGGCCGATTCCGGCTCTCCTTTACACAGACGATGTTGATCTTATGATACAGACTCCATTGGCCCTCCAGTGACTCTTATCAACCTTTGTTAGCTATATGCCAAATATAGGTCCTAGAGTCAATGAGCTAAAACATGTTATGAAACGTGTTAGCAAGACAGCTAAATGCTGTGACATAACAATAAACTGCAAAAACAATTATACCACAGTAACTTTCTCATAGCTGGGAATCTTGTTTGATAAAGAAGGCATATCTTCACAAGAATGTTTCCAAGTGGTTGGGGATGATTTCATCCAAGGAATGTTAAAAATCTATAGAGCAATATGCGTTTCCACTGATATGTATGGAGCAGGCGTCTGGGGATACACCAAGTGTAACACGCTGCAAATAGCGGAAAATGATTTTCTGAAATTCCTTTTATCTGCCCCAAAAGGCACTTCGGGGGTCATTACAACATTGGCGGTAAAAGCCGCTTACAGCCGTGCAGAAGACCGCCAACACACCGCCGTGGCCGCAGAAATCTGCCACAGCTATGATGACCCACATCCCAAAATCCGACAAAATTCAGACACCCACACAAGTCCGCCACACCAAAGGTCAGTGATAAACTGGCGAAAACAAATCCTCCACCGTCACGCCAACAGAAATACGCCCATGCTATCACGACCCACGAATCCACGTGGCGGTCTTTCAAACGTGGTATTCCATTCGCGGTACACACCGCCGCACTCAAAATACACACACATCTCCAAAACACCACCACATTGGACAATTCGAAATACACACACCTGATACACATACACACACCACTCCCATACACTCAATACTATATAAAACACACACCCACATCACCCACAAACCCCTACGACAAAAAAATCTGAAAGAAGGCCAGAGAGAGACACCACCATCCACAAACTAGCAGCCACAGGCACTCAACACCATCACCCACACTACTTCCACGCACAAAACACCACTCACCACTACATACAACCACACTTATCACCACATACACCACCCCACACATCACCTGCACCACCCCATGGCACGGCAAAGACACCCCAGGTTCTCGGAGGAGGAGCTCAGGGTCATGGTGGAGGAAATCGTACGAGTAGAGCCACAGCTATTTGGATCACAGGTGCAGCACACCTCCATAGCTAGGAAGATGGAGCTATGGCGAAGAATAGTAGACAGGGTCAACACAGTGGGACAGCACCCAAGAAATAGGGACGACATCAGGAAGAGGTGGAACGACCTACGGGGGAAGGTGCATTCCGTGGTCTCCAGACACAACATCGCGGTACAGCGGACTGGCTGACCCCCACCTCCTCCCCCACAACTAACAACATGGAAGGAGCAGGTCTTGACTATTCTGCATCCTGAGGGCCTCGCAGGAGTCGGTGGGGGAATGGACTCTGGTAAGTCAAATCTTAACTATCATATCCCCCACCCTACCTGCATGCTATCACAGACCCCCACCCTCGCCCCCTCCCCTATCACTCCAAACTCCTCACTAATGTACTAATAACACAAACCACCCATCCCAACACCAAGCCTTGCATGACACAACAAAGCATGGACACCCATCACTAAAGCATGCCCATTGCACATACCCATAACACCCCCCTCAACCATCATCACACAAGCCCCCACGCAGGAATGCTAGCACTGGGGTACACGCTCACCCACCCATTGCACCATGACACACACAGATGCAATAATCATGCCTTTACACCCCTGCAGGACCACTACCCAACGTCACCAGACAGGAGGGTCCAGACATCTCCACCCCACCCACAGAAGAGGGCCACAGTGATGACAGCAGCTCTGTCCAACTGGATCCAGATGACCAGCCCGGACCATCGTGGGCCTCGGGACAGTCGGTTCCCCACACCCAGTCACAGGCCACCACAGACCTTCCACCCTCTGGTAACACCAGTACAGCACCCACCCAGCGGGCCCATACCTCCTTACCCAGGACACGTCAATCAACTGTGTGTCCACCACTACAGGGAACCCAGGATAACCCACCACCCCAACAACAACAGGGACCTGGGGGCAGTGGTAGTGGGCACACAGTCCAGGGGATGGAGGCCCAGGAACACAGGGGAACTGGGAGGGCTGCTGTGCGACAGGGGGCGGACAGGCCTAGGGAACCCACTCTCCACGAGGCCCTCTCCTCCATCATGGGAGCATACCACCACTCTCAGGAGACGATGGCAGCGGTACTGGCCAAGTTTCAGGAGACCCAGCGCCTGCAGGAGGAACAGTATTTGCGCTTCAGGGAGGAACTCAGAACCATCAGCACCGCCCTGGGCACCATCGTAGGGGTGCTGAATGAGATACTTAACACCAGGAGGGACACTGTGGCACTCCAAGGGGCCCCTGACACTAGCATGGACGATGAACTGCCCACCACCTCCGCCGGCGCTAGTGGACAGGAGGCACCGCCACAGGACCACCACACCAGCACCCCACCCCCTGCAGACGGAGAACCACCCTGCAAACGGTCCCTGAGATCCAGGAACAAGACAGAGCACGATGCCAAGACCCCCGCCAAGAAATGAGACCACCCTTATTGTCATCCTACTGTCCCACTTTTTACTCCTGTCCATATTGGAACTGCCCCAGCTCCACTTCCTATGCCCATATGGGCAATGCGCCTGTGAGACTAATAGACTGGAGTCTGCCATGGACATTCCTCCACCATCACCCTCACCATTTTACAACCCTCCTCCAATATTTAGCACTGCAATAAACACCCTTGAAGCACAAAACAATCTGGAGTCAGTCTGTGATTTTGAAAATTTATATTAGCAATGACAGTGACAAAATGCGTTCTCAAATGTAATGTCAACATACCTATGTCACACATCTCAAGTCCATGAGGAATCTAAGCAGATAACACACTTTGGAAACCACACCTGTGAAACTGTAATGGAAATGTACAACTCAGTTACCATATACTGGTTGAAATTGAGAGACAGGATAGAGGTAGAAGTGTAAAAGTACTTGTAGTAGGCAGGTATGTATTCTCACCTGTGTGTCACTGGAAATATTGCTGGATAACTGAGTCCCTGTTGTCAATGTCTTCTTCCTCTGCTTCCTCCTCATCACTGTCCACAGGCTCCACAGCTGCCACAACACCAGCATCTGAACCATCCTCCTGCAGAAAAGGCACCTGTCGTCGCAAAGTCAAACTGTGAAGCATACAGCATGCCACGATGATCTGGCACACCTTCCTTGGTGAGTAGAATAGGGAACCACCTGTCATATGGAGGCACCTGAAACTGGCCTTCAGGAGGCTGAAGGTGCGTTCGATCACCCTCCTAGTCTGCCCATGGGCCTCATTGTAGCGTTCTTCTGCCCTGGTCCTGGGATTCCTCACTGGGGTCAGTAGCTATGACAGGTTGGGGTAACCAGAGTCCCCTAATAGCCACACCCGGTGCCTCTGGATTTGACCCATCACATAAGGGATGCTGCTATTCCGCAGGATGTAGGCGTCATGCACAAAGCCAGGGAACATAGCATTCACATGGGAGATGTACTGGTCTGCCAAACATACCATCTGTACATTCATCGAATGATAACTCTTCCGGTTCCTGTACACCTGTTCACTCCTGTGGGGGGGGACCAGAGCTACAATGGTCCCATCAGTGGCACCTATGATGTTGGGGATATGTCCAAGGGTATAGAAGTCACCTTTCACTGTAGACAAATCCTCCACCTGAGGGAAAACTATGTAGCTCTGCATGTGTTTCAGCAGGGCAGACAACACTCTGGACAACACGTTGGAAAACATAGGCTGGGACATCCCTGATGCCATGGCCACTGTTGTTTGAAATGACCCACTTGCAAGGAAATGGAGCACTGATAGCACCTGCACTTGAGGGGGGATCCCTGTGGGATGGCGGATTGCTGACATCAGGTCTGGCTCCAACTGGGTACACAGTTCCTGGATTGTGACACAGTCAAATCTGTAGGTGATGATCAAATGTCGTTCCTCGATTGTCAACAGATCCACCAGCGGTTGGTACACCGGAGGATTACGCCATCTCCTCACTTGTCCCAGCGGACGGTGCCTACGAAGGACAACAGCGACCACAGAGTCAAACAGCTCGGAGGTATGTACCCACAGACTACACAGAACACCATTCATACACAGAATCTGGCCTGTATTTGTGTTGTGCGACAAGGCCTAGGTCTGTGTGACGCAGTTGGTAATTAGGCCATGTGGGCCCCTGAAATGGCGGCTGCCTGACCTCTAAAGTGGGACAATGGGATGTGAGGTAACTGCGCTGGCGGTGTACACCGTCACAGTAGGCGGTCGAAGACCGCAGCGCAATGCTGCATTGGTTAACATTGGACCCTATGGGTCCCAGGAGCCAATGACGAAGTGCGCCGGCGGTGATGGTACGCACTGCCGCGGACGTCACCTCCGTGGACGTGACCGCCATTTTCTATCTGTTCAATCACTCGATACCTGATCTTCGGATGTTGACTGTGGATGGGATGCAGCTTGATGTAACGCATGTTATGAAATCCAGGCACCGGTTCATCATCACTTGCCTAATATTGGACACATTCCACCGCCTGGTTAGTTCTCCCACCATGAACGATTGGAGCGTGACATTAATGAACTGTCCTTATGATTCTGCCTCATCACAAAGCTCAATGCGTGTCACCCTATTTTGGAAACTGTATGTCAGACAGAGAAGGAGATTTGTAATGCCATTACTAAGATCCTTTCACTTTTGCCAATGTCGCCCAGCTTATTTATAGCTACAAACTCTCCCGACTATTGAAATATGCTGTGGCCTTACAAATTACTTATTGTTAGAAATGGGGTTTTGGGTTGGCCGTCAGGTTACCCTCTGTCCAAGCAAGAACCCTCACTCTAGCCAGAGTAAGTCACACACAATCCAAATTATCCTGTGCCCACCCTCTGGTAGCTTGGCACGAGCAGTCAGGCTTAACTTAGAAGGCAATGTGTAAAGCGTTTGTGCAATAAATCATACAATAACACAATATAGCACCACAAAAATACACCACACAGTGTTTAGAAAAATATATAATATTTATCTGGGTATTTGCAGGTCAAAAAGATCAAAGATGCAATATGAATTTGTAAAGATATCAGTAAAAAGTGATATAAAGTGTCTTAAGTCTTTAAAAAGCAAACAAAGTCTCTTTTAAGCACAAAGTACCTGGTTTGGAGTGGAAAATCTCCGCAGAGGGCCGCAGAAGAGGAGATGCATGGAAAAATGGTGTGTGCATCAGTTACGCCCTTTCACACACGGACTTGCGTTGTTATTTTTCACGCGGGAGACGTGCGTCGTTCTACGGGAGGAAAAATGGTGTGTGCGTCGGTTTCGCCCCTTCACACATGGACTTGCGTCGTTATTTTTTACTCGGGGAAGACGTGCGCCATTTTCCGGCACGCGGACCGTCTCCTTCTATGGATCGCGGGATTAACAGATGTCCCATGGTCTGTGCGTGAAATCCTTCACTTGTTAACCGGCTGCGCGTCGTTCCGGGGAACTGTGCGTGGAATTTTCTTCCTCACGGCAGGCGTCACGTAGATTTCCTCTCTGAAAGTCGGGCGCGTTGGCCAGTCGAGGTCGTGCGTCGAAGTTCCGGTCGCACCGTAGGCGTCGCGTCGAGCAGCGTCTTTCCGGATCGGTGTGCAGTGAATTTCTCACTGTGGAACAATCTGTGCGTCAAAGTTTTCAGCGCACACAGTGTCCATTTGAAAGAAAGAAGTCTTTTTGGTCCTGAGACTTCAGAAAACAGGAGGCAAGCTCTATCCAAGCCCTTGGAGAGCACTTTTACAGCCAGACAAGAGTTCAGCAAGGCAGCAGGCCAACAGCAAGGCAGCAGTCCTTTGTAGAAAGCAGACAGGTGAGTCCTTTGAGCAGCCAGGCAGTTCTTGGCAGGATGTAGGTTCTGGTTCAGGTTTCTTCTCCAGCAAGTGACTGATGAGGTAGGGCAGAGGCCCTGTTTTATACTAAATTGTGCCTTTGAAGTGGGGGTGACTTCAAAGAGTGGCTAAGAAATGCACCAGGTCCCCTTTCAGTTCAATCCTGTCTGCCAGGGTACCAGTAGGGGGTGTGGCAGTCCTTTGTGTGAGGGCAGGCCCTCCACCATCCCAGCCCAGGAAGACCCATTCAAAATGCAGATGTATGCAAGTGAGGCTGAGTACCCTGTGTTTGGGGTGTGTCTGAGTGAATGCACAAGGAGCTGTCAACTAAACCTAGCCAGACATGGATCGTAAGGCACAGAAAGATTTAAGTGCAAAGAAATGCTCACTTTCTAAAAGTGGCATTTCTAGAATAGTAATATTAAATCCGACTTCACCAGTCAGCAGGATTTTTTATTACCATTCTGGCCATACTAAATATGACCTTCCTGCTCCTTTCTGATCAGCAGCTGCCACTTCAACAATGTATGAGGGCAGCCCCAATGTTAGCCTATGAAGGGAACAGGCCTCACAGTAGTGTAAAAACGAAATTAGGAGTTTTACACTACCAGGACATATAAACTACACTTTTAACCACACAGCACCCTGCTCTAGGGTTACCTAGGGCACACATTAGGGGTGACCTATATGTAGACAAAAAAGGGGAGTTTTAGGCTTGGCAAGTATTTTTAAATGCCAAGTCGAAGTGGCAGTGAAACTGCACACACAGGCTTTGCAATGGCAGGCCTGAGACAAGGTGAAGGGGCTACTTAAGTGGGTGGCACAACCAGTGCTGCAGGCCCATTAGTAGCATTTAATCTGCAGGCCCTAGGCACATTTAGTGCACTCTACTAGGGTCTTACAAGTAAATCAAATAGCCAATTATGGATAAACCAATCAACAGTACAATTTACACAGAGAGCATATGCACTTTAGCACTGGTTAGCAGTGGTAAAGTGCTCAGAGATCAAAAGCCAACAACAACAGGTCAGAAAAATAGGAGGAAGGAGGCAAAAAGTTTGGGGATGACCCTGTCAAAAAGCCAGGTCCAACATGACCCCCCACCAGCCTAAAGCCAGGGGAGAACAATCACTATCCTGATGTACTTCCTTGTTTGAGGCGATCGAACAAGGACCCAGGGCCACAACAGCAGGGGCATGCTCCAGTTCTTTGCCTTCCTGACTCCAATTGGATCCCTCTGTCCATATTCTCAGGGCCCACTAAGCCAACCCTTGGGGAACCTTTCTCCTTACCTGCGGATACCATCTGTGCAGCACCTAACCTTACTTTGCTCACAGATGTATCCCAGGAGCAGGATAGTACCACCAGGACCAACACAGTGGTCCCCTCCCCAGGGATAACCCTGTCCACCCGGACAGCAAGCCACAGTGGTTACTGACAGCTGTCAGGGATGAGAGCCAGGCCCCAGGCCTCTCAAAGCTCTCCAACCACTGTGGCTGTGGAGAGTGGGGGGTGGTAGCCTCAGGTGCTGGGCACCCTTTAACCACTCTTCCTTCCACCAGGTCAGAGATGACAGCCTGAACCTGGCCCTCCCCTCTGAGGCTCTGTACCCTCCCTCCTGGAGCGGTACCCCCAGAGTCCAACATGGTCAGGGTGCTTATAGAAGTCGCCCTGCACCATTCCTCCACCAGTGCAGGGCTGTTAACCTACAACTGGCCCTCCAACCTGGGGTCTGTACCTTCAGGTTGGACTAGGGCCCGGGTGAGGCTTCCCTCCCCCTGCCCTCCCTTCTGGGGTCCAGCACCCTCCAACTAGGAGTGGCCTCCTCAGAAGACAACATGGTAGGGGCACTGTTATCAGTAGCCCCTCCCTCCAGGTCCGGGGGGACACCCTGAACCTGGTCTTCCAGCCCAGGGTCTATACCCTCAGACTGGATCACTGCCTGGCAAACCAGGACTTTCTGGGGGGCACGCCAACCCCCCACCAGGTCAGAGTTTAACCTCTGAACCTGGCCATCCAACCCAGAGTCACCACCCTGAGGTTGAACAATTGCCTGGCACACCAGGACTTCTTGGGGGGCACACTGACCCCCCACCAGGCCAGAGTTTAAATCCTGAACCTGGTCATCCAACTCAGAGTCACCACCCTGAGGTTGAACAATTGCCTGCCATGCCAGAACTTCCTGGGGGGCACACTGACCCCCCCACCAGGCCAGAGTTTAACCCCTGAACCTGGTCATCCAACCCAGAGTCACCACCCTGAGGTTGAGCAATTGCCTGGCACGCCAGGACTTCCTGGGGGGCACGCTCACCCCCCACAAGGTACACACCGTCCCCAAGGGCTACACAAGAGTCTGGTTGGCGCAGGTTACCTGACTTCTGCCCATCTGGCAGAGTCTGGATCTCCCCCAAACCAGAAACGGTTTCACCTGGGTCATTCCTGGGGGGCTCTGCTCTCAGAGCTGGCCCCTGACTCTCCAGGGCCTCCACTGGGGTCCGCAACCCCCTCTCAACCCTTTGTCTGGACTTCTGCACCCCTTCACTAGGAGTGGTACTGCCAGACACCAGAACTGGTGGGATGCTGGCTACAATCACCCCCCAAGTTCTTCTGACACTGCGGGGCCTCCCTCAACAGGTGGCCCTAGGTACAGGCTAGGCTTCCCTCCTGGCGTTCCCTCATGGAACCCTCTAGGACCTGGGACCTACCTGGGACACTACAATCCTCTCCCACCTCACTTGTTGGGAAACACCTAGACCACTCCCTTCAGGAGCACCCCCAAATGCCTCTTCAGACCCTCTGGTACTCACCCAGAAGTCTGCCTCCATTGTAAGCTCCCTGGGGTCAGAGAACTCACACTCCACCTAGTGTTGGCGTAGCTCTGGAAAATAAGGACCAGACATATGCTCTCCAGCAATTACATCACTCTGCCCTTCACATGTATTAACCACAGTACCCTTCACCCAACCATCCAGTGATTCAGCCTTGAAAAAGCACTCTACATCACCCTCCTGAGACTGGTGAGACAGTATCTGACTGTCCCTGACACTCAACCCATACTCTTCTGGGATGTCTCCACACTCTATATCCGGGACGTCCACCAGGGGGGAACCCTTTTCCCTGTCACTCTCTTCTAGAGCCAGTAAAGTGTCCCTCCTCCCAGTAGGAATATGACTCCCGGTGCCAGTTCCCCAATCCTTCTCAGGGACCCTGTGCATAACGGGAACTACCTCATACTCTTAAACTGCCTGGGGTGTGTCAACTCCCTTCTTCAAGTTGGGCACCACATCTCTGGGCTTGTGCCCTTCTTCAGCAGTACTGGATGCAAGATTTTTGCTGCCACCATCTGAACTGGACTCAGCCCTTCCGGCTTCCAGTTTCAGCTCTTCACAGCTCAGTTCCTGAGCTGCAATCCTTTCTTTTTCCAGGGCTAAGGCTCTTGCTGCCTCAGCCCTTTCAATAAAGTCATCTAGCTCCTCTCTCCACCGCTCTGCCTCTAGGAGCCATTCATCTTTCACTGGTTCTCTTTCCTCATCTGAGTAGTCTTCCTCCTCATCTGAGCAGTCCTCCTCCTCATCTGAGGAGTGCTTAGTCATTTGGTTTTTTGCTGCCTCTTCCTCTGCCCATCTTTCTTCCCCCCAGGTTATGTAGATATCTAGCAGTTCCATCTTAGTGGATCTCCTTGACATAGGAAGTCCCCATTTTCTTCAAAGCCTCCTTAGGTCAGCCTTAGTGAGGGATTCAGTAGGCACAACGTATGACACACAGTAGATACCCATTCTCAATCTGATAAGGTATCACAGGCAAAACCAAAATCCAAAGTCCAAAATATCAATAATATATCCAGGAGGACATAAGAGAACCAAAAGCAAAAAGATGAAAAATCAAGTTGACCTTCAACTGTGGGTAGGTAGTGAAATACTTAGCTACTGGATGTCACTGCACAAATACAAGTCCTATCCTCACCGCTGATCACCAATGTTAGAAATGGGGTTTTTGGTTGGCAGACAGGTTACCCTCTGTCCAAGCAAGAACCCTCACTCTAGTCAGGGTAAGTCACACACAATCCAAATTATCCTGTGCCCACCCTCTGGTAGCTTGGCATGAGCAGTCAGGCTTAACTTAGAAGGCAATGTGTACAGCGTTTGTGCAACAAATCATACAATAACACAATATAGCACCACAAAAATACACCACACAGTGTTTAGAAAAATATATAATATTTATCTGGGTATTTGCAGGTCAAAACGATCAAAGATGCAATATGAATTTGTAAAGATATCACTAAAAAGTTATATAAAGTGTCTTAATTCTTTAAAAAGCAAACAAAGTCTCTTTCAAGCACAAAGTACCTGGTTTGGAGTGGAAAATCTTCGCAGAGGGCCGCAGAAGAGGAGATGCGTGGGAAAATTATGTGTGCATCGTTACGCCCCTTCACACACGGACTTGGGTCGTTATTTTTCACTCGGGGAGACGTGCATAGTTTTCCGGCACGCGGACCGTCTCCTTCTATGGATCGTGGGATTCCAAGATGTCTCAGGGTCTCTGCGTGGAATCCTAGACTTGTTAACCGGCTGTGCGTCGTTCCGGGGAACTGTGCGTGGAATTTTCTTCCTCACGGCAGGCGTCGCGTAGATTTCCTCTCTGGAAGTCGGGCACGTTGTCCAG
Source organism: Pleurodeles waltl (assembly GCF_031143425.1). NCBI lineage: Eukaryota > Metazoa > Chordata > Amphibia > Caudata > Salamandridae > Pleurodeles > Pleurodeles waltl. The sequence continues at coordinate 743,155,319 of NC_090440.1, read as the reverse complement.
GCGAGGCCGTGCGTCGAAGTTCCGGTCGCACCGCAGGCGTCGCGTCTTTCCAGATCGGTGTGCGGTGAATTTCTCACCGCGGAACAAGCTGTGCGTCAAATTTTTCAGTGCACACGGCGTCCAGTTGAAAGAAAGAATTCTTTTTGGTCCTGAGAATTCAGAAAACAGGAGGCAAGCTCTATCCAAGCCCTTGGAGAGCACTTTTACAGCCAGACAAGAGTTCAGCAAGGCAGGAGGCCAACAGCAAGGCAGCAGTCCTTTGTAGAAAGCAGACAGTTGAGTCCTTTGAGCAGCCAGGCAGTTCTTCTTGGCAGGATGTAGGTTCTGGTTCAGGTTTCTTCTCCAGCAAGTGTCTGATGAGGTAGGGCAGAGGCCCTGTTTTATACTAAATTGTGCCTTTGAAGTGGGGGTGACTTCAAAGAGTGGCTAAGAAATGCACCAGGTCCCCTTTCAGTTCAATCCTGTCTGCCAGGGTACCAGTAGGGGGTGTGGCAGTCCTTTGTGTGAGGGCAGGCCCTCCACCATCCCAGCCCAGGAAGACCCATTCAAAATGCAGATGTATGCAAGTGAGGCTGGGTACCCTGTGTTTGGGGTGTGTCTGAGTGAATGCACAAGGAGCTGTCAACTAAACCTAGCCAGACGTGGATCGTAAGGCACAGAAAGATTTAAGTGCAAAGAAATGCTCACTTTCTAAAAGTGGTATTTCTAGAATAGTAATATTAAATCCAACTTCACCAGGATTTTGTATTACCATTCTGGCCATACTAAATATGACCTTCCTGCTCCTTTCAGATCAGCAGCTGCCACTTCAACAATGTATGAGGGCATCCCCAATGTTAGCCTATGAAGGGAACAGGCCTCACAGTAGTGTAAAAAAGAAATTAGGAGTTTTACACTACCAGGACATATAAACTACACAGGTACATGTCCTGCCTTTTACCCACACAGCACCCTGCTCTAGGAGTTACCTAGGGCACACATTAGGAGTGACTTATATGTAGAAAAAGGGGAGTTTTAGGCTTGGCAAGTACTTTTAAATGCCAAGTCGAAGTGGCAGTGAAACTGCACACACAGGCCTTGCAATGGCAGGCTTGAGACAAGGTGAAGGGGCTACTTAAGTGGGTGGCACAACCAGTGCTGCAGGCCCACTAGTAGCATTTAATCTACAGGCCCTAGGCACATATAGTACACTCTACTAGGGTCTTACAAGTAAATCAAATAGCCAATCATGGATAAACCAATCAACAGTACAATTTACACAGAGAGCATATGCACTTTAGCACTGGTTAGCAGTGGTAAAATGCTCAGGGATCAAAAGCCAACAACAACAGGTCAGAAAAAATAGGAGGAAGGAGGCAAAAAGTTTGGGGATGACCCTGTCAAAAAGCCAGGTCCAACACTTATGTTACATAATCAATGCTAGAAAGAGTTTAAATTAATTGAAGGCAGACATGGCTAGAGGAGGTGACCAGGCTGTAAGATTGTAAGTTGATGAATGAACAATTATTGTAAATACTGTGCACATATATTGTATGTTTAGGACTCATTTTATCTGCATATATAACTAGTTTTTTATGTGATTTTTTAAAATGATTGTGCTTTTATTTTTATCCAAAATAATCAAATAAAGCTTATATATCATTTACCATTTATATTTGTTCTGTTCATACTTTCAGAGGGAAGTATACCTATGGTAGTCTAGTTTGGTGTGCCTATAATAAAGTACCTTTATTTTTGCGACACTGTGTAGTTCCTTTCATGTGTGATAAGTGACTGTGTGACTACTGTGGTATTGCAAGTGCTTCACATGCCTTCTAGATAAGTGTTGGCTGCTCACCATGGCTACCACAGAGCGCCCTGGCGAACTAGACACTGTAACACACACTATTAGGGGTTTGCTTGGACCCAGCATAAGGTGTAACACCATAGGAGTCCACCACATCTGGGCCAGTTTCCTACATTGGTAATCACCTCACATCCAAATCTCCCAAGGCTCCGACTTCTTGCACAACAACAGAGCCAGTGGCTCAATCGTCAGGGCGAAAAGGAGAGGTGAGAGGGGACATCCCTGCTTGCTTCCCCTTGCCACTGACGACGCTTCCGATAGGTCTCTCCCTATTTCCCTGCAAACCATGGGGTTACTGTACAGTAGGCCCACCCCAGCCACTAAAAATGGGTCCGAAACCCATCCCTCCCAACACTGCCATCAGAAAGGCTCATTCCACTAGATCAAAAGCTTTTTCTGGATCAAGGGAGACCATGGCCAATTCACGCTCATCCCCCATGATTTCATGCATCACATGAGTGAGCCATCTTAGGTTGAGTGTTGTGCGCCGGGCTAGCATAAAACCATACTGGTCCTCATGTACCAACTCCCTAATCACCCCTTCCAGTCTGGTGGCTAACAGTTTACACAATATTTTTATATCGGAATATAGTAAGAGGTCTGTATGAGGAGGGGTCAGCTGCATCACCCCCAGGTTTCAACAAAAGACATATAGGTGGTCATTTTGCCATTGGCAGTCAAAAACGCCTGCCACCGCGGTGACGGTCGTCAAAATATCGCCACCGCGGCTAAAATCCGTCCGCCATATTAGGAGCACTGCCGGACTTCTGCCACAAGAAGGGTGGAAATCCGGCAGTGCTCATGGTGGCAGACGGCGGTACGGTGGTGCTGCTACCACCAGCACCGCCATGCCAGTAGAACCCCGCCAGCCGTATTATGACAAGTAATACGGCCTAGTGGTGAACTGCTATCAGGGCGCTGCTGGTGGTAGCAGCACCCCTTCCCGTTCCCTGCCGGAAGACCTCCTTGCTCAAGGTAAGTCAGGCTTGCGACAGGGGAGGGGCGTGGAGAGTGGGGGGCGTTGTGTGTGTGTCTGAGTGTGTGCATGATTGTGTGGGTGAGTGTGTGAATGCGTCTGTGTATGTTGTGTTGTTTGCATGGTTGTATGCGTGTGAGTGAATGTGTGTAAGAATGGTGAAGTCAGTGCATGTCTGCATGTCAGTGTGATTGTGTGTAAGAGTGTGAGCAAGCATGTCTAGAAGTATGCGAGTATGCGAGTATGACTGCATGTATGCCAGTGTGAGTGATTGGGTGCATGCGTGGTGCGTGTCTGCGGGTGTGTGTGTATGGGGAGGAATTGATGATCGGGGTGGGGGTGTGTGATGATCGGAGGGGGTGGGAGGGTGTATGTGATGATCGGAGGGGGAGGGTGTGTGTGTAATAATAGGAAGGGGTGGGGGTGTGTGAGTTTGAATCAGTGCTTGGGGGTGTATTTGAATATGGGGGGTTAGTGTGTGTATGGGGGGGGTGAGCCGCCTACAGGTGACAGGGAAGGTATGTCCACAACAGCACTCAGGAAGGCCCTCCAATCAGCCTTTCAGGCCAGGGAAGCCCCCAGGTGCAGACACAGAGCATTCAACTGTTGATATTGATTGCACAGTGTTCCTTTAGATGAGTGCAACACATCTGCACCCCCTGTATTGCATAGTGCGCCTGGATCCAGAGGATCAAAGGAGTAAAATCTATTGCTGCCAGACACTTGTGAGTAACGGGTTGTCCTTGAACCAGGCTTTCTTCGGCTGTGTCAGTTCAGCAGTATATGCCCGGGATGGTCTCCAAGGCAAGATTCCCACAGGCCCATTAACCACCTCAGACCGAGGCCATTGAAGCCCCAGGACACCAAGTGAAGTCTACAGAATCATCCTGAAGGGGCAGCCTGACCCCAGCAGCACCAACCAGAGCACCTAGGCGTCCCAAGCAGTGGCTGCTAAAGGTCCATACCACGATGTCTAACAAGGGCTTCGTAAGGCCCATCAGAAGCCACAGTCAGCCAGGAGGGCCCCCAATGATCACTCACCGCGTGGGTGCCCCTCCGCAGGTCACCATACATGTACAGGGGGAGAGCAGTTCAGGGCACTACTCCAGTTGGGTGACTGCATTAGGATCTGTGAACCAAGTGCAGCGAATGCAGCAAGGCCACCAGCACCCAGAAGGCCCGCCCCGTGCAGCCGGAGGTGGGAGGGGAGGTGGCCAGACAACAGCACAGCTCCAGGATTGTCACAGGCCTGACATGGCCCCGATGGTACGTCCTCCAGGGTGGGCAGGAGTCACCCGATCTGGCTCAGTCCCAAGTGGGTTGGCCAGGGAGTGCAGCGCAGGCCTAATGCCACCCCACGGCCCAAGTCAAGCTGTGATGTCCCTCGGCAGGAGAAGGCAGGTGAAGGAGGCCTCCTCTGTCTAGCGACAGCTCCTAGGGCTGAACAGTGCCTCTGTCGAGAGACATGTCTGCCGCCTGTAACAGTCCCTCCAGGTGCCGGCGATGTGCACATTAGCCCCCAGCGCAACGCCGCAGGCCTTTGTGGGTGCAGGAGTTCGATCGGAGCTCATCCACTGCCCCAGGGAACATCGCAGGCCAGAGCCACGGTGGGGAGGGGGAAGCAAAAGCCCCCGCTGCACCAATCCTCCCTGTCTTCGCACCACCTGGGCTACAATGTGGTTCAGTGTAGCCAGGTCTGTATTTTAGGTCAAAAAGTCCCAGATAATGACAGGATTATGAAGGACTAATCAAGGCCACGCAGGAGCTCCTCAGATGCGCTTCCTGTTGGCCATCTGGCCTGGCCACTCCCCTTACATTTTTTACTTTGAAAATATATTTATGAAAATAAATATTTAAAAAAATCAAATACAAATATTTAAAAACCTTGTTATATATTGCCTAATGTTATTAAAAACCTCCACACTATACACAATCACAAAGTACAAACCATTTTAGGGAAGGTATTGGACGCTAAAGGGGTAAGAGTTTTACTATTCCTATATCATGAATAAAATACATTTTTTTACACTTCAGAAATTGCAAAAATATACAATAAATGTTATTTACAATGGATGATTACAATTTAGATAAATACTTTGAAGAACAACACAACAGAAAATAACACCTTACAAGCAATACGAACATTTAAAATTTATAAAAAATTAAAATTAAAACAATGAAATAAAAATAACTATTTATAAACCTCAATATTTTATTTTCTGGAACAACTATACTGACATAAATATTTTAAAATTACAAACTCATTGGTTTATTTTCATTATTTTTTTTTTTTAAATGAAAAGCAATTTTGAAAGTTAGATATTTTTTAAATGAACATTTAAGTATATACATACAATAACCACACATATACACAAAAGTAAATTGTTACAAACTATGGCCCTCATTCTGACCCTGGCGGTTCCCTACCGCCAGGGCCAACGGGGGCGGGAGCACCGCCGACAGGCCGGCGGTGCTCCCTTGGTCATTCTGACCGCGGCGCTGAATCAGATCGCCCGCCGGCCCAGCGGGAAAGTCAGAATACCCCTCGCGGTCAATTGACCGCGGGGCGGTATTCAGGCGGATTCCGACGGGCGGGCGGCAACCGCCGCCCGCCTAGGTCGGAATGACCACCTATATCTTAAATAATAAAAAATGTAGTAACATTTAAATTAAAATTTCAAAATATTATATTTTAAAATAAACATTTACAAATACAATACTAAACAAAAGGTAAAATTGTAATCACAATATAAATACAAGTAACATCAAAAATCTCCCCTGCTTAGTTCCTTATAAACCTTACATCTCATTAATAAAAATATCATAAGTCTGTTTTAAATACAAATATTTTTAAAAAACACATAACATTTGAGCCTAAATATATAATAAATGCACATTTTAACTGATATCAAGTTTAAAATACAATTAAATTTGTAAAAAAAAAAAAAAAAAAAAAAAAAACTTCTAAATGTTTTATATTTAAAATAAAACATAAACATTAAATACATTAAGTACCTCATTACAACTTTGTTGGCGGTGGCGGTAAGATCGTCAACAAGGTGGCGTAGAGGACCGCCAAATTATAAGTATGGCGGTGATGCCAACAAAATTCAGCCGAAGCACCACCTGTGCGGTCTGACCGCCACGGACGATCGGAGCCACCAACAGGCTGGTGGCGGAGTCCATGTTCCCGATGGACTTATCACGACGTTGCTCACCGCCAGCCTTTCTGCTGTGGTCGGGCCGCCGAAACCCAGGCTGAAACGAACTGGATAAAAGGAGCCACTCATATCCAGGAAGCCATATTCATCCAGAGCCACCTTGGAACCACAACAAGACTTCATCCTGCTGCTTCTGCTTGCCAAAAGACAACTGAACCATCGCCAATGAGGACAACAGCAACCATAAGTACACACATTCACCTGTTACATTTGTATATTGGCAAATAACATACCATAGGGTAGGGTGTGTGAGGGCTATACTCACAAGTAACAGAACAGTGACACCCACACTCACAGCAGCGAAGACACCCACACATACCCAGCACGTACACTGCAGTCAGCACACACATGCACACACTACACGTCAAGAACACACAGTTACCCACAGCAACACAGTACAGGCCTAGTCTTACACAATCTCATACAACATACCAACTACACCACAACTGCACAATCAAAAACACATTATCAAGCAATCACAACCGACATTAGCCGGGGGCTCATCACACATACAACACAATTTACACCAAACTGGGAACAAACACACACAATTACACCATCATGCAACTTAGCAATCGACACACATATCACACACACACAGCACGTCGTACCTATCATTACAAGCACCATACAAGCACACTAAAACAGTCAAAGCACGCAAAGCTATACACCACAACAAACACATGTCAACACAAACATGACACAACGCCATGACAACATGTCAGCAACATATACATGCCCATCACACAACACACACCCTATCCGTCAAGGACAAAAGCACTGCACACACCCTCACATACTGCTCAAACAACACAGGAAGCACAAGCACCACACAAACACTGTCGGTGTCAGCGAGGAACAACACAAACCTAGGAAAGGAAATGCAGGACAAAGATGCAACCAGAAAACCAACAACTCGTTGGTTACTCTTATTGTACCAAAAAATAGAAGGCCATTGGCCAGTTCATATATATGTCCATTGCACCAAAGCCACAAAGTGGTGCCCCAACTTGGTTCCTGACTGCCATGTAACCTCCACAGGTAGGGGCATCAAGGGGGAAAGCAGGCACTTCAGGGACTTTTGAGTGGTGGTGGGGAGGAGAGTTTTGGGCTTAGGCTGGGAACGGGGATTTGGGCTTAGGCTTGGGAGAGGGGTCTTTTGGTTTTGGCTTAGGGGAGGATTGGGTGTTCTTGGGACGGTTGACTTCTTGGCGGGGGAGGGGCATGGGTATTGGCGGGGAGAGGGTAGGGGAGACTTTGGAGGTGGAAGAGATGTCCTTAGGGATGGGAACAGATCATCTAGGGGTGTCACTGGGGAGGCGAACAGTAGGGAAAAGGTTTAACTCTGAGAGGAAAGCTTTCTGAGACACACAGGGATGGTCATAAACAAAGGGTTTGGTGTGGATGTAAAGGGAGTGGTTGGAAGAGGTGTTGGTGTGGATGTCTTGGGTGCATGTTTGTGGGATGTATGCTTGTGGGCGGTGGGTGTGTGTTGGGTGGGTGAGTGAGGGCATTTATGTGTCTAGGTGTGAGGGGTGGAGGTGCTGGGGATGCCGTAGTGGGTGGGTGGCCGTCTGCTGGGGTGGTGACTGCAGGTATGGTAGATGTACTGCATGTAGGCATGTCTGTGGTTGTGGTGTCTGCGGGTGTGGTGACTGTGGTGGATGTCTGAGGGTCTGCTGTTGTGTTGTCTGTGGGTAGGATAGGTGGGGTGGCTGTAGCACTGAATGTTGTTGTGGTGTCTACAGGTGTGTCAGGTGTAGTGTCTGTGATGCTGGGGGTGTCAGGGCAGGTAGTTACTGTTGCTGTTTATGCAGATGGATGTTTGTTTGTGTGTATGCTGGTGTATCATGTGGTACTTATGTTTGTCTGCACTACCTTTGGATGCTGAGGTGGATGCATGCCTGTTTGTGTGCTTTGGTTGGGTCAGGAAAGGGGGGAATCGGTTTGGGAAGAGGAAGGTAGACAAAGGGTGACTGGCTGCCATCGGTGTGGAGACCAGAGCCTGAAAAGATCTCTGTAGGCCAGCAAGTTCACCGTGGCATTCACGATGGTTGACTGACCCACAGAGATCGACCTCAGAAGGTCAAGATCCTCCTCACGGAGGGCAGCAGGGCTAACAGGGGCTGGGGCACATGTGCCTGCAGTGAAGAAGACTCCCACCCTCTTGAATGGTCAGGCACTGCCAACTGTGTGGGGAGCTGCAGGGAGGGTGGTGATAGAAATGGGGGTGGCAGACAGATGGTGCTGGGGTGGTCCCAGATGGATCCACCAACACCAGAGAGTGGCCACTGGAGGAGGATTCCAAGGATGATGTACATGATTCGGTCTCCCGCGTGGCACTCCCCTTGCCCTCTGGGACACGGGGTCCCTCGATGTCAGTGTTCTTGTGACTGGAGGTCCTGTGGCCAGTAGCTTCTCCAGGCAGCTGTGACCCGTCTCCTTCACCTGCTGATGCTGAAAAACTGAAAGAGAGGCATGGTCATCACATCCTCTACATACCACTTCTGTCATACTTTAAACATCAGTAACATTACATCCAGTTGACCAATACCCCCAGTTAGTACCAGTTAAGTGCCAACATCTTGGCACAACAAGACACAATGTATGTCCCTCAACAAAAACATTTTTACACACCGGCTAAGGTACCTAACTCACACCTACAATACCATGATATCAGTAGACCTAGCACACTGACCATTCCATAAGAAGGTGACTTTGCCACATGATACAGGGTCCCTATCCACAGCAACGTAGTCAAACAGCAATCAAGCTATTGTTCAGAAATGTGACATTTATTTCCACATTTCAAATACAGAAACTCAACACATACTAACAAATAGGCCTAATGTCATGTACCAGGCCATGTCACATAGTTAACAACATGCACAATGGATATATGCAAACATACAACTCCTCTAATTGCCATACTCTAATTCTTTGTAGATAAGAGTCTAGACACGTCACATACACATGTACCAATAGTGATGTATGAAAGGATTGTAAATGCATTGTGGACCAAGGCATCTAAGTCATTGTCCTACTGAAAAAGAAGTATATCAGTTAAATAAGGGCTTAATAAGCTCTCTACCCACAAACAACAATAACCAGTATATCTTCTGTTTCTAGACAATGGACCACTGTCATGTGCATAAAAGTGACATTCAGATGTACCTAATCATTTCATGAATAGCCCAATGACTGACTGGGTGTCAACATCACTATCCACGCATCAGACCTGACTACCCTTCCACCTGTCTGTAAACATTTTCTGAGAGACAAACCACATCTGATGCTACCATGACAAGTACATCCACCATGATGCAAACCAAATGTCTGAATACACATACCATGGCCACTCACATGTGTATTTAAACCACCACACCTGCACCACATTGGTGTCAGTGCAAACAATAGGTTTCCATACAGCCAGGACTCAGTAAACATAACCTATTTAGCAACAGAAAGTATGTATGTAACTCTTTACACTGTGGAATCATGACAGGACCTTTCCATTTACACATGATGTTGGCAAAATTTTGTGAATAAAATATATTTGACTATTTATCATGCCTACAACAGTATGGCTCCGTAAAATGCTGGGTAGCCACTTGCCATGTACTGTTCATGAACATGGTACTAACATTCATTGTCCTGACACCAATGTTTTTCTCCAATAGGAGTCTAGGAATACTTCCATGGTTCACAACATGTAGGTTGTCTACTCAGACGAGACATTACAAAGGTCAATGTACATCTCTGTCTTACCAAAGGGTTTCACCTTGTAACAGGTCTGAATAAGTGAAGCTAGTATGTCATGTGAAATGCCAGATGGACAGCACAGCCTCGCATGATGCTGTCACTCATCTTTTACCTTTTGGAAAGTAGGAATGGCTTGAAATTGTCTGACTCAATATTGCACATAGACATAGATCAAGGGAAATTGTAATAGGCAGAGATCAAGGACCTGGACAACTTACCATCATAATATTGGGAATATTGATCTGTTGTTGAGAATGAAAAACCACCAGGATATTAATAGCTGTATGGTGGTACACATATGACACTGTCACATGTGCATCATCATATGTATTTGTACAGAGGGGACAACATAGGTGAGTGTTATGTCCCTATACACATTAGAATGTGCACCTGTGTACCATTGTTGGAACTGTACATCGATGTGTTGACTGGATATCTTTGACTCTTTGCATTTACCACATTGTCGGAGTTAACAATCTGTCACATCTGACACTGATCTGTTAATGGGGTGAAATTGTGTTAGGCCTGTACTTACCCCCTTGTGGTTGCTGTGCTGCCCTCAAACCCCATTCAACTCCAGGTAGGCCATCGCCAATATGCAGGCTATTGTGGGGGGGGGGTCAAGGTCCGACAGGCACCCGTCCTCGGGAGGTTATCCTCAGTTGGCCTCTGCAGTCTTCTGAGCCTAGCATCTTGGGTCCTCCCACCTTTTCCTACAGTGGGTGCTCCGCCGGTTGTGAACCCCCAGGGTCCGCAATTTCTTGGCAATGGCACGCCATATCCCCTTCTTCTGGTGGGCGTTGACCTGCATGGATGACACAGACAAGAAGAGAATGCCATGTCCACATGCAGTATACATGATAGATGACCTTATGCAGTCAGGCCATGTGTGATGCTGGAACACAGAAGGACAAGGCTTGTCGTGAGGCGGCTGTTTGGGCTTCTGAAGGCAAGATTCCAGAGCATTGATAAGTCTGGTGGAGCTCTCCTGTACTCTCTCACCAAAGTATGTCAAATTATTGTTGCCTGCTGCATGCTCCACAACAGATTAGGCCAGAAGTTCCAGCGGGTGAGAATGAAGATGTACCAAGTGAGGATGATTATGATGTGGATGAGGCTGGAGACATCCGGGCAGATCTCATAAATTAGTACTTCACCTGAAGGTATGTTATGCAATGTAATTTTACTAATTCAGTGGGATCTTGGCTGTCTTAGGGATGCTTGATAAAGGTTTTAGTATGACCATGAGGCAGGTCATAAGCAGCTTCAAAGCACATTACTCATAAGTGCATGCAGAATACTACATTGAGTAGTGTTCAGCGTTTTGATCGCTATAGTCTAAGTTTGTCACAATGCACAGAGTTACCATTGTATATATGTTGTAGGACAGTCAACAGGGTCTATCAGTGACACACAAGCGGAACCAATCAGTAGAGGTTCACTTCCTGGCAGTAGTTGAAGTCTTGGTAACTGCTCTTCCTGGATGTTTAGGTCGATGTCCATATTTTCTGGGGGCGGAGGGTTAGTCAGCTACAGAAGCAGGAGTGCCTGAAGCATGTCCTTCCCCTGGCAGGGCCTCCATTCCACTGGCTGCCACAGATGTTGAAGGGGCAGATGTCACATTGGTATCGGAAGGGGACAGTTGTTGTGGACATAACCTACTCAGGGTGGTATTCATGTCTCAACACACGTGCAATGGCAGCCAAATTGGCATTTTGGGCCTCCCACTGCTGCATCACTTCCTGGTGCTTGTTCCTCTGCAGCCGCTGGATCTCCCCCATTATGGTAAGTACCTGGCCCATCACGGTTGGGATTGTTGGTAAGCTCCCAAGACTTGGTAGATGGTGTCCTGGCCAGCTGTATCCCTAGGATCCTCCATCCTCGGGCTCACACCATCCCTCCCACGCAGCCTACCACCACTTCCCTGTGCCCTTGGTACTGTCTGGCCAATCCCACTGGTACCAGGTCCATCATGTTTACAACTGGTGACTCAGATACCTGTACTGGGGGACACATGATGATTGACACTGTCTTTGGAACATAGTATTGGGTGCAAATGATTGCCTGAGATGTTGTAGCAACAGGGATGGGAGGAGTCGATGGAGGCACTGTGAGGCTAACAGTTGTTGACTGACCAGGTGTCCCAGATGGGCCAGAGTCGTCCTCAATGTCCACACATCCAAGGGTGATTTCCTCTTTGAGGGTTTCATCCAGAGAGGAAGTGGCTGTCTTTGGTATCCTTTCCATTGTCACAATGGGTAGGTTAACTATAGGAGAAGTGGAGCACACAGTTACTGAAAGTTATGCAACAAGAGACATCAAACTGTGACCGGTAGACATGCTATGTGACATGCCCACAAAGCCTTTACTTGATCCCCGATATGAGATTGACACCTGCTTCCAAGTCTGGGTTACAGCTATATGGGAAACAGAGGTTTCCTATATCATGCACCTTGCAACAAGATGTTAGAGTATCTTGGTGCTTAGAGGTTCGTTCATAGCCTCATATCTCATCTTCTAAATGAGTTTACAATTCTGCATCTCTGATTTCCTAGTGCTGGATGTTTGCTGGACTTGTTTTCCAAATAGGTGTGGCTCTACTCTGATTTTGTCCACTGTGACCCTCAACTCAAGACTGTTTCTGTGAGGGCATGGTAGTGGTGGATAAGACTATATGGAATAAAATCATAGGTAAATCGAATTGGTGATGACGTATGGGTGCTGTGATGTGAGTGGATGACCGGTGGTGTCTAATGTGTGGGGTACTTATTGTTGTGTTGAGTGTGTTGTGCAGATGTGTGATGTGTGTAGGGGTGCGTGATCTATGGATACTGCTATTTGAGTGCTGCGGTTTTTGAGCTGTGTATGGCGTTCTGATTGCAAAGGATTGTGAGTGTGAAGGGGGTTGTTTTATAGTGCAGTGTGTAGGTGAGTCCTGGCGGTGTCAGGATTCTGGCTGAGTATTGGTGGGCTTGGCTGTGTAACTTGTAATACGGCGGTCTGTATGACTGTCAACATGTCGGTCTTTTGACTGCTACCACCGTGACGGTCTTACCGTCTGACCGCCAAACTCGTAATGAGGCCCATAATGGCTTATATTTTATTGAACATATGATCAAATTATACACAAAACAAACTCAGATAAAATTAAATAACTACATTTAATCATTTTTAAAAGTCACAAAATTATTACATTTAAAACTTTTATTTAAAAAATTTAAATATTATCAAAACAACAATTTTAAACTTCACATACAGATAATTAAAATGTGAAAAATCGAAATATAAAATTACTCATTAAAGCATTTAAAATTTAAAAATATATATATTTAGGCAAACATAATTATAAAATCAACTGACCTTTATCCCTCATAAACCCAACATCCTGCTACTAAAAGATCTATTAAACATATTTTAACATTTTCAATAAATATATTTTGAAATGATATACAATAAACATTGCATTTACTTTTTTAAATATACATCTCATCAAACTCCAATACATAAAATGCATTTCAAAACAAACACAATTTTTATACAATAGTTTAGTAATGATCTATTGTATAACTATATTAAAAAACAAGCCTACAACTGATTACCTTACCTTTGCTATTTATGTCAACAATATTTTTTGATATCACAATATTTCTTGCAGTTATATTTAGTCCAAACTCTCATTTGAAATATACACAGAATGCAAAATGTCCTCCAATCATCCTCCTATCCCATAAACATTAGCTGCCATAGCACCTCCTGATGAATGGACACCGAACTTCTCTGCATCCACACCAACTTATTTCATCACATTTTTAATCCATCTAGCAATAGTTGGTACTGCCATTGGTCTGAAGTGTTTCATATCCAAAATCAGTAATTGATCCGCACCACATGGTTTTACCTCACATATTTGTACTTCATATTCCTTAACACATCTCCTCCCACATAAGTTTAGTTATTGCCAAAAGATTGGGTACTCCACAACTCTGGAAGTTGTTTTTGTTCTTCTAGTAATATTTAAAACTATTCTCTGAAGTGCCTAGCACATAGTAGATAAGTCTAAAGGTCCTAAACTCATTAATAAAAACTAAAAGCAACATTGGCAGTTTCCAAGATAGCAATCTCATTGTCAAATCTTTATCACCTGGCCACCTTACCACCAAGTTTTGAACTGCATTTACATCTCCCATCACAGAATAGCTTGCTTTAGGATGTCTGAGCAAGGGAATAATCTTTATCAGTTTACATGGCAACTGAACTATTCCCACAGAGATTCTGTTTGCTGATGAATGTCCTGCAGAAATCATTGATCTATAGGTATTTACTGACTGACTTCTGAAAAAGACTCACTAAAAGTGAGCAAAAGAGGATTCAATGGAATAAAAATCCTGCTCAAAATACTGACTGTTCCATGACTTTAAAGAAATTGTTTTCCTAGGATCAAGTTTCCAAGCCTGTTTGACCAATTCTAAAGCTTCTCTAGAAAGGGGATTGATTTTCCAGGGATGCCTGAAATCATCTATGCCATCAACTGTGACTGTCGAATCAATACTCAGGGGGTCATTTTGACCTTGGCGGACGTCGGAGGCCGTCCGCCAAGGTACCGCCGCTGAATGACCGCACCGCGGCGGCCATTCAGACATTTCCTCTGGGCCGGCGGGCGCTCTCCAAAAGAGCGCCCGCCAGCCCAGAGGAAATGCCCCTGCAACGAGGACGCCAGCTCAGAATTGAGCCGGCGTAGTTGCAGGGGTGCGACGGGTGCAGTTGCACCCGTCGCGTATTTCAGTGTCTGCTTAGCAGACACTGAAATACTTTGCGGGGCCCTCTTACGGGGGCCCCTGCAGTGTCCATGCCATGGGCATGGGCACTGCAGGGGCCCCCAGGGGCCCCGCGGCACCCCCTACCGCCATCCTGTTCCTGGCGGGAGACCCGCCAGGAACAGGATGGCGGTAGGGGGTGTCAGAATCCCCATGGCTGCGGAGCGCGCTCCGCAGCCATGGAGGATTCTGAAGGGCAGTGGTAAACCGGCGGGAGACCGCCGGTTTACCCTTTCTGACCGCGGCTGAACCGCCGCAGTCAGAATGCCCTCGGGAGCACCGCCAGCCTGTTGGCGGTGCTCCTGTGGTCGGTGGCCTGTCAGAATGACCCCCTCATTCTGGAAATTCACCTTGAGTAGTTCTCAGATATGTAAGTATTAGAAGCACTAGAAGAATCTGAATAGACAACCCCATTACTATTGGGAGCCATGCCTGAGCTGGCCACCACAGAGTAATCAACGCTGAATGTAATGGGTCTCTATCTGTCTGTATTAACACTCTTAGCAGGATTGAAAACGTAGAAGCATATGCCCTTATCTTTGGCCAAACCTGCTTAAATCAAATCTATTGCTTCTGCCCATGGACCTGGTCTCTATTGAAGAACCTCAGGAGTTGGCTTGAAAGTATTGAAGCAGATAAATCTACTTTCAGTGGATCCCAAAGTTTCCTGACAGTTAAAAACAAGTTCCACAGTCATCCACTTAAATCTCCCAGGAACCATGGGTTCCAGTCTTCCTCTATGGTTAATCTTCCTGGAACATGTTCCACCCTGTCCAAAATCTGATGCTCCAAACAGTAATGTCAACATTCGCTCACCAGCTCCGTCACCCTTCTTGACTTCATATCACCCAAATAGTTGACATATTGGACTACTGACACACTCTCCATTGTTAAAAGAATCAACCTCTTTGATCCCTTCATCAGACTCTTCACTGAAAAACAGGCTAATAACAATTCTAACCAATTGATAATCAAAGCTTGCTCCTCCATTGCTCATTTTCCTCCTGTTTAGCGTTGAAATGTCGTATGAATTTTATATTTCTTAGCCATCAGATGCTTTCTTCTTTCCCTTCCACACTTAATCTCACCTCTTGCTAGCGCCACCAACCCTTCTGAAGATGTTCTCCCTTTAATCTCTGTAGACCATTATAATGAAGGGAACACAGATAGTAGATGGTAGAAGACACCAACCCTATCAAGCTATGTCCTTCCAGAGGAATGACTAGTTGTTCACAATATTCAACATCTCCTGACCTGTTTCATTTTGTCTACTGAAAAACTGAGGTGGGATTGTTCTGAATATATTACAAAATTCAGAAATTCCAAAGTCTGCTCTAGGTCTAAAACAGATTTGTTTTAGTTATAATATAACTGAGGCATTTGATTTTGTCCCATAATTAGAATGACCTCTAAATAAATATTTAGACATACCCTGCATTGCCATAAATAGGCTAGTGCAGGGAAATTGCCAAAATGTGTTCTCCCAATTGAAAATCAAATATCTTTGATCATCCTTGTGAACCAGGACTGCAAAATAGGCAACTTTGTGATCTAAAAACACCATACAATCTACACCTGAGTACGTATTTCAGACAATGGATTCATTTGATCTTGAAATTATGCTGTTCTGCCCACTCATTAAAAATATGACCATTTCATACCTGTTCTTGTTGTGTCTTTCGTTTTCTTCTTTGCTAAAATAGATTGTTTATAAACTCCATCTCTACCAACCACCTACTTTATTGCTTCTTTGGTCAACATTTCCCTCTCTCCCAAGCATTTTTCCTGAACTGAAAAATGTATTTGTTGTGGAACGCAAAATTAAATACTTTTCTACACAAACCTATTCTGAAACTATTGACTGTTTCTAAAACCCATGGATCTTGTGTGATTCTTTGCCACATGTGCACAAATGACATTAGTCACCTTACTTTTGGATGGGAACAGCTGGAAAGGGAAAGTGCATTCACCTAACACACATGAGCTGTCCTCTCCCCTAACTTCCTTTCGCTCTACTACCTCTTTGTGAGTAGAAATTTGTTGAAACTTGGAATCCTCCAGACATTATTCTGGCCTCTAAAGCATGGTTCTCCTTCATGGTCATACTGAGTTCTGAATTGGCCCGATCCTGAAAGCAAACATGTTCTAGCCATGTCCTTCTAAAAACACCAAACCTCCTCAAAACCCTTTTGTTACTGGCAGGTTGTACCTTGTTCAGGTTACTGAAGGTAGCTGCCTGCTTCTCCACTTCCTTGAGATGGACACTTTGCTGCATACTCCCCCAGTTCCCCAAACAAGAAACCTTGCACTTTAGGTCCCTGCCCTCTGAAGGCCATATCCACTAACTTAGATCTACTCTTACAAGAAAAGATTTTTAAATTTCAGCAGAAATTGCAGTATTTGCCTTTTCCAGTAAACCATGCTCTAACAGTTGAACTCTACGCACACACTAATGGCTGAACAGGGCATAGAGTGAGAGGTTGATTTCTCCCACTCCTCACCGGTCATTCTGCTCATTAATGGATCCCCAGTTGGAGCTTTATTACATTCCCAGTTCACTCTGGAGACACTGAGGGGGTTATTCTAACTTTGGAGGAGTGTTAATCCGTCCCAAAAGTGACGGTAAAGTGACGGATATACCACCAGCCGTATTACGAGTTCCATAGGATATAATGGACTCGTAATACAGCTGGTGGTAAATCCGTCACTTTTCCGTCACTTTTGGGACAGATTAACACCTCCTCCAAAGTTAGAATAACCCCCTGAGTGCCTCCCTGATCAATCTTCTCAAGGCCAGGAGCACCTTTCGCAATGCTTCATATGTTAATTGATGCCAGCAGAGTGGGCCTAGTGGAGTCACTCCCACAATCTTAAAGGCTGCCTTAGACCTGTTCTCTAGTGACTTAGGCCTCGTGCCCCTCCTGGTGTCTCAGGAGGTAAACCTTCCACCTGGCTATCATCAATCTGCCTGTCAAAGGCATTGTGCGCCTCTGTGGCAATTCTGGGCAGGAAGGGCCAGAGGATGTCTAGACCTCCCCTCAACCTATTCTGGGGCATTTGACATTGCACTAGCCCCGTTGACCACCTAGGGCTTTAAAATCTTGTGAGGGGTTAGTGCTCAGAGGAAACATCATCTCTCATCGGTGCAGTATATGGCCGCACTCCATCACCATGGGTGGTGGCGGGGGAGAGGGACAAGTGATTGCTGGGATGTGGGCCTGAGCTCAGAGATAACGCCCTCATCAGATAGAAGGCACACCTCAAATATATCAGCTTTGTGAACCTTTGTTACTCCGGTGCTGGCCTTTCTCATCACTGCTCTTGCATGCAAAAGCACATGCAGAGCAGTGCTTGAAGTGAGTTGCCCTGCTCCTGTATCAAATGTTAAGTGGCTGTGGCTTGCATCAGAACTATGTGACTGCACATCACTGCTGCCCTCAAGCATTAATACTACAAAGACTCTGTACTGGTACTTAACCACCATAAGGCTGACTTTTGACATAAGCTCTGAAGTTCAGAGCCTCAAAGTGTGCTCTGCTCTGCATAAAAAGGGGTTCTTGCCCTTCATCCATCTCGCTTCCCACTACTTGCCTTATATATATCTCTCCAGGAAATAAAGGAGCTCTAATGACAACGTATGATCCTGGTCTTTATTTGTTTATCAATCTTGGACCTGTGCCAGCCGTGGGCTTGGTTCACAGGGCTCCTCCAGCCACCCAGGCGACACCCGGATCTGCTCCATAACCTGACTACAGAGTGTTCCTAGCTCAACCCAGCATTGCAAGGCACATCCCAGCCCAGCTGGCCCCCATTGACATAAAAGGAAGGTCCTTTCTGGGTACCGCTGGTGACATGGGCTAGCTTAATACCTTCTCCCCTTCATGGTCAGAGGCTAAGCACAGGGAGAGTTCTGTTGCTGACATGTGGGGCCACTCTGTGCTGGGATCAGGAAAGCAGAGGGATCTGGAGCCTCAACAGGTACTGAGGGCCATTCACCTCCTCACATCACCCAGAAAGATATGGACAGCTTTCTGGGAAAAATACACACTGAGATTGCCTGTATTAAAACTGAAGCTTGGGCAGTAGAGTAGACAACTTGGAGAGATCAACGAATGCTCGCTTAGAGGACTAGGAAATGCTCTGGTGCAGGGTATAGACTGTAGCAGAGCAGCAACTTAAACTTAAAAAGACCTGGAAAACAGTAGCAGTTGCAGCAACATTCAAATATGGGACATCTCCACAGGCGCAGAAGGTGAGGACATTCTGACCTTCTCTACAGATCTGCTACATACCATCACAGTTGCACCAGAGGACAGTGCTCATAGAACTATGGCCAACTCAAATCATGTCAAGGGCTCCCTGGGCATATTCACCCACATTCATTCTCTTAAGGACAAGCAAGCTTTTACTTGCATCACCAGGGACAAGACAGACTTGATATTTTAGAGAGTCGACCATCAAAATTTGTCAGGATCTCTCCCCTATAACTCTCAAGAAATGCAGAGGCTTCCGGCCTATTACCTACTATCTGAGAGAACACAAACTGAAGAGTCAAGGGAGCTACCTTTAATCTTGAATTTTTCAGTGGAATGGCAAACAGAGAAAAATCTGTTCCCTCATTGAGGCTAAATCACTACTGGGAGGGCCTCAGGACGTGGCTCCTCGCAACAAACTCCAGAGCTCATAGAATAAACACAAGGATCTTCGCCCAGAGTGGCGTACTGTGAGTCGATGTTTGAGGTCACTTAGACACAATCCCAGATTCCCAGAGGAGGACAGGGCTGACTTCATTGTGCATCTTCAAAACATGAAAAATAAGTCATTGCCGTGTTCCCCATCTCGCAGGATGGGGAGACCCATAGGGTTTCCCTAATGTTTTGCTTTACTGTTGACCGAGCCAAAATACATACTCTGACAAGAGTCAAAAGGAATCTCTGGAATGCACTTCTTAGTCTAGAGAAGACATTTATTAAATCACTCTGCAAGGCTCCTGAAGGAAGGTCAGTACAACTAAAAGTGCACCTTTAAAATGTGCGCAACAATAAAGTGACAACATGTACAAAGAATCTTCAATCTATAAACAGCAAATATATACATGCAAAGATACAAATACCTATATTTATATATATATTCATACACAATGCAAAGCAAATAATTAGTAAAAATTCATCACCATGGGGCCCATTTGGTGCTTCATCTTTCTCTCAGTAGCTTCAAGCTATAGACTCCGAGATCGGCTGCGGAAGAGAGAGAGAGAGAGCGATATCTACCTTCATGGGGTGTTAGGCATTCGACATCAAAATCCTGACCGAAGTCTCTGAAACTCCCACTGTCAAGCCTGGGTCTCTTATATACCTGTAACCCGGCATCTGTCGCCACGGTTACGAACTACAAGCCCGGGCCGGCAGAACCATACCTCGGGGGCACTGTCTGTAGCAACGCCGACCCGGAAGCGATATCCAATGCGGATATCCGGGACGCAACGCAGAGCGTTCAAGAGGACGTGAATCCAGTGGAGCGGCGTGCCGGATAGAGGGAGGAAGACGCGAGCGAGGAGAAAATCGAACCGGGGCCCGAAGGAGGAACAAACACGCAGACCGAGGAAGAAGATCGGAAGGACGAGAAAATTCGAGGGAATCCTGAACAACACCGCCACGTCCCTGGAGGGGTGTGGCTCACACAGGTACGGGCGTACCTTAGGGTAAATCCATTACCCGAGTGGATGTGAGGGAGGAAAGAGAGGGAGTGAGCGAGCGGAAGACCGGGAAGGGACCGGGAAAAGGGAATTGAAGGGAAAAGCCAATGTTAGAAGTCGAATTCCTAACAGCACAGGAAAGGGTGGGCAGTGAAAATAACTACCCTCCTCCATAATAACGTATAGAAAGAGAAAGCATCCTAATTGCACGGAGAAGGGTGATACACTTTAATAAAAGTACTCCTCTCACATCCCTACACCCCCTTTCCTCACAACCCTACTAACTTTACATAATCTAAGGCCCCAACATCCACACTTACCTGATTTCTTTTCATTTTCTTTGGGCACTGTCATCTTCCCCTGAAGACGCAATCCTGGCGCCCATCCAGACGGGATCACGGCAGGCCAAGGGAGCACCCTAGAAACCAAGAAACATAAAACATCGTTATTGGTAATAAAGAAACTCCATAAGGAGAGACAATATATATATGGAACATTACACTAAACCATATCTCAAATAAAAAGGTGTTATCAAACTAAGAGCTTCCAGAGTCATTTCAATCCCACAACACTTACAGAACAAGAACCCACTACAATATCTTAAACACGGCAGAAGGCAGAGTTCTAGAAAACGTCTCCCCGCTCCCTGTTATTCAAAGCTACTTCAGGTCAGCTTTGAAAGAAACTTGTTAGAAATGGCCAATTCCCAAGGTTTCCCTCCTAAAACTAAACCATTCCCTGCCATACCATAAACATCATCCTAGTACATTCTTATCGTGCTGACTGACTGACTCCTCCACGTTATGTCCTAACCCTTGGTGAGAAAGAACACACAGACACACAGAATAAAAACATGAATGAGAAAACACGTTGCATATCATGTATTGTATGGAAAAATACTTGCACCTTTAACGTGGCGGTGAAGCTAAGGCTGAGCTAAATATAAAATGTAGTCTGTAACTTGTGACTGCTAATGTGACGGTGGACAGCTAAGTCAAGTGCAAAGTGATGCGACACAGAGTCAGTAGTCAAAACACAAACATCACTACACCTAAGAAGCAGTGACAGTGGTACTGTGCTTTCTGCATTGGGGACTGTTGGTAAACTGGATGAGGTGGTTGGGAGCAGGTTACATTTACTACTGCTTTTGTGTTTCCCATTCTCCCTCTTTCACTGATGAGTGTACAGGATTATATTGGTCCTACCACCACCCCAGTATCTTCATCCAGTGAAGGTCACACCTCTTGAGGGGCACCCAGTGGTAGGCCCTTCTCCCTCTTTTCCGAATAGGATAGGGATTGTTAGTTTGGCTCAGTTGCCCAATGATTTGGTGTGTAATATTGTGTTTAGTTCCCTTTTGTTCATACTCCTGATGGTGAATTTATTGAAGCCAGGGGGTGGTGAGGTAAGGGACAGGGAAGGTGGATTGGACTATCCTGCTCATGCCTACAGTCAGTTCACTGGCGAGCTCATAACCCCTCATACACATAAGAGTGGCTTATATACTCAAACGCCTTTCACTAAATGTCTGTGGAATCAACTTGTCTAATAAGTTTAGACAGATTTGGAGGTATCTTTTGTATCACAACAAAGATGTGCTCTTTTTACAAGAGACCCATTTGGTTCCGAAAGATTATATTTGCTTAGTTTACCTGTGATATCCTCATCAGTACTGGGCCTCTTTTAAGGCAAAAAGGATGGAGATTGCAAGACCTATATAGGCCCAAATCCTCAGTTCATGGGGACAAAGAAGGCTCCTATCTTAAACTCAGAATTCAGAGGGCAGGGACCAAGTTGACACAGCTAAATATCTATGCCCCGAACACTGAACAGTTCTCTTTCCTTCAAACCGTGCTAAAGGAGCAGCTGAGGTACTCCCGGGGGGACACAGTTGTGGGGTGGGACTTTAACCTTGCGTGGGACCCAGTTAGAGCTAAGAACCAAAGTACATATTGTGGCACAGGTGTTAAAAAGGAGATCACCAAATTGGGCCTGTTGATGCAGGATGGCATATGCACCTGGATCTCCTGGACTACTACTTTTATTCCCATGTTCATGCTTCTTAATATGGGATCTATTATCTATTCATCACACACTTGCTCCTGCAGGCACTCACAACGGTCGCCTTTTCCGATATTTCTGTTTCAGAACATGCCCATCTTGGACTCACTTGGTTCGGGGTTAGGGGCCATTGTTGCTTCGTAGTTCTATGCAGTGATGTCTTAAACCACATATTTTCAGAGACTCAGTTGATAGAATGACTATCACGTCAGCCATCCAGGAATACTTGAACAAGACAAGCAATCTAATGATCTCCACACACCTCTAGGACGTCTTAAAAACTACTATAAACAGTGCCTTCATTACAATCAAAATAGATAGGGTCAGAGCATTGTCTTCTGCTCGGAAATAATTCCACCTCTAAAATTAAGACCCTAAAACGATTCGCTAAATACACCTGTTGTAAACAAAATCAAAGGAAGTTGGCCATTCTGAGGGTCATCTCAAATCTCCGAGGATCAGCCAGGCAGAGCATCCATTCCTCTCTCTGTAACAGCTCTTTTATGGTAGGAGTGAAAAGGTGGGCACTTTGTTGGCATGTAAAATCTGTCGCCACAAATTTTTTCTCTTGGGTCAGAACACGTACAAATATTTGGGCAATAAAAGTCAGAAACAATAGTTGTTTCTTGATTGCTACCAATCTTATTATAAGCAGAGAGACAAATGTGTGGGGGACATTTATGTGTACATGCCATTCGGTGAATGGATGTCTCTGTGCTCTCCCTCCCCCAAATAGGAAATTATTAGAAGCTCTAATAACGCCTGGGGAAATTCATAAGGCATTCAAATCTATGCCAGCGAGTAATGCTCTGGGCTGGTTGGCCTCCAGGTGGACTTCATCCGAACATATTTATCACTCTTTGAAGACCACCATACTACTTTATTCAGCTCCTTCTATCAATCCATGCACCTAACCCTATCAACGTATGAAGCTGAGATTGCTTTGATACTTAAACCATATAAAGATCCTTCTAACTACACATCCTGTTGCCTCATTGTGCTTCTAAATAGCGATGTAAAACTCTACACCAGGTTTCTGATACGGGGGCTGGGGCCCTTTATGCTGAAACTGATAGACCCAGGCCAGACGGGCTTCATTCTGAACTGCAAGAAACTGACCATCTCAGATGGTTTTCCCTCATGGTTGAAAAAGCTCATAGGTGTCACATTCCGTCTCTGCTCCTCTCTTTGGAAGCAGAGAAGGTGTTTGATCAGGTTAGGTAGGCCTTCCTTAGGGCAGATCTGCAAAAGATTCAAATTGACTCCTAAGATGATAAACAAAGTCATGACACATATACATTCGCCACTGCATCCATTAGACTGAGCGGTCAATCCACAACCCCAGTTAAACTTGAAAGGGGTACTTGGCAGGGGAGCCCCCTCTCCCCTTTGCTGTTTGCTGTTGTTGTGGAGCCCATAGCCATACAAACCTCAAATCGCACACGAGACGACTCTGCTCACTGGATACTTCAACTAACTTCACTAGGTTTAAAAATATATTTGAAACATCAGTCTGTCCTAAGAAAATGCTGTAACCAGCGGAAATTTTGAACTCTAAATGGCTTTAGTATTTTCAACAAACATCTGAATCATTCATGTCAACTTGAAATACATTAAGGGGGTCATTCTGACCCCCGCGGGCGGCGGGAGCCGCCCGCCTGGAGGGAGCCGCCATATGGCCGCTCCGCGGTCGAAAGACTGCGGAGGCCATTCTGGCTTTCCCGCTGGGCTGGCGGGCGACCGCCAGAAGGCCGCCCGCCAGCCCAGCGGGAAACCCCTCCCCACGAGGAAGCCGGCTCCGAATGGAGCCGGCGGAGTGGGTATGTGCGACGGGTGCAGTGGCACCCGTCGCGTATTTCAGTGTTTGCAGAGCAGACACTGAAATACAAAGTGGGTCCCTCTTACGGGGGCCCCACGACACCCCTCACCGCCATCCTGTTCCTGGCGGTCGGAGCCGCCAGGAACAGGATGGCGGTGAGGGGGTCGGAATCCCCCATGGCGGCGCAGCAAGCTGCGCCGCCATGGGGGATTCCCAGGGCAGCGGATTCCTGGTCTGACCGCGGCCAAACCGCCGCGGTCAGAATGCCCTGCGGGGCACCGCCAGCCTGTTGGCGGTGCTCCCGCATCCCCGGCCCCGGCGGTCCTTGACCGCCGGGGTCGGAATGACCCCCTAAGTATTGTGAGCACGTATTACCTTATCTGTTTATTTTATTTCCGGTAATTCACAAGGGACGCGTCTTAGGCTGATGGACCTTTTGACTCATTTAAGAATTTCACACCATTAAATCTGTACATCTCATAAATATCAACAAATAAACAATATGATTCTTAGAGTCAGTAACTTTACACACCATGACCCATTTGGCTGCGAATAACCACACCTTTTAGTGTTGGGTAGAATATTTATTTCTCTAGATTAACAATGCTAGTATCATGTAAATTAGTCTCAAAACCACGATAAAGATACAGAATCAGAACTGGTTGACCGAAATGTCTAAAGAATCTTAATTTTACTAAACCATTAATAACCAGACTTTCAATGGTGACAGTACAGATCAATAGCAAGAGTAATTGTGCAATAGAAATAACATACATTCAGTCAGCAATTGTATGACATCAGTTTGTTGTCCAAACAAGTGAATAAAGAAAACTCATCGCTAACAGATTAGCATTAGCATGTTGGGCTAAACGCAAAAGTTTTGGTAACATAAATATAGAAATGATCTAACTATGGCTCTATCAAAAGGCAGCAGTTGGTACCTACAAAACAAAAGACAAATGAATAATGAACATTTCAGCATTTACCTGTCTTTAAGGATCAGCTAGTGGCGTTGTCTTCATCAGGGGGACATCAGTATCAGGACAGAGAACAAGAGAGTGGAAACGGTTCAGAATCGGGCTCTAATTTCTCAGAACCATCAAGATAATATCTAAGGCAGGCAGCAAAAGCGCTACATACTCTAAGCTTTGAGCGCTAAAGTAAGCACCAGTATCATTGCATGAAACATAAGAATAAACTCAAAAAAGCAAAGTGCCAGAATGTCAGTTGACAGACTGAGAGCGAATCTCCAGAAGAGAGTAGCATGTTATAGGAATGACCAAAATGAATGAATGACCCAGAACTCCAAGAGCAGTGTGGTTAAGTTAAAGTTGTCCCAAGTTGTCATTGGTCAGAAGCATCTTGCGAGAAACAATTGTCCAAAAATTTTAATATTCTAAATCAAAGATATAGCTAGACAGTCTTTCACATGTTGATGATTGGTTCTTCTCCATTTGCGTACATCAGTCGATACAATAAGAATCAATTTGTAGATCCTTCCATCCCCTATCAGTAGGCCCATTGTTAGTTCCTGGGAGCATTGCTTTCCCATACGCTTTGGGTTAACAGTTGTAATAATGTAAAAACATTCAGGTTTACACATATTTCCTCAAGAGAAATACATTTTGTTATTACATGCTTCGGTCAACTTTAAGATTTAGACCAAGGGTTTGTTATTCAGCAAGCATGACAACATTTTTACTAACGTTGCATTTTTCAGTATCTGGCAGACATTCAGTTTCATCCTAGGCCCTGCTAACTTGAGGCTTTTAGTTAGCATAAGCAAATTCATAATGTTTAGCTATAAGTATGATAGATTACTTAATTTCAACATTTATATAAGCTCTTAAAATATATTAATACACTATTAATGAATAACTTCGTAAAGGATGGTGGCCAATCAAGTTGGTACATTTTGAGTCACACGTTATTTTCTATGTTAATACATTTTCTATGCTAAATCAAATAAAGGAATACATGAAATAATTACTAATGTTAATTGCAGCATTCACAAACCCTCCCTGATGACTAGATATGTCATCACACTTTCTAATAAATGCATTTATTTTGTGATACAATTTTCTTTAAAAAATTTGTCTTCCATGTTTTTATTTATTCTTTTTCCGTTTGAAGTTTCCCTAAACAATTTTTCCATTTTAATTTCCTCCCTCCTCTGATTCTTTTTAAATCTTCTTTCTTTAATCACATTGTACAATTTACGTATTCCCCACACTCCAATTAAGCAAATTACAATTATCATAATCCCTTGTATTAGCTTCATTAAAATCCCTTTTCCCAGGTTGCCAACCAATTCCCCACAGAAGTAATTCCTTTGCCAACATTTTCCCATAAAGTAGGTTCAGTTAGTTCTTTCAAGTCAACTTTATCTTTGGTTAGATTGTTAATAAGGCCTCTAATTTCTTTACTAATATCTAATATAAATGAGCAACAATGTTGCAGACTAAGCAATTTACAAACTCTGCCCTCTTTTGCTAAAAGGATGTCTAACACAAGATAGTTCTGAAGAGTCACAGCTCTTACCGCAGCCATCTCTGTATCCATTAGGATAATGGCTCCTGAATAATCTGTCAGCATGTTATCCACAATAGTAGACAACTTCTGAACCTTAATAGAATTCATACCAACTCCCACTGAGGGAAGTATTTCTCCAACTATGTCTCCAACAATGCCAGAAACTGATTCTTGCTTTTGTCTTTTATGATGTAATTCAGTCATTTTAGGTAATTTGTTCAAGTCTTCAAGGTGGTACATTTTCGGGAAAACAATCTCAAATAACACATGCCATACCATCCTCTAGGAAGACGGTAATATACATTTGGCCCACAGATGTAATAAACTCCAGGAACTGCCAGATCCTGACCATTCAACATAAATGTCCATTTATACTGAAACAAACACATGTCTGCATTTACTCGTTCCCACAAATACCTCATCAACTCTAGATTTTGGCCCTCATATACAAAGCTTTCCTACATATTGCACATCTAAAACTAATTTCCCTTGCTTAGTTATGTCTCTAAATGCATAGTCATTTCCAGGGTTTCTTTGAACTAATCTCTTATCTATTTGTGCCTTTAATGTCATTCTTCTATCTTGAGTGTGATCTAGAAAGCTCTTTCTACTGGTGTAAGCACACATGTTAGGTTATTCCTCTGCACGTAAGCAGTTCCCAATGTTAATGTAGGCTCAAAGAAATCTCTCACTATTACTATGTTATTATCCTTATTTCATTTAGATCTCTAATTATAGGAACAAATGAAAACAGCACATCGACGTTGGAATAGAAATACTGAAAATACACTTGGTTATAAAATCTTGTTAGTAAAAGACTAAGGGCCTGATTCTAACTTTGGAGGACGGTGTTAAACCGTCCCAAAAGTGGCGGATATACCACCTACCGTATTACGAGTTCCATAGGATATAATGGACTCGTAATACGGTAGGTGGTATATCCGCCACTTTTGGGACGGTTTAACACCGTCCTCCAAAGTTAGAATCAGGCCCTAAAACTTATGCCATACGTTAGGGGCAAACTAAGATAAGTCACTCCTTCCTCGACTGAGGCAGGAATGTGTCCACACATAACACTCTTTCAAATCCATTGTTTGAACATACTCACAAAATAAGCAATAGAAAACATTAGAAGAAAGTTCTCCCTGTGCGTTATGTACGTGCAGATATTTCTCAGTGTAGTAGTTGTCTCTATAGCTGTGGTATGGTTGGCCTCATTCTTGTTACACCAGCAATCAATATCAGGTACACTATCACACAAACAATCACCAAACCAACCCATGTATTTACAGCATCTATTTTTATTGCCCTGGTGGCTGGTATTACCCATGGTCTGTAAAGAATTGGAAAGTAGACACAATAAAATTTTATAGCTATGCAGCAAAAATCGAAAACAATCTTCAACCTTCTTCAGCAATTATTTACAGCTTTCAGCTTTACTTTCAGGATCCTTTTTTCAAAAATCGGTAAGGTTGTCAAAAATCAGTTTAGCAGCTTGTCAAATCAGGTTATCAAAGTCTTTTCTGGTTAATTACAACAGTCTCTTTCTTTGCACTTTCTCAGTTTACAGTTCTTAACAGTTCAGTTCATTGACTTCCTTCAAGTGCCAAAATATTGACCTGGAGTGACTTGATCAAAACAAAAATTCAAAAATTATTTTGCCATTTATTAGTAGTTACATATGATCATTCAGGACCTGAATAAATTCGATTTGCGATTCTTGTTCTCTTCTGTTTTTGATCACCACTCAATTCTCCATCACTCAGATCTTCTTTCTGTCAGCGCTCTTTTGAGTATTGGACACAAGTTATTTTCTTTTGACGTTCCCGCCACCGATCCAGGAGGAGTCAAATCTCTTTGGCTTTGATCTGCCTCAACTCCTTTCCCGCAGGGGTCAGTTGCTTGTTCTGTCGGGCTCTCAAAACTATCTGCTTCTGAGGGAGCCCTCCTCTGACTAGCCTCTCTTATTCCTTCAGTTGAAGTGGGTTCATTGTCTTTCTCCTGACCCTCTTCCACCTCGTCACTCACAGGGGTAGGTATGCTGGCTGTGGGGTGCTCTAGCAACGTTTCCAGTTCACCTTTTCTTCTTCCTTGCCCTGGAGGGTGTTTGAATGTTGATGGTCATCTCAACAACTCCTCTTCTTGCTCTGTAGGATCGGGTACCTTCCAAGTGTGGCTGACACAGATCCAGTTCAGAAGTCCAGCACACTTCACAGTTGTGGTAGTAACTAATTCCAACAGGCAGGGGCCTTTCCACCGAGGCTCCAAGCTCGACTTTCTCACATGATTCCGAATTATAACCCAGTAGCCTGCTCTCAGGTTGTGTTGTTGGTCTGGAGACGTTTGCAGTGTGGTGGCATCCACCTGATAAGAGAAAGAGCAAACCACATCAGCCAGGCCTTTGCAGTAGTCCAATACCATATCATCTGTAATGTTCACAAGAGCATTTGCAGGGACAGCTGGCAACCGCATGGCTCTTCCCAAGAGGTTCTCGTGTGGAGAAAGTCCTGTTTTCTTGTCAGATGTGCTTCTCACTGACATCAAAACTAACGGTAGTGCATCGTGCCATTTCAAATTTGTGGATTTCATATATAAGTCCTGAGACTTCTGGGCGGTAACTACAGTGCAGCTTCTGTTCAATATTTAAAGCTGAGCGTAGCAGTTTGATCACTTCATTACCGAACTGACTTCCCCAATCTGGTTCTAAAGAGACTGGGAAACCAAACCGGTGTATCAACTCCCTGAGCAGAAACTTGACTACTGTGAGACTGTCATTCCTTCTTGTAGGATAAGCTTCACTCCAGTGACTAAAGATACACACAATCATCAGCACGTAGCACAATCCTCCACACACAGGCATCTCAATAAAATCCATTTGCATTCTGATAACCGGACCACCTGCTTTCCCAATATGGCCCATATTGATGACCGTTCCTTTTTCCACATTTATTTGCTGGCAAAAAACGCACCTGTGGCAAATTACTTTGGCAACCTGTCTACATTTGGATTAAAGCAGTACTGTTTAAATATTCTGACCATAGCATCTGTCCCCACATGTGTTTAACCATGATAGTATCTAGCCATTTGGGTCAGCAGGCTATTGGGCAAAACCACTTTCCCTTCTCCTGACACCCAAACATTGTCTTCTCTTTGTATGCAGTTCAGCTTTAACCACCCTTTTCGCTCATCTTTTGACACATTATCCTGTAAGGTTTTTAAGTCTTCCATCGTGTCTATAATATGCATTGAGTAATTTGCATACAACTCGTCATTTTCAGATAACAATTCCCACTTTTCCTTAAATTATATACTGTTCGAGGTGCAACATCTTTTGACACATTATCCTGTAAGGTTTTTAAGTCTTCCATCGTGTCTATAATATGCATTGAGTAATTTGCATACAACTCGTCATTTTCAGATACCAATTCCCACTTTTCCTTAAATTATATACTGTTCAAGGTGCAAAACCTTGTGATGTGATCCGCATATCCATTTCCCATTGACACAAAATCCTGTGATCTCTGATGTGCACTGCATTGTACCACAGCAATCTTTTCGGGCAACTGAATTGCTTGTAACAGTTCATGTATTCTCTCACCATTTCTTACTGGTGAGCCAGAAGAGGTCAGGAAACCTCTCTGCGACCACAATTGGCCAAAGTCATGCACTATGCCAAATCCGTATTGACTGTCTGTGTAAATGGTAACCTTTAACTGGGTTGAAATACGGCATGCTCTAGTAAGAGCCACCAATTCTGTCGCTTGCGCAGAAAACACTCCTTGAAGCCATGAAGCTTCCAGTAATCCAGAGATGGTAGTTACATTGTATCCTGCTCTCAATGTGCCCATGTTAACTCAGGCAGGAACCATCAACAAAGATAATTTTATAGTTTCCAGACAGGGATCTCTAATATCGGGTCTAGGTTTTGTACACAATTCAGTTATTTCTAGACATTCATGTTCAGTATCATCCATTTTATCAATGTCAGTATTTTCATTTGGAAGCAAAGTTGCTGAGCAAAGCACTGTACATCTCTTCATTGTCACATTTGGAGACTCCAGGATAGCTGTCTCATACCTGGTCAGTCTTGTACTGGTCAGGTATCGAGTCTTAGACCTCGTGAGCAAGACTTCGATAGAATTCGGGACAGACAATAGTAAGGGGATGTCCCATCACAATGCTCTCACTGTGAGTGAGGCTCTGTTCAACTGCTGCAACTGACCGCAAACAGCTAAAAAATATGGCACTGGCCGATTCTCACTGCCACGCGTCTGAGTCAGGACAGACAAAGAACATGCATCACGTTCATAACAAAAAAACAGAAAGGTTTTGTGTAATCAGGCATACGCAAAGCTGGGTCTTGGCACAAGCTTTCTTTCAAATCTGTAATCGCTTTCATACAGGCTTGATCTAGCACTAGAGGATCTGAAAATTCCTTGTGAGTCAGTTTCTGCAAGGACTTTGAAATAACAGAAAAATTCTGGATCCACTGGCGGCAGTAGCTTTCCATTCCCAAGAGCATCCTCACATCTTTCTGGGTGGTTGGGGCAGGCATCTGTGATATGGTTGCGACCCTCTCTCTAGATATTTTTCTGATTCCCTTTCAATCAAGTGACCCAAATATTTTCCTTCTTTCTGGCAGTATTGCAATTTGGTTGGAGACACCGTATGACTATTGTCTCCTAAGTGGTTCAGTAACGCAATTGTGTCATATTTGCGCCCTTCTCTTGTTTTGGATGCGATCAGCAGATCACCAATGTACTGCACCAATGACTGGTAAGGCACTGCCAGTGACTCTAAATTCTTTTTCAAAATCTGGTTGAAAATGGAAGGTGACTCTGAGAACCTTTGTTGGATCCTACACCAAAAGAAGACCCTATTTAAGAATTTGAAACACGAAAAATCTGCTATCCTATTGAAGAGGCACAGAAAAGAACACCTATGGCAGGTCCACCACAGTGAACCATTCAGCATCGCATGGGATTTGAAACATGATTACTGCTGGACCACTGGGTAGCATTTAACCACAATGTCATTTATTTTTCTCAAATCTTGAACAATTCATACTTTCCCACATGGTTTAAGCAGTCAGTTCACTTTTTTATTTATTCTATTGAACTCTTAAGCAAGGTCCACATAAAAAAACAAGGATAAAATGAACAATGCAGTAGATAAAAATACTTAAAAATCAAAGAGCCGGAGAACTCCCCCAACAACCCATCTATACCATAAAGTGCCATATACTACTGTCCAGTTTTGCAGGATCCACCCAATGAGGACAGACAAGATAAAACATATAGGCCCTCATTCTGACCTTGGCGGGCGGCGGAGGCCGCCCGCCAAAGTCCCGCCGTCAGGTTACCGTTCCGCGGTCGAAAGACCGCGGCGGTAATTCTGACTTTCCCGCTGGGCTGGCGGGCGGTCTCGTTCAGACCGCCAGCCAGCCCAGCGGGAAAGAGGCTTCCACGATGAAGCCGGCTCGGAATCGAGCCGGCGGAGTGGAAGCTGTGCGACGGGTGCAGTTGCACCCGTCGCGTATTTCACTGTCTGCGCAGCAGACAGTGAAATACATGAAGGGGCCCTCTTACGGGGGCCCCTGCAATGCCCATGCCAGTGGCATGGGCACTGCAGGGGCCCCCAGGGGCCCCGCGACCCCCCCTACCCCCATCCAGATCTTGGCGGTCCGACCGCCGGGATCTGGATGGCGGTAGGGGGGGTCAGAATCCCCGCGGCGGTGCAGCAAGCTGCGCCGCCGCGGAGGATTCAATGGGGCCGCGGTACACTGGCGGGACCCCGCCAGTGGTGCCGGTCCGACCGCGGCTTTACCGCCGCGGTCGGAATCCCCATTGAAGCACCGCCGGCTTGTCGGCGGTGCTCCCGCGGTCCTCCGCCCTGGCGGTCAAAGACCGCCAGGGTCAGAATGAGGGCCATACTGTCCCTTAGTACACAACTAACCAAAAAGTCTCTTAATTATACAATAGCATTGGCTAACTGCCCAAATGCTCTAGAAAATATGATAGGAGAAGAAGTTGATCACAGGTCAAATCGAACAAAGCTCCCACACAACGTTCTCCATCTACTCATAAGGAGCCATTATTCATATCCTTAAAATAGATGTAAACATTTTTTTTTTAAATTAAAAACTCTAAAAAAACAATTTGATGGAACATTAAAGGCATGAAGAAACTCACATACCTACATCCCAAAAAGCTGGAAACAAATAGGTCTTAGCCACTTGCATCGATAGGGAGCGAGGAAAGGGCAGACAAATAAAACATGATTTAGATCTTGGGTGTTGGCAGAACAAAAATTGCATTCTTTAGCTGAGCTATACCATTTTGCCAACAACACATTCAGTGGTAGCAATCTCAAACGTAGCAACAACCAAAAACGCCTCACCCCATGCAAAAAATTCCATGTTACATATGGTTGTGCTTTTTTTACTACTGTAGATTTTGCTAAAATCGAAGAAAACTTATTTTTGCACAGTTCTCTAAATCCAATTGATAACTCAAGGATCATGCTGCCTGTTTTAAACTACTTTTCATTTGCATGGAAGAAGTAGCCAAGACCTGATTAAGCTCTACCTCAAGCATCTTTAGGGCATACGTAAGGTTTTTACAAAAGGTATACCTAAAAGCATTATTTTGCGCAACAACTTCTTTTTGCAATAAGGCCCTCAGAGTGTTATCCTCAGCTTTATGGAGGGAAACAGCCCAACCTATAACCCAGGCTAGTCCCTGGTAAACACACTTCTTAAGCCCAGTTCCAGCCTTAGGGCTGCCACCAATACAGCTGCATTTACCAATAGGAGCTTTCTGAAAATCTTCATTTCCAAAATAATTTTTTAAAAAACCATTTGGAACAATCTATAAATTCCAAACCATAAAGGAGAGAAGCGGGACCTTTACCACGATAGGCTGCCAAAAGGTGGGCAAAGTGCCTTCTTCATGTAGCCATGTACAGTGCCCCCAAACCTCTTGCTTGACTCTCAGCTTTACTTTTATTAGAGTTAATATGGGCTGTATCACTAAGATTCCCGCATACAATTTTTCCTAAAAAGTAGTATGAATTCACAATTTCCAATTCTTGGTTACCTAATGCCCAATGGAAATTATAGAATTTGCTTTCCTGTTACCATCAACGCGTAAAATCTTACTCTTTGAAACATTGATCTTTAAAAGATGGGACTCAGAATACTGTGACAAAGATTAAAGGTAGTTCTGTAAGCCTTTAGGAGTTAAATCAAAGATGATAATATCATCGGCGTACAGTAAATAACAAGTCAAAAGCCTGCCTATTTGAGGGGGAAAACCCTAGCTCTGGGATAAAAGAAGGGCAGATCCCAGATGTATAATAAAAAGAGCATGGGAGCCAAAAGGCATCCCAGCTTTAAGCCATTCAAAGTGAGCATCTCAGACGAAAGGCCTCTGTCCCCGCTCAAAAGAATTCTACACCAGTTAGAAGAATGAAGAGCGATCAATAGCTCACAAAGGGAGGAAGGGATACACAGGGTAGCCAGTTTTCTCCATAATAAAGCTCTATCTACTTTATCAAATGCTGTAGTAAAATCGATAAAAGCCGCATAGACCGCTCCACCTCTTAATCTTACATATTTTTCTGAAATAAATTGTAACATTGCAAAGTTATCCTTTGTCCCATGATTACGCCTGAACTCTGTTTACTCCAGGGGGATAAAGTTATTCTCCTCCGCCCAATCAACAAGTCTAGAGAGCACACATTTACCGAAAATGTTTCCTACTGCATCTAAGAGGGCGATCTGCCAATAATTAGCCAGGCAAATATGGTCGCCCTTCTCAAATAGAGGTATACTGATGCTACCAGTCCATAAGGGAGCAACACTTCGAGAAAGGAAGCACCTACGAAAAACCACAAATAAAATCTTACTCAAAAGGCGGCTGTCTTGTTTTATTATGGAAATGGGCACATTATCAGGGCCCACTGCAGCAGAATAACGCATAGAGCCTATGACTTGCTCTATCTCTTTCACTGTCGGAAAGGAGATAGGATACATCCTTACTCCTAGGGGCCAAGAAAATGCCACCCGGTTTGGGGCATACAGGGAGGCAATAAAT
Source organism: Pleurodeles waltl (assembly GCF_031143425.1). Lineage (NCBI taxonomy): Eukaryota > Metazoa > Chordata > Amphibia > Caudata > Salamandridae > Pleurodeles > Pleurodeles waltl. The sequence continues at coordinate 743,120,497 of NC_090440.1, read as the reverse complement.
GTGGCAGGAGATATAGCAATGGGAGAAGACCTAATTCTAGCTCCACACCCCTCCCCGACCAGGCCCCAGAAACGACTAACTTGTCCCTTTGTGCTGCTTCTCTGAGGTGAATCCTAAGCTTGTTACAGGATTTAACGATAGTTATCTAAATACTGTGCCCAAACCAAACTATTTATTTCTCTATTTAGAGTGAGTAGGGGGCGTGAAATAACCCCCTGGCCACTTTTAGGGACATCTGGTGGGGGGGTTAGATAACAACTGATTCATGAATTTTGTAAAGTTTAGCAGTTCATTCCCGTCCCAGGTATCCAACGTTACAACTGCTGATTCCAGTGACTCCCTAACATCCTTCTGGAGTCGGGGGTCCGACTGGGTCCTTCCTGTCTTTTTTATCAAAGACCGGTGTTGCTGCTCCAGCTCCCAAGCCCCCGTCATTAACAGGTTCAACACTAATGTCAATAGGATGGGGTTATGATCACTAAGCGGAGTGTTTAAGACCTTTAAATCAACTAGCAAGGAATAGTCACAGTACCCCAATATCACACAGTCTCAGAGTGCCTTTCCCCCTGGATCCACATGCGTAAAAGAGACAGGGGGATCAGATAGAGATCTCCCATTCACAATAATACAGTTGCTTTCCATAAGGAGCTTAAGTAAAAGTTTCCCTCTTTTATTTGATCTAATCGATGAAGTGAAGAGGCAGGCAGGAATTCACAAGGCTGTCTCTCTCTCAGCCTTGCGAACCTGCGATAAAGCATGGTTAGATATCTTACAACTTAGGTCACCTACCAAGACTATAGATGAGGGAGACTCACTGACTAAAGCATTTTTTATATACAGAAAGACCTTATGTAGCAGGGCAGCATAGTCCGCATCAGGTGGAATACATGTACTTACCAGTAGCAGAGAGGTAACGCCTGTATTATTTTGCAAATGGAGAGATAAGGCCATAAAAAGGTTACTGGGATCTTTAAAGTATTCAAAATTTCACTTGAGTCTAGGTGATAGCAGGCAGGCAATACCTCTCTTGGCATGCCCCCTTTTCGAGGGCGTAGCTTTACAGTCAATGGCATAAAAATCGTCCCACATTAGATCTTTGTCCTGCCATGTCTCCTGCAGACAAATCAAAACAGTTTTTAGAGAGCTAAGGGACAATAGTTTTTCCTTTGAATATTTTACCCTTGCTATACTCCAAAAGATATTGGTTAAGCCTGCGCTAGTCAAAGTGACTGGATGGGTGTCTGGGCCCCCGTGCCTGGCTCAAGACACCCAGGAGCTAGCTCCACCCCTCCAAATCAGTAACACCTTGATCAGAGACAGCCCATATCTCTCACAGAGACACCTTCCTATCATTGCCCACTGATGACATTTTAAGGGCCTGTGTATTCATCCTGGGCCTGAACTCATAATGGCTCGGCAGATTATAAGCCTCGGATACTAAAAGACAGTCTGTGAGCCTATCTGAAGTCATTTCCCCGCCCCTCCTGTCGCCCAACCCAGAATAACTAGAGCCTAAAATAGGAACCACATCAATACTCCGACATTGCAGGAAGTCAGCATTTTGAAGGACCAAGTTCATAACCCCGCTTCCAAAGAAATGTAATCCTTGATTTACAACCTACGTCAGAATCCAATAATGAAACCAAAGCGATGTCTTCACTTTGGATTGACTTCAATATACTAGAATCTGAAAAACTATTTAACATAGTAGATCTGTTTAAAATTAAGTCACCATCAAAGAGTGGGGAAAAACCTAGAGTAAGGGAGGCCCCATAGTGTCCCCCCACAGGGGAGCCCTCCACGTATGGGCTATCATTAGAGTCTCTCGAAGGCCTCAGAGGCAGACATACTGGAGTTGTTGTGTTCACAACAGGAAGCCGCCCAGTGACCCCACCATACTAATTTGGGGATGGCAAAGATTGAAGAGTAAGCCCTGGTATAGGCCAAAGCTCTGGAGTAGGTTGAGTAATCACGTTTGAAGACTCCAAACGAGCTTGGGAAGAATCACTTATCTCAGGAAAGTGTACTTTTCTTCCATCTTTTTTAATGAAACTTCGAGTTGGCTTTTTCCGATTTGTCACCTTTTTTAAGTTCTTCCTCTTACTTTTCTTATTTTCCTCATATTTTCCTTCCACTCCTTTTAGAGGAGGTTGCGAATACGAGAAGCCCTTCTTAAGATTAGAGGAGATTTTAAAGATTGGAAATATCTCCTGGGTAGGCTTATTAAGAAGTTCCTCTTGCTTGGTAGTAACTTGGGGTGAATCAAAGATAAATCTGATCAAGTCCACCGGACTCTCCTGCAAGGACCTTTTATCACATTGGTTATTCCTATGAGGTTTAGAAGTTTGTGTACTCGCCTCAGTTCTGAGGCCCTCCATAAGGGGGCCTGATCTCTTATTGACCCCGCTGACACTGACTGTGCCTCTGAATGATTTAGGGGTAAATGCCAATTTTTATTATCTTTGTTCTGCTCCTTCAGGATAGCCATCACAGATTCAAGAATACAATCAAATCCACCTACAAATTTCCCCAAAAGTTTGAAAATTGAAGAGACCAGATTTTACAGACTATTCAAGGAGGCAGAGAACCTAACTTCCTGATCTGGGGGTTGGCTAGGCAAAACAAGCAAGAGAATAACTGGTTCTAACCTTGAAGCTGTAAAACGGAGCTTTATTTAGAAGAGGGTTAGATCTAGTTTTTACCCAAGGCATTCCAGGCAACAGACGTCCAGAGTGAAGTTTATTTAAGGTCATGATTTCTTCTTTTCATGGATCCTTGAAATTGACATAATAATTGTGATGCGTAAATCAAATCCACTTGGACTGGAGATAAGAAGCCAATAGCGGGTACAGCTGACCTGCAAGTGTGCAGGCACCACTGCTTCAACACAATATTGAGCACCGCCTCACCCCCTACCCCTCCACTACTGTATTCCGAGTTTCTATCACCGGGGGGCAGGAGTACGCTCAAAGGGTACTCAATTTCGGAACCCTGTAATAGGCACTCCTCTAACCTCGCTCTGTTTGCAGTCCCATTATTGGTGAATTACACGAGCTGCTCAGCACTTCTTTCAAAACTCCGTTGTCTAGGAATTCTGCAATTATTGGTGCCACACTTTCGATTGTCTCTTTTGTCATGTGGTATTGCGGAACTTGGGGAAAAATTGTATTAGGCTTAACTGTAACTGTAGCTGGCTCAACTCCTTTTATCAAACCAATGTCCTTTCCTGAAAAATCCCATACTTTCATCAAAACAGATCCCTGTAACTCGAAAGGAAGATCTTTCACAGTAAAAACTGGAAAGAAACTGATTAGAGGGAATTCCTCATTCACGGTGTCACATTTTATGTCAAGTATTGGATCATCTTCATCATCACTGTTTGTCTGAATTTCAATGCCATCATTTGAGCAAGTAATTGAGCATTTCGTTTTGCACAACAAATCGCTTCCCAGTAGGGACACACGGCTTGAGTCACAGACAACGAATTTGTGCAATCCCAAAAAAATTGCCAATTTTGATTGGGACTTGTTCTGTAAGTGGGTTTGTCAAATATTGGTTCGCAACTCCTGAAAGGGGCAGGTCTGGAACTTTTGCAGTTCTCACTGTAGAGCGTGTAGTTCCAGTTTCAACCAAAAATGAGACTTTGTGACCATTCACCTCTACTGCAACGTAGGGACCTTTGTGATCTACCTCTAGTGATGCGGCCAACAAGCATTCTTCCTCATCCAATCTATCACTTATCCAATCATTGTGTATTCCATCCTCACTGTGTAGGGGGGATTGGTGTACAGTATTATTATTCTGGTTACATTTTCGGCCTGTGACCATCTGAGAAAGCATCACCTGCTGCATGTCCATGGGGCTTGGGGTATTTGAATTTGTTGTCTAGGCACCATTTGAACCTGGGGTTGTATCTGCTGTATCTGGGGCATTTGTACCTTCAATGGCTGTATGGGTTGCATGGGCTGCATGGGTTGAAAACCTTGCATCGGATTTACTTTATTCTGAAAATTTGGATTTTGACCTCTCATTCTGCCAATTGACATCACTCATTTGCTGAACAACACCTCCCTGATTTACCATTGGGCACTCCAGTTTCCAGTGCCCAAGGCCCCCACAAGCATGACATGGCAACATTCTTCTCATTCCTTGTGCTTCACCCTGTACCATGACTGTATTCAAATCAGGACCACAATTTACAGTTCCCATTCCTCCAGGGCCTCTACCTCTGCCTTCACTTTGGAATGGTATGTTTCCCTGCTGCTGCTAAGGCTGAAAATGTCCCTGAATCCCTGTCTGCGCAGCCCTGATCTGCATGACCATTGCCTTCTCTTTCAACTTTCTCTGTTTCAATTTAATCTCATCACTACAGTATTTTGCATACAGCAACACCTCATCAATTGGCTTTGCCTATCAGCAAATCAAATAACTGTTAATCATCTGACTAATTTTAGATCTCAATCCTTCAACAAATCTGAACACAAAATGAATCATGTCTTTCGTCTCAAATGCCTCTGTACCACTGTAATTCTTAAACACGTGCAACAATCTCTCATAGTATGCGTGAATTGACTCTTTCGCTTCCTGAGCTGTCCTGTCTGTGCGCTGCCAATCAATGTTTTTGGGCGAAATTCTCGTTTTCAAAAATTCAATTCCCTTATAGTAATATTTCATTATTTCAGGGGACGGTGCTCCTTTTGCTGGATCTCTCTATGACTCTCTTGTTGGCCAGTCTACTCTTCTTTTGCATTCAATCTGCCCCGATGCATGGATTTTCTGCTTTGGCAGGACGAAGTCACAGGAGCTGCGTCGATCCGGTGGGCGTTGTGTTGAATTTTCTCCCACACTGCAGCCGCTGCGTCAATTCCTCTCTGGAAGTCGGGCTGCATCGTCCCGGGTCGGCTGTGCATCGATCCGGTGGGCAGTGTGTCGAATTTCCGGTCAGTACACTGGTGCTGCCTCGACCTTCTTGTTGCGAAGTCAGGCTGCGTCGTTCCGGTTCCGTGCGGTGAACTTTTCATTGTGGAGCAGGCTGTGCGTCATTTCTAGCAGGCTGTGTGTCGAATCCTTCTTGAAGAGATGAAGTCTTTTTGGTCCTGAGACTTCAGGGAACAGGAGGCAAGCTCTATCCAAGCCCTTGGAGAGCACTTCTTCACCACAGCCAGAGAGCAGCAAGGCAGCAAGGCAACAGCAAGGCAGCAGTCCTTCAAAGAAGGTAGTCAGGTGAGTCCTTTGGGCAGACAGGCAGTTCATCTTGGCAGGATGCAGGTTCTGGTTACAGGTTTCTTCTCCTGGAAGTGTCTGAGTTGGTAGGGGCAGAGGACCTGTTTATACTGTATACCCAAATGTCCCTTTGAAGTGGGTGAGACTTCAAAGAGTGGCTTAGAAGTGCAACATGGTCCCCTTTCAGTTCCATCCTGTCTTCCAGGGTCCCAGTAGGGGGTGTGTCAGTCCTTTGTGTGAAGGGAGGCCCTTCACCCTCCCAGTCCAGGAAGACCCATTCAAAATCCAGATGTTTGCAAGTGAGGCTGAGTATCCTGTGTTTGGGGGGTGTCTGAGTGAATGCATAAGGAGCTGTCAACTAAACACAGCCAGACGTGGATTGTAAGGCAAATAAAGATTTAAGTGTAGAGAAATGCTCACTTTCTAAAAGTGGCATTTCTAAAATAGTAATATTAAATCCAACTTCACCAGTCAGCAGGATTTTATATCACTATTCTGCCATACTAAATATGACCCTCCTACTCCTTTCAGATCAGCAGCTACCACTCAAAAAATGTATGAGGGCAGCCCAATGTTAGCCTATGAAGGGAGCAGGCCTCACAGCAGTGTAAAAATTAATTTAGGAGTTTTACACTACCAGGACATGTAAACTACATAGGTACATGTCCTGCCTTTTGCCTATACAGCACCCTGCCCTATGGGTTACCTAGGGCATACGTTGGGGTCTTATCTGTCGAAAAAGGGGAGTTTTAGGCTTGGCAAGTACTTTTAAATGCCAAGGCCTTGCAATGGCATGCCTGAGACAAGATTAAGGGGCTACTTAAGTGGGTGGCACAATCAGTGCTGCAGACCCACTAGTAGCATTTAATCTACAGGCCCTGGGCACACATAGTGCACTCTACTAGGGACTTATAAGTAAATTAAATAGCCCAATTGGGTACGATCCAATGTTACCATGTTTAAAGGGAGAGAGCATATTCACTTTAGCAATGGTTAGCAGTAGTAAAGTGGGCAGGGTCTTAAAACCAGCAAAAACAGTATCTAAAAAGTGGAGGGAGGCAGGCAAAAAGTTAGGGGTGACCACCCTAATGCTGTCAGGTCTAACAATCTGCCTTCCCATTTCTCTAATGCTCTCTTTGAAGTAATTCTTTAAGATGCGTTTTCATTCCTGCAGTACTCATGTGTTTAAAATCTTTTGCATCAAATTCTAACCTGTAACTCTTCTCAAATATTTAGTTTTCTCAAGGTCTATGTCATATTTCCCTGTTAAGTCTGCTAGCCTTTAATGTACTTCCTCTGCTTCCTTTGTAACTTTTGGGCACAAGTATCACAATTCTGCTTCTCGACTCGAGTCGATTACACCCATAATTCTTTCAATGATTTAATCTGCTCCCATTTTATGCCTAGTATAGTTTAGATAATTCCCTCCACTAGGAGCGTCTTGGGGGCCACCCAACTTTTCTAACCATCCAGTTAATTGTTGAGCTGTCAAACCTGGCAGTGAGATGTTGTCTGGCTGAGTGCTTGGCAACTGTTGTACTGTTAATTTTGGATGTTGGGGTGTCATTAACTTCAGGTTGGGTCTGATGTGTGACGCTGCTTCAGTGTTGGGAGGAGCTCTGTAAGGACTTAAGTCTGACAATGACCCTGTTCCATCAAAGGTCTGTCCCACAGGAGAGACTATTCTGGCACTCTCATTGAGTCTTACTCCCACTAAACTTTGACTCAGGATTGCCTGACCATTTGTGCCAGTGTTTCCCTGGGTAAACTGTGGTATGACGGACTGGTACAGACACAGCATCTGAACTTGGTCTAACATTTGAGTTCTGAGTTTGCATCACTCCCATGTTCTGGCTCATCAATACGGATATCTCTGTCTGTGTTCCTGTTATAGGGGTATACTTTGGAATCATTTGGGGGCTGCATTTGAGGCAGTAAATGCGGAGTTGGCTCTAACTGAACCAACGTTGGTTATGGGGAAACCTGTCCTATCGGCACCATTAAATTGGTTGCAGCATCTACAATAGGCACTTCTGGGTAAATCCTGGGAATACTCAGCTGAGGCATCGGATTGTGCTGCCGATGTAATAGGTAGATTAGGAATTCTCTGCATTGGTATCTGCGGTATGTGAGGACTACTCTGTAAGATAGGACTGCCATGTGTTAAATTAGGATTAATTTGTAGGGGACTCAGTGTCATGTTAGGGTTGCCCTGTATGACTCAGTGTCATGTTAACCAGTGTTGGTGCAGAGGGGTTTACTACTCAGACCACTCTCTTGTGCTGCATATGGTGGGTGACGATTTTGCTGTAACTGTAAAATGAACTCATAATCATCTGGCTTTTCATCTAGTGTTAAGGATTTTCTTGTCTCTTTTGATTTTTGCTCTCTACTCTCAGAAGGACTTCTGTTCATCTTTTTAGTAGCTTTCCTTCCTTCTTTCTCACTGTCCTGATCAATTGCAGGAAACATTTTTATTCCCTATAAAGTGTCTAATCTCCAATACTTCTGATCATTGTCCCACCTAGCCTCCGCTAGTGTCTTCTCTACCTTTTTCATTCTCCTTTCAAATTTCAAGTGCTGTTGTTGTCTGGCTACCAGTTCCCAGATCACTAAAGCTTCAAACTGAGCTGGTCTCGGGAGGGGTTTTAGGTCAGACATCACCCTCCTCAAGTTCTCCAAAATTCTTTAATTAAACGTACCATCTATCAATCAATCATAGAATTTATAAAGCGCTCTACATACCCGTGAGGGTTTGAAGGCGCTGGGGGGGAGGGTACTGCTTCTACTGATCGAAGAGCCAGGTTTTGAGGAGTCTTCTGAAGGTGAGTAGGTCTTGGGACTGCCGTAGGTTGGTCAGGAGGGTGTTCCAGGTCTTGGCGGTGAGGTAGGAGAAGGATCTGCCGCCGGAGGTCTTTCGCTGGATGGGGGGAACGACGGCGAGGGCGAAGTTTGTGGGGTGGAGCTGATGGGTGGGGGTGTAGAAGCTGAGTCTGTTGTTCAGGTAGGCTGGTCTGGTGTTGTGGAGTGCTTTGTGAGCATGGGTGAGGAGCTTGAATGTGATCCTCTTGTTTACGGGGAGCCAGTGAAGGTCTCTCAGGTGGTGGGAGATGTGGCTGTGGCGGGGTACGTTGAGGATCAGTCGGGCGGAGGCGTTTTGGATGCGTTGGAGGCATCGTAGGTTTTTTGCTGGGATACCTGTGTAGAGTGCGTTGCCGTAGTCTAGCCTGCTGCTGACGAGGGCCTGTGTTACTGTTCTTCTTGTTTCTGTCGGGATCCACTTGTAGATTCTACGGAGCATGCGGAGGGTGTTGTAGCAGGAGGAGGAGACTGCGTTGACCTGTTTGGACATGGAGAGGGAGGAGTCAAGGACAAAGTCCAGGTTGCGTGCGTGGTCGGTCGGCGTCAGTGGGGTTCCCAGGGAGGTAGGCCACCAGGAGCCGTCCCAGGCGCAGGCGGCAGACAGGTCTAGGGGGATGAGGGCTGATGTTTTGCCGTTGTCCATTTGGTGTCTGACGTTGTCTGTGGCGGCGAGGAGGGCGGTTTCAGTGCCGTGGTTTCGTCTGAAGCTGGACTGGGAGGGGTCCAGGATGTCGTTGTCTTCGAGGTGAAGGGTTAATTGCGTGTTGGCGATTTTCTCGATGACCTTCGCCGGGAACGGGAGAAGGGAGATGGGTCGGAAATTCGTGAGGTCCTTGGGTTCTGCCTTGGGCTTCTTGAGGAGAGCGTGGATTTCGGCGTGCTTGCAACTGTCCGGGAACGTTGCTATTTCGAAGGAGATGTTGATGACCTTCCATAGTTGGGGGGCGATGGTAGCGTCGGCTTTGTTGTACACGTGGTGTGGGCATGGGTCTCACAGAGATCCTGAGTGGATGGAGTTCATGATCTTACGTGTCTCTGTGTCGTTGACGTTGGTCCAGGAGGTCAGGAGGTTGGTGCAGGTGGTGTTTTTGGGGGTAGGGTGTGGCGTGGTCGTGGTGTTGAAGCTGTCGTGGATGTCGGTAAACTTCCGGTGGGAAAAGGTGGACAGTGCGTCGCAGAGTTCTTGAGATGGAGGGATGTCGTTGACGTTGGCGCTGGGGTTGGAGAGTTCTTTCATGATGCTGAAGAGCTCTTTGCTATTGTGTGTGTTGTTATCCAGGTGGTCTTTGAAGTGGGATCTTTTGGCTAGTTTGATGAGTTGGTGAGGCCTGCGGGTGGTGTCTTTGTGGGCTGCAAGGCTGTCAGGTGTGCGTTCGAGGAGCCATTTTTTTAAAGTTTCCGGCAGTCGCGCTTTGAGGTTTGGAGCTCATTGGTGAACTTTTTGGTGGCTTTTTATCCTGGCTTGGTTGTCTGTGGGTTTCTTGAGTGGCGCGAGGGTTTTGGCGCAGTCGTTGATCCACTGTCTGAGGTTGTGGGCGGTGGTGTCTGGGTCGGTGGGGTCGGAAGGAGGGTTCTGGGCGAGGGTGTTGGTTAGCTGGTCTTCAGTAGCTTTGCTCCAACAATGACGGGGTGGTTGTTGGGTGCGGTGGTGCTCGGTATGTTTCTTGAAGGTGAAGTGGATACAGTGATGGTCGGTCCAGTGGAGTTCGGTAGTGTGGTTGAAGGTGACGTGGGCGCTTGAGGAAAAGATGGGATCAAGCGTGTGGCCGGCTATGTGGGTGGGTGTGGTGACGAGTTGTCTGAGGCCGAGGTTGGCAAGGTTGTTGGCGTCGTTGTTGTTCTCAAGGTGGAAATTTAGGTCCCCAAGGAGGATGCAGTCTGTAGAAGTGAGTGTGTGGGTGCTGGTGAGGTCGGCGATGGAGTCGCTGAAAGGTGCCCGTGGTCCGGGGGATCTGTAGATGAGTGTTCCTCTGAGGGTGGTGTTGGGGTCGGTGTGGATTCGGAAGTGCAGGTGTTCAGCAGTCTTGAGGGTGTCGTCCGTGTGGGTGTAGACTTTGAGGGTGGATTTGTGGGCGATGCCTATTCCTCCTCCGATTCCATTGGTGCGATCCCTACGGGTGATCTTGTAGCCGTCCGGGATGGCTATGGCGATGTCGAGTGCCGAAGTCGTTCCACCAGGTTTCGTCAGGAAGGCTACATCTGGGGCGGTGGTGTCAAACAAATCCCAGAGCTCGATGGCGTGCTTGCGTGCGGAGGGAGTGTTGAGGAGTATGCAGTGAAGGTGGTTTGTTCCAGTCTATGGAGGTTTATTCGTTCTGTCGCAGGTGAAGTTGCAGGTGCGGCAGGAGAAGGGTCCGTTGGTTGGGTTCTCTGTGAGGACTGGAAGCATGCTGAGATGCGGCCGGGATTGAGCGCGTTGAGGTCGCTGGCTGTGTAGTGGCGTCTGGAGTTGCGGGGGTCCTGTGGACCAGGGGAGGTGGCGCTGGGCACGGTCCAGGCGTGGACAGGCGCAGACGGGCTTGCCTCTGGCATGGATAGGAAACGCAAAACTTCCATCTTTCTCTGTCGCTTTGCACCATTGCTTTAACCCAAAGGAATGGCGCGGCACCCCACTCTTCAAATACTATATAGGCGGGTGTACCTTCTGGAGGAGTAGCTTCCTCTACTGTGGGTGGAATATACACTTCTCCTTTCAGGGCACTCTTTTGGGCTTTGAAAAACTTCATTTTCGTAAATTTGTGTTAAATTTCGATAATCAGAAAGTGACTTTTAATGCTGAAATCCTCTTCGCCTACCTTCTCACCCAATTGCGATTCATGGTTGTCCACCAATCCGTGCGTGACCCTTCTCACTAAGCAACTTATCCCAGCGCTGCTCCAATGACGTCGCATTCACATATACAGGGGCTGACAAAGTTGTGCTGCTTGTCCTCTTACACTCAGATTCAGTCAAAACTAATGCAAATTTATTGTGAGCACTTCAACAAAACCCAAAAAAACAATTTGTCCATTTACTACAGGTAGGGTAACACAATCTCTTCAGGAACCTTATGGATTTCTCACTGACGGCTTTCGCTCTAGCAGCTATTCATTCTTTCTCAGTTCCCCTGATTCACAAGCAAAATTCGACCTGCAAATTTTACTCTCAATTGATGAATGGGTCTGTCCTGGTGCACATAGGACTCGTCAAATCTCAGTGGAAAAACCTTTCACTCAACTCAGCACACAACCTCGGCTTCCAACCATGCCCGACTGGCCTATTAAACAGAACAATTACAACAAAAACCAAGTGTCTCATACACTTTTCAATATACTCCAGAGTCTTAGACCTCGCAGGGCCCGTATACCAACAACCACATGGAAAGTTTTTGAGCAGAAAGCACCACACACATGTGAAGTTCGATGACTTCCCTACTCTTACACTTAGGAGTATGCACACTCCTTTTACAACTTAATTTGGAGTATGCAAGGTCCCTAAACGTCACAAACAACTCAATTCACCTGCGATTTGCAAAAGCTGTGCAAGCGCAAAATCTATTTCATTCACCCTGTCAATAGAACACCAAGAACATCTTCAAACAAGCAAAGGAAAACTCTGAGAACCTCAGTAAGTCACTTTGGGCATTTAGGGACACATCTTCTCTTTATTTTGCATCATTGAATCTGAAAACATCAACTGAATCAAACTTTGGACCTCCTAACTTCTCTACACGATACTTAAGAAGACGAAACCCATACTCAATTCAAGCATGGACTTTAAGGAGATGAAACCATGTACAATTCAAGGGCGTACTCTTGAGGAGACGAAACCGTCCTCTGCTACCATTTCTTGTGATTGCATCTTACCTTATGTATTTATTTACGTTAATTCATAAGGGGATGCGTCTTAGGCCGATGGATCTTTTGACTCATTTAGGATGTTCACACCATTAAATCGGTACATCTCATGAATACCACCAAATAAACAATATGATTCTTAGAGTCAGTGGGGGTCATTACAACATTGGCGGTAAAAGCCGCTTACCGCCGTGCAGAAGACCGCCAACACACCGCCGTGGCCGCGGAAATCCGCCACAGCTATTATGACCCACATCCCGAAATCCAACAAAATTCAGACACCCACACAAGTCCGCCACACCAAAGGTCAGTGATAAACTGGCGAAAACAAAATCTCCACCGTCACACAAACAGAAATACGCCCAAGCTATCATGACCCACGAATCCACGCGGCGGTCTTTCAACCGCGGTATTCTATAGGCGGTACAAACCGCCGGGCTCAAAATACACACACATCTCCAAAACACCACCACATTGGACAATTCGAAAGACACACACCTGAGACACATGCACACACCACTCCCACACACTCAATACTATATAAAACACACACCCACATCACCCACAAACCCCTACGACAAAAAAATCTGAAAGAAGGCCAGAGAGAGACACCACCATCCACAAACTAGCAGCCACAGGCACTCAACACCATCACCCACACTACTTCCACGCACAAAACACCACACACCATTACATATCACCACACTTATCACCACATACACCACCCCACAGATCACCTACACCACCCCATGGCACGGCAAAGACACCCCAGGTTCCTGGAGGAGGAGCTCAGGGTCATGGTGGAGGAAATCGTACGGGTAGAGCCACAGCTATTTGGATCACAGGTGCAGCACACCTTAAATGCTAGGAAGATGGAGCTATGGAGAAGAATAGTCGACAGGGTCAACGCAGTGGGACAGCACCCAAGAAATCGGGACGACATCAGGAAGAGGAACGACCTACGGGGGAAGGTGCGTTCCGTGGTCTCCAGACACAACATTGCGGTACATCGGACTGGCGGCGGACCCCCACCTCCTCCCCCACAACTAACAACATGGGAGGAGCAGGTCTTGACGATTATGCATCCTGAGGGCCTCGCAGGAGTCGGTGAGGAATGGACTCTGGTAAATCAAATCTTAACTATCATATCCCCCACCCTACCTGCATGCTATCACAGACCTCCACCCTCGCCCCCACCCCTATCACTCCAACTCCTCACAAATGTACCAATATCACAAACCACCCATCCCAACACCAAGCCCTGCATGCAAAAACAAAGCATGGACACCCATCACTAAAGCATGCCCACTGCACATACCCATAACACCCCCCTCAACCATCATCACACAAGCCCACACACAGGAATGCCAGCACTGGGGTACACAGTCACCCACCCATTGCACACCATGAAACACACAGATGCAATAATCATGCCTTTCCACCCCTGCAGGACCACTACCCAACATCACCAGACAGGAGGGTCCAGACATCTCCACCCCACCCACAGAGGAGGCCCACAGTGATGACAGCAGCTCTGTCCAACTGGATCTAGATGACCAGCCCGGACCATCATGGGCCTCGGGACAGTCGGTTCCCCTCACACAGGCACAGCCCACCACAGACCTTCCACCCTCTGGTAACACCAGCACAGCACCCACCCAGCGGGCCCATACCTCCGTCCCCAGGACACGTCAATCAGCTGTGTGTCCACCACTACAAGGAACCCAGGATAACCCACCACCCCAACAACAACAGGGACCTGGGGGCAGTGGTAGTGGGCACACGGTCCAGGGGACGGAGGCACAGGAACCCAGGGGAACTGGGAGGGCCGCCGTGCGACAGGGGGCGGACAGGCCTAGGGAACCCACTCTCCACGAGGCCCTCTCCTCCATCATGGGAGCATACCACCACTCCCAGGAGACGATGGCAACGGTACTGGCCAAGTTTCAGGAGACCCAGCGCCTGCAGGAAGAACAGTATTTGGGCTTCAAGGAGGAACTCAGAACCATCAGCACCGCCCTGGGCACCATCGTAGGGGTGCTGAATGAGATACTGAACACCAGGAGGGACACTGTGGCACTCCAAGGGGCCCCTGACACTAGCCAGGATGATGAACTGCCCACCACCTCCGCCGGCGCTAGTGGACAGGAGGCACAGCCACAGGACCACCACACCAGCACCCCACCCCCTGCAGACGGAGAACCACCCCGCAAGCGGTCCCTAAGAACCAGGAACAAGACAGAGCACGATGCCAAGACCCTGGCCAAGAAATAAGACCACCCTGATTGTCATCCTACTGTCCCACTTTGTAACCCTGTCCATATTGGAACTGCCCCAGCTCCACTTCCTAGGCCCATATGGGCAATGCACCTGTGAGACTGGACTCTGCCATGGACATTCCTCCACCATCACCCCTCACCATTTTACAACCCCCCTCCAATATTTAGCACTTAAATAAACACCCTTGAAGCACAAAACAACCTGGAGTCAGTCTGTGATTTAGAAAATGTATATTAGCAATGACAGTGACAAAATGCGTTCTCAAATGTAATGTCAACATACCTATGTCAAACATCTCAAGTCCATGATGAATCTAAGCAGATGACACACGTTGGAAACCACACCTGTGAAATCGTAATGGAAATGTACAACTCAGTTACCATATACTGGTTGAAAGCGACAAACAGGATAGATGTAGAAGTGTGAAAGTACTTGTAGTAGGCAGGAATGTATTCTCACCTGTGTGTCACTGGAAATATTGCTGGATAACTGAGTCCCTGTTGTCAATGTCTTCTTCCTCAGCTTCCTCCTCATCACTGTCCACAGGCTCCATAGCTGCCACAACACCGTCATCTGGACCATCGTCCTGCAGAAAAGGCACCTGGCATTGCAAAGCCAAATTGTGAAGCATACAGCAGGCCACGATGATCTGGCACACCTTTCTTGGTGAGTAGAATAGGGAACCCCCTGTTCTATGGAGGCACCTGAACCTGGCCTTCAGGAGGCCGAAGGTGCGTTCGATCACCCTCCTAGTCCGCCCATGGGCTTCATTGTAGAGTTCCACTGCCGTGGTCCTGGTATTCCTCACTAGGGTCAGTAGCCATGACAGGTTGGGGTAACCAGAGTCCCCTAATAGCCACATCCGGTGCCTCTGGAGTTGACCCATCACATAAGGGATGCTGCTATTCCGCAGGATGTAGGCGTCATGCACTGAGCCAGGGAACATAGATTTACTGGTCTGCCAAACATACCATCTGTACATTCATCAAATGATAACTCTTCTGGTTTCTGTACACCTGTTCACTCCTGTGGGGGGGGGACCAGAGCTACATGGGTCCCATCAATGGCACCTATGATGTTAGGGATATGTCCAAGGGCATAGAAGTCACCTTTCACTGTAGGCAAATCCTCCACCTGAGGGAAAACGATGTAGCTCCGCATGTGTTTCAGCAGGGCAGACAACACTCTGGACAACACGTTGGAAAACATAGGCTGGGACATCCCTGATGCCATGGCCACTGTTGTTTGAAATGACCCCCTTGCAAGGAAATGGAGCACTAATAGCACCTGCACTTGAGGGGGGATTCTTGTTGGATGGCGGATTGCTGACATCAGGTCAGGCTCCAACTGGGTACACAGTTCCTGGATTGTGGCAGGGTCAAACCTGTAGGTGATGATTAAATGTCGCTCCTCCATTGTCAACAGGTCCACCAGCGGTCGGTACACCGGAGGATTCCGCCATCTCCTCACATGTCCCAGCGGACGGTGCCTAGGAAGGACAACAGCGAGCACAGAGTCAAACAACTCAGAGGTATGTACCCACAGTCTACACAGAACACAAAACATAATCCAAACAGTTGCCTGTATGTGTGTTGAGTCTAGGCCTAGGTATGTGTGATGGCGTTGAAAATGAAGCCATGTGGGCCCCTGAAATGGCGGCTGCCTGACCTCTAAAGTGGGACAATGGGATGTGAGGTAACTGCGCTGGCGTTATACACTGTCGCAGTAGGCGGTCGAAGACCACGTCACAATGCTGCATTGGTTAACATTGGACCCTATGGGTCCCAGGAGCCAATGACGAAGTGCGCCGGCGGTGATGGTACGCACCGCCGCGGACGTCACCTCCGCGGACGTGACTGCCATTTTCTATCTGTTCAATCACTGGATACCTGATCTTCGACAGGAGAGGACCTACACTACAAGTGCTGCTGTGACCTCGGTCTGGAAGAGACAATGGCTCGTGCATCTGGGGAAAGGGCCCCTGCCTTCACTGCACAGGAGTTGGAGAAGCTCGTGGACGGGGTCCTCCCCCAGTACACGCTACTCTGCGGTCCTCCAGACCAGCAAGTAAGTACACAGGGAGCATGTTGTATGGGCTATGCCTGAGTGGAAAGGGCTGGTTGTAAGAAGGAAGGGGCCACGGTTCTGCGTGCATGATGGACTGTGAATGCATGTGCCACATGGCAAGGGTAGGGATGTGGGCCACTCACTTCGACGGTGCAGTTGCTAATGACTTCTCTTCTTCCCCTGTACATTTCATTTAGGTCAGCGCCCACCAGAAGAAGGATATTTGGCGTGCCATCGCCAAGGACGTCCGGACCCTGGGGGTCCACCACTGAGGGAGCACCCACTGCCGTAAAAGATGGGAGGACATTCGCTGCTGGAGCAAGAAGACGGCGGAGGCTCAGCTGGGGATGGCCTCCCAACGTGGAAGGGGTGTCCGTCGCACCATGACCTCCCCCCTGATGTTCCGGATCCTGGCGGTGGCCTACCCTGAGTTGGATGGGCGCTTGAGGGCATCACAGCAGACACAAGGGGGTGAGTACAACATCATTCTGCTGACTTTGCTCGCAGTGAAGGTGTCTGGGTGGGGGAGGAGGACTGTGAGTTCCCCTAGGCCAGGGCGAGTTCCGTAGGCTAGGCCCCTCCGTAATTCAGGCCATGTGGCACTCCACCCCACCTCTGTAGAGTGCCAAGTACAGGTATACATGCCCCTGTGTCATCTATGTGTGCAGATGTCGACCATAGCCATGTAGGCCATATCCCAGGAACTGCACCAGCATCATCAGGCGGAGGTACAGGGGCACCGGAGCACGAGGGAGCTGCATCCCACATGGCCATGGAGGGCCACACCACGGACTAAAATACACCAGCACCGCCAGCCCCATCCTCGCTGCCCAGGAGGCCACCGCCAGCCACAGCCCAGCTGCCCAGGAGGGCCCCGCCAGCCACAGCCCAGCTGCCCAATGAAGGACTGCCAGCCCCAGCCCAGCTGGGCAATGAAGGACCGCCATGACAAGCACCGCTGAACAGGGCAAGCACCGCTGAACAGGGCAAAGACTGCCATGGCAAGCACCGCTGAACAGGGCAAGCACCGCTGAACAGGGCAAAGACCGCCATGGCAAGCACTGCTGAACAGGTCAAAAATTGCAAACTCAAGCACTGCTGAACAGGGCAAAGACCGCCATGGCAAGCACCGCTGAACAGGGCAAAGACCGCTAAACAGGGCAAGGACCACCAACTCAAGCACCGCTATGCCCATGAGCGACAGGGGCAGTGACGCAACTGGGACCGTCACAGGGAGAGTGATGCACTCTGGGCACCAGTCCCCCTCCAGAACCAGTGGAGACATGCATCCACTCAGTCTGTCCTGCACAGGATGAAGCACTCTGGGCGCCAGTCCCCCTCCAGAACCAGTGGAGAAAGGCATCCACTCAGTCTGTCCTGCACAGGATGAAGCACTCTGGGCACCAGTCCCCCTCCAGAACCAGTGGGGAAAGGCATCCACTCAGTCTGTCCTGCACAGGATGAAGCACTCTGGCCACCAGTCCCCCTCCAGAACCAGTGAAGACTGTTCTCCACTTGAGAGACTGTGGCTTTGCACTCCCCAGGATTGAACAATGGGCAACCCACCCACTGTATAGGCTTGAGAGACTGTGGCTTTGCACTCCCCAGGATATGGCAGTGGGCAAACCACCCACTGTATAGACTTGAGAGACTGTGGCTTTGCACTCCCCAGGCTACATCAATGGGCATGGAGCCCCCTCGTGGATCTGGAGTGGTGCACTCATCCCGCTGAGGTGCCCCCCCTTCCCTTCCCCCTGAGGTGCCTGTTGTATTTGTATCTGATGCCCCAGCAGTGTTCTCTCCGTTTTGATCAGGTATCTTGTGTGGGCCTCGCCCATGCATTTTGGGCCCAGTGGTCCACGGACAATAACTTGTGCATTACCTGCACTACTAATCGTGGTGTATATTTTGTTTAATGTTTATATATATATATATATATATATTGGTTAAGGATTTTGATATATTACAGTGGTTCCACTCATTTCCTTTTGTCTTTGCATTCTTCCGGGGGGGGGTTGGGGGTTGTTACTGTAATGTTTGGATATGCATTGGTGTGTGTGTGCTGTAGTGGGTGACGGTCGGGGTGGGGGTGGGGGTGTTGCGTGTGTGTGTCCCTGTATTTTGCCTCCCCCTCCCCTATGTCGTAGGTGCAGTACTCGTCGTTGTCTTCGCCGCCGGCGTTGATGATCGTCATATAGGAGCAGGAAGACTAGTGCAGGAAGAATATGGAGTTCCGGCTCCATGGTGTTGTCGTTCCTCGTGGAGTGTGTAGAGGTGAGCGTTTTCCCTTTGAAATGGCTGTTTCCGCAGTGTTTTTATCCGCGGTGAATCCGCCCCGGAAAAGGTGGCGGATTGGTAGGTTGTGATACTGTGGGCGGTACATTGTCTTCCGCCTGTCTGTTGGCGGTGACCGCCGCGCTGTTTGTCTGTACCGCCGTGGCGGTCGGAGTGTTAAAGTGGCTGTCTTTGTTGGCGGTTTCCACCACCACGGTCATAATTCCCAATTTTTTACCACCGGCCTGTTTGCGGTCTTACCGCCGCTTTAACACCGTCCGCCAGGGTTGTACTGACCCCCAGTACACACCATGAACCATCTGGCCATGAATAACGACACCTTTTTGTGTTAGTTAGAATATTTATTTCCCCTAGATTAACAATGCTAGCATCATGTAAATTAGAGTCAAAACCACGTGATAAAGATACAGAAACAGAATTGGTTGACCGAAACATCTAAAGAATCTTAACTTTACTAAAGAATCAATAACCAGACTTTCAATGGCGACAGTACAGATCAATAGCAAGAGTAATTGCGCAATGGAAATAACATACATTGAATCAGCAATCAAATGACGTCAGTTCATTGTCAAAACAGATGAATAGAGAAAACTCACTTACTCCAGATTAGCATTAGCATGTTGGGCTGCACACAAACGTTTTGGTAACATAAATTTAGAAATCATCTAACTATGGCTCTATCAAAGGCAGCAGTTGGTACCTAGAAAACAAAAGACAAATCAACAATGAACATTTCAGCATAAACCTGTCCTTAAGGATCAGCAAGCGGTGTTGACTTCATCAGGGGGACATGAGCATCAGGACAGAGAAGAAGAGACGGGAAACGGTTTAGAAGATAATATCTAAGGCAGGCAGCAAAAGCGCTACAGACTCTAAGCATTGAGTGCCAGCATCATTGCATGGAACATAAAAATAAACTCAAAATAGCAAAGTACCAGAAGGTCAGTATACAGGCTGACAGTTGTCAAAATGACAAAGTGTCAATGAGAGTGAATCTACAGAAAAGAGTAGCATGTCAGAGGAATGAGTGAAATTAATGAATGACCCAGAACTCCAAGAGCAGTGCGGTTAAGTTAAAATTGGCCCACATTGTCATTGATCAGAAGCATCTTGAGAGAAACAATTGTCCACTAATATTAATATTCTAAATCTGAGATATAACTACATAGTCTTTCACACATTAATGATTGGTTCTTCTCCATTTGGGTACATCAGTCGATACAATAAGAATACATTTGTAGATCCTTCTGTCCTCTATCAGTAGGCCCATTGTTAGTTCCTGGGAGCATTGCTTTCCCTTACGCTTTGGGTTAACAGTTGTAATAATTCAAAAACATTCAGGCTTACATACATTTCCTTGAGAGAAATACATTTTGTTATTACAGGCTTCGGTCAACTTTAAGATTTAGACAAAGGATTTGTTATTCAGCAAACATGAACTAATTTTACTAACGTTACATTTTTCAGTATTTGGCAGATATTCAGTTTCAGCCTAGGCCTCACTAACTTGAGGCTTTTAGTTGGCATACGCAAATTCATAACATTTAGCTATTTAAGTATGACAGATTATGGCATTTCGACATTTATATAAACTCTTAAAACATAATAATAAACTATTAATAAATAACTTTGTGTATGGTGGTTGCCAATCAGGTAGGTACATTTTGAGTCACACGTTATTTTCTATGTTAATACATTTTCTATGCTAAATCAAAAACAGGAATACATGAAATTATTACTAATGTTAATTTCAGCGCTCACAGTAGATCACCCATACATCAATACAGTGAAGTTCACATTTCTGTATCTCCCCACATATGTATAATTTAAGAGCGTCCACATAAAAATGTCTTCTCAGAAAGCAGCATTAAATTAAGCTGCATTCCTTTTGTTATGGAATGTTGATGGTTCTAATATTCTTGTTACTATAGTATCGTGCTGCTTAGGGGCAAAGTATTAAAGGAGACTGCATATAATCGAAGCCTCTAACATTGACTTCTAATTGCAGGTAAGCAGTAACCTTAAGGTTCATTATAACTGGAAAATCACATCCATTGGCAGGTTAAAGGAAAAAAGTTACCTTCCACGTGTACTGTTATTTGTAAATTTAAACTGGGTCCCATTTGATGCGTTTCTTGTTTTACAAGGTATCCTAATAGTGACTTTAACTGATGCCAGACCGTTTTACTATGTCCAGTCCTTATTGATTGGGGCATTGTCATGTATGCAGTTGAGTTCGTTTATCAGCCCAAAGTGGCATTAAGCAGACTTCCCTAAAAAATGTTCCTTCCTTCCTTTATTTTCTTTAGTACTTGGCATATTGAAGATTTCCTGTGTTGAAGAGTGGGAACACTATCTTTAGATACAATTTTTTGTACATTGGTATTTAGTGGAGTAGTAACATTAGTAAAACTTAACAGGATATCCAGTGCTGATTTATGTGTGTTTTGTGTAGGTATTTCATAAGACTTAAATCGACTTTGTAACTTTTGCAATTTCTTATTTTTATCAGGAAATGCTTTGACTACATAAGCGAGATATGGCATATCGAACAAGGACACTTGCAGTGAAAATAAATACTGCAGTGAGTCCCAATAAAGACTTTCACGCCAAAGAGTCAATTTTCTGTGCTGTATCTTAGGGTACTCTAACAGTTATTTACAATTATTCCAGATACAGCGCATTAACGTTTACTTGTGTAACATATGGCAAGATGAGTATGTGTGTAAGATCTGTCTTTATTTCATTGTTGACTTTAGCCTAATGTGTGTGTGTGTGTGTGTGTGTGTATGTGGGTGGGCGGGGAAGTTGTGTGTGTGTGTGTGTGTGCATGCGCGCGATTGCTCTGAAGCGAAAACATTTCACAGCCTGCTAAATTTTTGAGACTATATATTTCAAGTGCTCTTGGAATCACTCCTTTAGCACGTACATCTATATTGTACAATAAAAGAATGCAATAAAAGTCATCTTATCTGGGGTGCTGCTTAAATTAGCATTCTACTGGTGGCACTTGTCATTTTTGTGACATTATCAATTCTGCTTTCTAAGGCCTCGTACTATAAGATTGCTGTCTGCCTTCATCAGTGCATTCCTTCTCCCATTCATTCACTTGCTCATTCAACCATGCACTCATTATTCAGTAATTCACACAAGCATGCACCTTGATATGCACTTACACTCATTCATCCATCCATGCTCTCACTTATCCGTCTAACTGATAACTCTTCACATTCACCCACTCAGCCGGCCACACAATCACACACACACATACCTGACAACCGGTGAAGACGCTTCTTCGTTTATAAAATAACCCGACTGATTGGCATTACCAGTGCTTGATTACAATTAGTATTTAAAATTCCAATTAAAGTGGCCAAAAGAGAAATCGAATGTCGAACTAAAAATTGATGTTTTGATAGTTCGCATTCAAGCAGGCAAACGTTTGTTACTGGTTGTTAAAAGAGAATGACAGAGTCAGAAATATTTGATAAGAAGCAGAAAACTCACCCATGCAATTTCGTAGGAGTCGTAATATCACTTGAGAAAATAGTAACTGTAACCTGCTGTGCTCTGGTCCTAAATCATTTCAGGGTCAGCATCGGGGGTACCCAGCCGTTCGGTAGCTTAGGCTTTAAAAACTACTGCCTGAAGCAAACACTTTAAAAAGCCATGACACTTTGTAAAGGTTACACTGAACAAATATGCCATCAAAGTGCTCATCGTTTATTGTTATGGTTGTGTTTTGTAAAACACTTACAGTCTTGTACTCCTAAGGCTAATAATAAAAAGAGAAACATTTACGACGGTATACTGAGTGTTAGTATCGTTATTTATAAATAGGAACGATGATTCTAAACCATGGTACTATCAAGTCAGGTGAATAGTTGAAGATAATGAAAATAAAATGAAACCCACTGCGGAATCCACCATACCTGCTTTGTTGACCAGAAAAGAGTTTGCAAAATCACACATTTAAATCAATAGTCAAGTATTTTAATTGCTTTGAGTTATTGATTAAATGTTGAAAATGAAAGTTTATTTCATTCCTTGTTAAAAAAGCATTGGCAAATTTGCTGTACTCATGCTAGCGTAACAGTAATCTGAATTTGTTAACTGAATTACGTACACACAATTTAGAAATCTCACTGCAAAGAGCTCCATCTGTTTGTTGTTCACAATATTATAATATATACTTTAACATATACTTCCAGTGGTCTTTATTTCTACTCCTTACTCGTGAATGAATGGCTTTCTTGTCTGTTTCAATCCCTGCTCTTCTATTAAGTATCTTTTTTTAGCTTGTCCCGCCCTTGGAGCACTTAAGGTTAATCATGCTTTTCGATTGATTGTGTCCTTCAACTGCTGACATACGAGAACCATTATAAAACGTTACTTTTCTCTTTCATTTGAGCTTTAGCACTCCGTGGGAGTGCATGTCCTGTTCTAACTTTTCTCCCATTTTCTTGCAATTCTCACCCCGACCACTCCAGTCATCCTTTGTATTCTCCCACACACTGCCATTAGATCGCTTCTATCTCTCCCCCTGCACTCTCCGTATTGTTGTCTCTCCCCTCCTTCCATACACTCCATCTGCAGACACTGAGCAGTTCCGCCAGTCGGAGTCTCTCACTTCACCCTCCCCTGCCAGTCTCTCTCCTTTTCCTCTGACATGCTGCCTGCAGCCTACACTGACGCTATTGGCTCTACCAATACTTGAACTTTGTGAATTACTCCATGCAGCAGCCATTCATCCTAGCACTCATCCATCTGTTCATCTACTCATTGATTCCCTATTGCATTCACCTGCTCGTCCATCAATAGTATCACACAGGAACTCACCAGTCAACATAGATGCACCTTCGATTATCAGCCCAGCCAGACCTATTGGTTTTGCTGCTGTTTCATGTGGGATGTGAGAGTACTCCAGCTAGTGTGTGACTGCTAGCCTGTGCGGTGCTTGAGTGCTGATAGTAATGTGGGACTGTAATTCTGTGAGGTGGTGTGAGAATGCCCCAAGCAGTGTTTGACTGCTAGACTTTGAGGGGCGTTAAGTTGCTGTCAGTTGTTTGAGACTTTCAACTCTGTGAGAGGCATGAGTGCTGTTGGTATTGTGCGACTGCTAATCTGAGGTTTATGAGGGTGCCACCGGTAGTGTCAGATACTAGTTAGTAGTGGTTGTGAGAATGCTGCCAGTAGTGTCACACGGATACTCTGTGAAGTGTTGTTAAAGGTGTCTATAGTGTACTGGTCTGTGAGGGGTGTGAGTGCTTTTTCAGCACTGCTAGGGTGATGGATTTGAGGCTGCTGTCAGTAGTGTGAGACTACTAGTATGTTAAGGGTGTAAGAATTCTTCCAATAGTGTTGGACGACTTCCTTGTGCTGGCTGTGAGAGAGCTTCCATTAGTTATAGACTACAGAGTCTCTGAAGGATGCTGTCAGTATTAGGGCATTTTGCTCTTCTACCATGAGAGCTATACCTGTTGCTCTTGTTTTTTCGTAGAGGCCATGACTGAAAACGTGCTATGTACTTATTTAACGATCTTATTCGTGAAACACTGCTGAAGCACTCATTGCTAAGCTGAGTTCTCCGTTTCCACTTGTGAGCCTTTACTTCCTGCCTTCCCTAATGAAGCTGCACGAGCATTAGGGGACAATGGCAGAGGCCCATTTATTTACCTTCACAAACCTTTCCCCAGCAACTGCTGGGAAGCAGATCCCAACCCAACAATACCTCCCTACTGATCACTGAACGCCACGTCAGATGCACAACCAGTTGTGTTTACTGTGATCTACAAGCACCAATCTCACCAGTGAACAGTTTTAAATTTCTCTCACCAGATCCCCAAGTGCTCACAGACACACTGCTGGAACCTGTAAAACGCATCAAAAGAACTGCTTTACAGTAGCTTTTAGCAGCTGCTTTCCTAAAATGACCCTGGTCCCAATGCACCGACTCTGAATCCTCTTCCACTTCCCTGCCCATACATAGTGCGTATGTACAGTAAAGTGCTGTTCATGTAAAGGACACCTGCAATGTGCTCCCCGGGAGCAGCTGGTTCACCACCAGGGAGGATCACTATACTGCACATTTTCACAGCATGTGTGTGCTTGCATCAAAAAGCGTCATGCTTGTGCACTAGCTGAACCAGCACAGACAGCGCCCAACGATGTCATCACCCAATGGAATACATAAGGCGAGCACCACTGGGGAGAAGCAGGGAACTTCCCAAGCACCTCAGCCAATTCTTGACTACAACACACACTGATCACCTGCCATCTCCTTATGCCAATGCATCATTACATTCGTACTCGGCGACCATCATAGTAGTAGGGAATTCACTATGCTACATGCTGCGTTGCATCAACCTGCCTGCTGCTGGCACATGTAGCATGACATTCTATTGCAGATCTTTCAGCACCAACCAAAAATGCAGCTGCCGGAGCTAGCCATCCCAGGGCAGGGTGGAAAAGGGGAGATGTGCAATAGCAAGATGGTTTCTTCTGAGGCAGTGGGCAATATGGGTGTACCTCCATTGGATAGCATGTGATATTTTGGAACTGCTTTTGAGGGGGAGGGATCTGAGAGCAGTCAGGGTGATTTCTCTTCCCCTACGACAGTCGACATTTTATATCTGTAAAAGACTTGGGTCCATCTTAGTATTGGCCAAAACTGAGCACCAATTTACGCCCCTTTATCGAGGCAGAACAATCCAAGTCTTACTCATGAACGTGGTGTGTGTTAGAAACTCAGAACTCTGTAAATCCCACAATAACACTTAATAAATCAATGTCCAAACAGTAATTTTACTTTATTTTATAAACACCTAAAGATTAAGCATAGCAACAAAAATATAATATACAATGGAAACACGGATCTGTCAACCACCTTAACAGCCAGAACACCTTGTGTGAAGGTGTCAGAAAGTGGTTTATTAATTTAGAAAGGTAGGCTCTTACTAGCTTAATAAACATACCCTGGTTAGGTCTCAATAGAAGTCTTAGAGACACTTATTAACTTCAGGTAGCTATGGCACAACTAGAAACAATTCACTTAATAAATGGGTTAGGTTCAAGCAGTACCAACAATTTAAAAAGTTAAGAACCCAACATAATAACATTCACAAGCCACTTTAGAAAAATATAGGAAAAAACCTACAGGTAAAAGATAGCAAGATCATTAAGCTTGGATAAGGGGAACAGGAGATAAGAATTTGTGAAGATGTAAGACAAGAGTATCAGGAAAGAGTAAAGAACTGTTGAAAACAATAGCTTATGGTTGAACCAGACTTAGGTTTCATTTCAGGCAGACTGCGATGGATTGGAAGTCAGATACACCAAGCAGGTCATTCAGGACAGAGTTTCTACCTTAGGACTTAATCTTTCAAATGGGAAAAAGTTCTAGCCTTACGCTGGTGAAGGTCCCTTGAAGTCTTGTACATTGTAATCAAGATCCTGCTTAAGCAGTTGGTTTTGTAGCCAAAACCTCTGAACTGGAGGAAGCTGGATTTCACAGCTGCCAGCATCATTTCATTACTGGTGTAGTTTGCCCCTTTACCATCCAAAATTTTACAGTCAGACTGAGTCATTAGTTAAGTTTTCTAAATCCTGCCCTGGGACAAGGTTGGAAAGCTGCAGCTGGGAAGGGTTTTGAATTCAGATATTTTCACTGTGAGGCCTATCTGAACCCATTTTCAGCAGCACAAAAAGGTCCGATCGGGGTGAAACTGATTTTCTTCCCTGCCTTAACTGCATCCTGCCTGGCTAAGCCTCAGCACTCTTTCCTTGGTTCTCTAGAGGTAAAAAAAATCGGAGTCCCATTTTTCTCTAACTGCTGCAAAAGAACCATTTTGTCTCTCATGGAGCCCTCTGGGCGACCAGCAAGGGCTCCTGCGGGGTCCAATACTCTGTGGTCAGCTGGGCTATCTTGGATTTTGGAGTTCTGCTTTTTCTGCAACTTTTCCTTGCCAAATGTTATTGCTGTGTATTTAACATGCAGCTGTCAGGACTTCAAAACAGGAGACAAGCATGAAAGGGCTTGCTAAATGCCTCACAAGATTATGAATAAGAAGCATTGTGCCAAAATTCGTAAAGCAATTACAGAGTTAACTGATATAGACTGAGTTGGAATTGGAGGCTGTGGAAGACAGGATAGTGGTAGTTGAGAACAGTTAGTCCGCTGACCACCTTGGAATGGAATTTAAAAGTCACTTCTGGTTCTGTAATAGCAGAGCACAATAAAAACACTGTGAGGAAGGCCCTGTGACTAGCAACACCTCATGGTTTCATGGGCTCTCCGCTCCCATAAAAATCATCCACTCTGCTTAGTGTCCCAGCACTCTTATTGTGTTCTTTCTTATTCAGTTTCATGTCATATCTCATCCTTGCCTTGTCCATTGCTTGTAGCTGCTACCTGCTTTGTCAATATTTATTAGTCTGTCTTGTGGTATTGCTGCTGTTCAAAATGATCTGCTTTTTCATGTTCTAGGAATCAATGATGGTATCCTGGTCAACTTCGGTTATCAACACCATTCCTTATGTCTCAGATCAGAGGAAGATTATTATCTAAATTCTAAAGACACTCACGTATTCCATTTCTGCCTTCTAATACTCTTGTACTTAGGATCATTGCAAAGAGCACAAGCCATCCTCCATCTGCTAAGAAAGGCAGCCTACCAATCCAGAAGCCAATAATGGTGAAGGAAGATGAAGTCCTCAAGCTATATCTGCAGGAAAATTTAGCAAGATGTTTCATCATACATTCAGTGATCCCTGCAGAGGCCTCTGTTTCTTCATTCAAAAGCCAAATGGGAAATACCATGCATGTATTGATTACTGTTAACTTAATTCCATTACATTCTGGAATTGTTATCCTCTCCATTCTATATCTGTTTTATAGGACTAAATAAATTATGCAAGGTTCTCTCTAAACTGGACCTTGGAGAGGTTTAAAATCTTTTTTAGAATTGGAGAGAGAGAGAGACAAATATAAGACCGCTTTCACTACACATAATGGACATTGTAAATACCTGGATATGGCTTTTGGACTATGCAGTGCTTCAGCTGCTTTTCAACACTTTGTGAATTACATATTTTAGAGCCTGTGAATGGGCCGCTGAGCAGTATGCAGAGAAACCCAAGATGGCCACCTCTTTTTTCTAAAATGATGAAGTTGGTGAGGTTCTAGCCACCCGGTTGAGGTCATTGGCGTAAACTCCTGCGGTCACGCCCCTGTGGTCGCTTTGAGAAGGGACACGCTGCTGCTGGGTAATCGCCGTCAAGAAGGAACAAGAATCTGACCCAAGCAAAGGAGCCATAATTGACCAGAACAAAGAGGTATGTGGTAAAAAGCCCAGGGGAAGAACAGGAGCCACACCTGGAAGGAGGTCAAGTGGCAAGGATGAGAGAGGTCTGGACTGCCACTCCAGAGAGGTGGTCGTGGTGAGCAGCTGTGAGGAGAGTGAGGGAGCTCTAATGACTGCATGTCTGTTCCTACTCGGCAGCCCCAAGAGAGAGAACACTGAGCTCAACAAGACTATAGGCTCAGGAGAGGAGCCGTAGCCTAAGGCAAGTTGCATGTTTGCGAAGTGGGGATAAGGTGGACCACAGTGACAGGTCGGATGTTCGTAGTACACAGGGGCCATGTGAAGGCCTAGAGATTGCATCTATGTTCACAGGAACACCAGAAATGAATGTCTGTGTCACCCATCTTAAAATAAAGGCACACTTCACTGGTGAATGGTGGCAGGGAATAGCCTTAGATTCAAGATAGGTAAAAGACCTCTTTTTGTTTCTGGAGGGTCCGCTTCCACCAAAGAGGGAGTAGAAGAGGAGAGACCAATGGCCCTAAAACGTGAAAGAGCCTGAGAAGGGAATTGGAGTGACATCAGTATATACATCTAATTGTATGTCCAGCATTTAAGTTCAAACTAACAATAAACCCCTATTTAGGTGTTTCCAGTAAACAACTCACTTTCATACCATTTGCTTTGTGTTCTGTTCGGCTAGCCTGGTATAGAGACATTCTGGATACATTTATGGTAGCTTACTTAGATGATTTTCTCATCTGCTCATAAACATCTACAGCAAAAATGAGAACACAAGAAGGTACTTTCCAGGCTCAAAAACATTCGTTCTATGGGGAGTTAGAAAATAGTTTTTTTGAGTTTTCAGAGATTACCACAGAACACAATTACACAACATACAATGGAGAGCTAATGAAAAGAATGGAAATCGTCCTTTCCAAATCCAATAGTTTCCACCCCCTGACTGATGTACTAGCTTAAAAAGTGAATCAGTTAATAGAACAGTACCTATGATGCTTTTTAGTGAATCACAAGTAAATGTGTGTGAGATGCATTTCTCTAAAAGAAATCACATTTAATAATTCTCTACATTGTTTATTAGGAACACCCTCATCATGCAGCACATATAGGGGGTCATTATGACCCCGGCGGTCCAGGACCGCCCCGCCGGTGGTGGCAGTAGTACCGCCAACAGGCTGGCGGTGCCAACCAGCCGTATTTTGACCATGGCGCATTTGCCACGGTCATACCGCTGGTACCGCCAGGCTACCGCTAGGCAGCAGCCTGGCGGTCGTAATCTGCCAGGGCAGCGCTGGGGATTATGAGTCCCCATCCGTCAGCCTGTCCATGGCGGTAAACACCGTCATGGAAAGGCTGGCGGTAAGGGGGACTCGGGGTGCACCCGCTGCACATCAACATTGCCGCCGGCTCGATTACGAGCCGGCTTCATTGTTGTTGTGACTTTTCCGCTGGGCCAGCGGGTGGAAACGTTGTTTCTATCCACTGGCCAAGTGGAAAGGTCATAATTGGGTGCCACACATACCGCCAGCACTTTTCAAAGACCGCCAATATCATAATGAGGGCCATAGTCTCAACCCCAGAGTGTTTTCCCCCATGATCCAGCTCCAGTTTGCCATGTCTCATATTTGCTACACAATATCAGAAATATTTAGAAAACAGTACAGGACCACCTCATAAAAAAATGAAGATAATATATACAACAGTCTGATCTAAATTGAAAGGCTGGCCTTTCTTACAACATTGGAGATAAGATTATGGCTATATCTAGCAAGTTCCTCTTTATCCCAGGGCAGGGTCAAGCTGTCTTCTAGATTTGTAGGACCTTTTGAAATAACTAGGAAGGGCTGGGAAAGCAGCAGTCAGACCAGAAATGCCATCAAGATGACAGATTCACTCTATTGTACTTATGTCCCTGGTAAAACCTGCTATGCCAGAAATGTGAGCAACTCCACCAGCTACATTTGTTTATGGTACACCAGAGTATGAGGTGGAGGCTATCATAGACTCAATAATCCATCATGGACAATTACAATATCTAGTGGCATGGGAGGTACATGCCATTTCTGAAAGGTGATGGGGCCCAGCTACATGTTCCCCTGCTAATTAAACAATTCCATAAACGACTCCCCAAGAAGCCAAAACACCTCGTCAGATCACCTGGGAGTTGGGGGTCTGTTAATATTTCAACAGTGAGGTAGGTAGGAAAGGACTTACATAATGTCTCGCATAATAAGATCATGATTTAAGGTGTGCAAAATTGGGTTATTAGTAGAGAGGTGGCAGCCCCACTCGAGTAATAAATACAGTCCTTGTCAGAGTGTACCACATGTGTCACTAAATTAACCTGTGCTTAACCCTCTGGTAGCTTGACACAAAAGCAGTCATGCTTAACTTAGAGGGAATGTGTATGCAGCACACAAACAGTAATAACGTGGAAATATAACACAAACAATTCCCACACTAAATTAGAAAAATAGACCACATTTTATTAAATAGAATGGCACTAAAACAAACAAAATCAAATCAGTAGAACTGGAGATATTAATTTTTAAATGTTTTAGTGAAAATAGCACCTAGAAGCAAAAAGTGCAACTTCTGGTCGCACTAGACCAGTGGAAAGTCACAAGTTGAGGCTGACCGCAATGGAGTGCAAGTCAGGTAAAGGGACCAGGTTAGTTCTGCTGAAGAGTTACATTCTCAAGTCCGGTGTGGAGAGTTCTGTTTGCTGTGGAGAACGAGCAAGAATTAGGCTTTCAGCACTAAGGACAGTTACAGCACTGCAGACCACTGTTGCTGCAGCTTTGCATTGATTGATCATCGTGGATAGTCGCTGTTGGTGCGAAGTGCCAGTCTTGCATTATTGATCATAGTGGGCGGTCCTTCTCGGTGCAAAGAGCAGGTCTCACTTTAGCTTCTCATTGTCTGTCACCGCTTGTGGCTGAGTTTTGTGCAAACAGGTCCTTGCGCGGATGCGAGAAGCCCAAACCCCAAGATTTTCACAGTTTCTTTGAAGGGGAGCTTTCACCAATGTCAGCCAAAGGTCCAGGACTGGGGGGCACCGTTTGGGGATCAGGACTCACTTCAACAGAGGCCAGCTGGAATGATCAGGCAGGTCCAGTTGCAGCTGGTCAGCGCAGCAGGTGCTGTGAGGCCACTAGAAATTTGTTGTGTCCCTGTAGGTCACACAGGACATTTGATATATGTCTGGGTAGCCTGAGATTAAGACAAGCAGGTTCAATCTTCCTTCTTCAGGCAATCCTTCTGGCAGCAGAGCAGTCCTTCTAAACCTTACACAGGTCCACGAGTGTTTTGCTTTGGGGTCTGAGACCATCACCTTTTATCACCAGTGCCAGTCTGTGGTTGGGGTATGCCCTGTTTGCCTCCCCTTACTACTTCCTGAGTTTGGCTGCTAACTATCTAGAGCAATGGTTCTTAATCTGTGGTCCGAGGACCACTGGTGGGGTCTGCAAAACCTTCTTATGGGGCCCTTGAATGCTTAGAAAATTAAATAATATTAACAGATTAATAAAGTGTATATAAATAAAGAAGCAAAACACAACATTTCAAATTTCAAAATGTTATGTAAGTATGAAGGGATATGGAATCAGGTTAAAAGTAAGGTTAGTATCCTCAGACTAATCTGTGTCAGCAGGACAAATGTATCAAACAGAATACAGTATTGGCTATGGGTGGTCTCAACTGAATTTAGAAAAACTCCAACCTTAATGTTAAAAATAAAATGTGGATTTTATTTTTAATAATTGTCATTTAAATCATCTGTGTGCTTGTTTGATGAATTCTTGTTTCTCTAATTTTTGTGAACTATTTTGGAGTTCAAATCATAAAATGCTTAACCAGGGTCCCCGCTTTCCACTGATGCTTCAGTAGGGGTTCCCAGATTCCAATGATGATTAATGGAAGTAGGGGTTCCCAGATTCCAATGATGATTAATTGAATCCCTGTCATCCAGTAATAAGTATGTGAATGTTCTCAAAAGTAAAAAGGTTAAGAACCACAATAGCAAGGGCATGCCTGGTGTTGGGTTCATTTTTGTGCGCTGGAGGCAAAGCCCTTTGAAGTGTAAGTGAAGCTGGGTACTGACCTCCCCACAGCCCTCCTGGCAGCATAGCCTATTCTGTCTAAACCTAAGCTTCCTTTGTCTCACTGTCTGGCAGCACCACACAACTCACAACAGCAGAGTCATGTGACCCAGACTACTGGCAGAAAGGCACAGTAGATTAGGCACACAAATCCCAGCTTTCTAAGAGTGACATTTTATAATTATAATTTAAAATCCATCTTTACCATTGAAGAGGATGTTAAATTATAATTTGAAAGAGACAAGATTTTAGGGCCTACCTTAGGGGTGACTTATAAGTATTACAAAATGAAGGTTTATTCCTGGCAAAAGGTTTACTTTGCAAGGTTGAAATGGCAGTTAAATACGGCACTATAGCCTGCAGTGGCAGGCCAGAGACATGCCTTAAAGTGCCCCTTTGGTGGGTGGCACAGTGAGTGGCGAGGGCTCGCTAGTAGCCTTTAATTTGAAGGCCATGGGTACATAGAGTACCGTTTACTAGGGACGGGGACTTACAAGTAAATTAAGGCCCTCATTACGACCCTGGCGGTCGGTGATAAAGTGGCGGTAATACCGCCAACAGGCTGGCAGTAAGTACAGCCAAATTATGACCACGGAGGTGATATCTCCGAAAGACAGCCAATGTACCACACCAATCGCCAGGGCAGAAACAACAGCCACCACTGCGGTAGCCGCCTACAGCCAGACGGACGACAAAGTACCGCCCACCATATTATGACATGCCAAACCGCCACCTTTTCCGGGGCGGTGCCAACGCCTTCAAAAGCCTGGCGGAAACAGAGCTCAGAACTGAAAGGACTCATCTTTGGAGACACAAGGAAGAGCCACGCCACCATGGAACCAGAACTGCAGGTCTTTCCGATAATCTTCTACGTTATTCTCCACCACGAACACCAACGCCGGCGAAACGGTGAGTACAGCTGCCTAGCACACAAGGGGGGGAAACAAGAGTGATACACACACGCACTGTGTACACCCAAGACACACACACCATACACACAACCAGCTGCACCAAAAAAAACAATTTATCCCCGTAAGTCGGCTGAATAATGCAAGGACAACAGGAATTGACTAAAGTGATTGTAGTAAGATCAACATCAAAATTGATAATTCGATTTGACAATGCAACAGATATGTACAAAAAAGGGACACTGCCCAGTCCTCAGTTCACAGGGGCCACATGGCCACAGGGCAAAGTCCAAGACCCCACTCGTTCCCTGCACCAATACGGAGAGAACACTGCAGGGGTATCAGCTGGCAAATAGGCAGGAACCTCAGAGGGGGGGAGGCACCTCAGCCGGATGTGGAAACAAGACCACTGGTTCTGGAGGGAGCAACATGCCCTATGCTTGGTCCTGGGGAGTGCAAGGCCACAGTCTCTCGGGTGGGTGACTTGCCCACTGGTTCTGGAGGGGGCAACATGCCCATTGCTCTTTGTCCTGGGGAGTGCAAGGCCACAGTCTCTTGAGTGGGTGACTTGCCCCCTGGTTCTGGAGAGGGCAGCATGCCCTGTGCGTGGTCCTGGGGAGTGCAAGGCCACAGTCTCTTGGGTGGGTGCCTTGCCCATTGCTTGGTCCTGGGGAGTGCAAGGTGACAGTCTCTCGAGTGGATTACTTACCCACTGGTTTTGGAGGGGGCAGGCCGCACACCAGCCCCTGGAGGCTGGATCATATGGCGTCCGCCGGTTGTGGTGGTGGTTGTGGGAGGCTCCTGCTCAGCTCCTGCACCCTCTGATGGCTGCACTGTGGTGGTGGTGGTTGTGGGAGGCTCATGCTCAGCCCCTGCACTTACTGATGGCTGCACAATCACGGCTGGCAGTGGGGGCTCTCTGACAACTGCTCCTGCAGGCTTCTTCCCCTTCTTTGTGGCTGGTGCAGGCTCCTTCACCTTCTTTGGGGCTGGTGCAGGCTCCTTTCCCTTTTTGCTGTCTTGTGCAGGCCCCTTTCCATTTTTGCTGGCTGATGCAGGCTCCTTCCCCTTTCTGCTGGCTGGTGCAGGCTCCTTCCCCTTTCTGATGGCTGGTGCAGGCTCCTTCCCCTTTCTGCTGGCTGGTGCAGGCTCCTTCCCCTTTTTGATGGCTGGTACAGGCTCCTTCCCCTTTTTGATGGCTGGTGCAGGCTCCTTCCCCTTCAGTATTTGTGGCCTGGAATCCTTTCCACCATGAGTAGGTGCTGATGAAACTGGGCCCGTGGACTGTTTGGCTGAGGTGCTTGGCTGGGTTCATGCTACCCTGCCCATACTTGCAGGACGGGGAGGGGAGTAAGGAAGAGGTCAATAGCGGAAAGGAAAAGCTTTTTAGGGATATTGGGGGGGGAAGAGAGAGAAGAAATGGGACTGGAGGATGAGGGAGGTCTTTTTCAACTTGATTTGGATGCAGGTGCATGGGTTGTATGCTGTTGTGAGGTGGATGGCTCTTGGGTGTCTGAATGCTTGTGTTTGTGTACTGTTGAAGAGGGGAACAGACACGGGGAGAGAGGACACAGGGGACATGTGCATGGATGTTGTGGAGGTGTCTGCCAGTGAGGTGTGTGTTTTGCTTGGTGTGGTGATGATGCAGGTAGTGGATGATGATGTAGTGCATGCAGGTGTGAGTGTGGACGTTACTGGGTGGGAGGTGGAGGACGAGGGGGAGACTGTGGAAATAGTGGATGTTGTTGTGTCTGCAACTGAATGGTGTTTGTGTGAGTGCCTGTGGGATGAAGTGTGGTGCTTGTGTTTGCCTATGACACTCTTGGGTGTTGTCCTGTGTGCATGCTGGTCTGGCTGTGTGCTTGGTATGGGTTGGGGTTGAGGAGAATAGGACTGGGAAGTGGAATTTGGAGGTGGTATGGTTGAAACAGGGACAATGGCTGCCATCAGAGAGAAGGCCAGAGCCTGGATCGATCTCTGTTGGGCCGCCAATCCAGTGTGAATGCCCTCCAGTAATGCATTAGATTGTTGCATCAGGGCTGTCAGCCCCTGGATGGCATTCACAATGGTTGATTGCCCTACAGATATGGATCTCAGGAGGTCAATAGCCTCCTCACTCAGGGCAGCAGGGCTCACTGGGGCAGGGCCTCAGATGCCTTGGGCGAAGGAGATACCCACCCTCCTGGGTAAGCAGGCACGGGAAACTGGCTGAGGGGCTGCTGGGAGGGCAGTGCTGGTACGAGGGGTGGCGGGCGTACCAGTACCTGGGGTGGTCACAGAGGTGTCCGCCACCACCAGGGAGCTCCCATCAGAGATGGTATCAGAGTCTGTATTTCCCCTCCAGTCTCCACCGTGGTGCTCCCCTCGCCCTCCGTCCCACTGGTGCCCTCAGCATCAGTGGACTCTGCCTCCTGGGTCCTATGGGATGCAGCTCCCTCCGTTGCCGGTGCTTCTGCTCCTCCACCAGATGACACTAATGCACATAAGGACAGGATGATAAAACAAGAAAGAGGGGGAGAGAGAGACAAAGGATACAATTGGTCAATGGCAGCAACAACACCAAAGTTGGCGTACACGACACACACACACAGGGAACAGCCCTACATACTAGGCAATGCACTAACAGTCACAATGCTAGTCACCAGCCCATGGACAGGAATACCTAATGCCAATGACTGCACTAACACCACTGATGGCGTACCCAGCACCCTCACACACAGGGATCAGGCCCTGTAAGGTATGCAGGTATCGGGGTGATAATTGTTGAAAGTTGACTTACCAGAGTCCAGTCCTCCTCGGACTCCGGCCAGGCCCTCAGGATGCAGTATTGCCAAGACTTGCACCTCCCATGCTGTGAGTTGTAGGGGAGGAGGTGGGGGTCTACCGCCAGTCCTCTGTATAGCGAGCCAGTGTCTTGCTGCTATGGAACGTACCTTCCCCTGTAGGTCATTCCACCTCTTCCTGATGTTGTCCCTTGTTCTTGGGTGCTGTCCCACAGCGTTGGCCCTGTCCATGATTCTCGCCATAGTTCCATGG
Source organism: Pleurodeles waltl (assembly GCF_031143425.1). Classification (NCBI taxonomy): domain Eukaryota; kingdom Metazoa; phylum Chordata; class Amphibia; order Caudata; family Salamandridae; genus Pleurodeles; species Pleurodeles waltl. Next base: position 743,084,567 of record NC_090440.1, on the reverse strand, counting down.
CTAATGATATCTGTTGCACCTGTGCTCCAAATAGCTGTGGCTCTACCCTGATGATTTCCTCCACCATGACCCTAAACTCCTCCTCAGTGAAACAGGGGTGCCTTTGTGGTGCCATGGTTGTTATGTAATGTGTGTTGGGTAATGTGTTAGGATGTGTGAAGTGGCATGCATGAGGAATGTATGGGTGTATGTGGTGTGTGTATGTAGTTGTGTCAGTGGTCTTGGTGTCAGTCTCATACCAATTAATTGTATTTGTAAAGGGTTGTGGGTAATGTGAGTGCATGTTTTATAGTGGTGTGGGTGTGGTGTGTGTATGGGTGTCAGGTGTGTGTAATTGGTATTGGCCAATGTGGTCTTGTTTTGTCTGTAGGTGTCCATTGTGAGCGCAGCGGTTTGTACCGCCAATGGCTTACCGCCGTTGAATGTCCGCCATGGTGATTCGTGGGTCATAATGTGGTGTGTGCTGTTCTGTTGGTGTAACGGTATGGGTTTTGATACCGCCACTTTATCACTGGCCCTTGGTCTGGCAGATTTGTGAATGTGACTGTATTCTGTCGAATTGGTGTGTGTGTGTCATGGTGAACGGATATCTGCTGCTGCCACGGTAAGTTGGCGGCCGTCAGAGTGGTGGTAAGCGGGATTTACCGCCAGAGTCATAATGAGGGCCTAAATCTGTGAGGTAGGTGTATACAATGTTACCATGTTTTAGGGAGAGACCACAAACACTTTACAGCTGGTTAGCAGGAAAAAAGTGCCCAGGCTCCCAACTCCAACAAAAATCAGGTCAGAAACAGAAAGCAGAAATCTGGGAGTGACCCAGTCTATATGGCCAGGTCCAACACTAGGAAATTGCAGAGTTACCCAATATAGACATGGCCAAAGTTTAAGGCTGTGGAACACAGAATAATGGCACAAAAGAATAGCTAGATCACTAACAAGCCTGGGCCGGTAATTCTTAGTGTCAGAGCATATATAAGACCACTGCAACTATTGTCTTGTACCTAAAAGCATATTGTGGTTGCATTGTTAGTCTGCTCAACTACGGTGTGTCCATTTGGCTTAACATCCCAACACTTTTATTGTGTTCTTCCTTGTTCAGTTCCTTCTCCATCGTTTCCTTGCCCTCTTTGCTTGTGACTTTCCCCTTCTCTTATTGTCAGTATTTAAGGAAAGTCCCCTCTTTCTTGGCATGGTTACCCCCTTTTTCTGCTTGATGTCAGTGTGTTTGACTGTGTTCACTGGGATCCTGCTAACCAGGAACCGGTGATTATGCTCTCTCTCCCAAAAGTCTGTATTTCACCCACAATTGGCACGCTGGTGCCCCATTATAAGTCCCTAGTATATGGTACCCAAGTACCCAGGGCATTGGGGTTCCAGGGTATCCCTATGGGCTGCAGCATATATTTTGCCACCCATAGGGAGCCCAAGCAATAGGGTTCTGCAGGACTGCCATTGCAGCCTGCGTGAAAAGGTGAAAGCACCCTTTCACTGCCACTTTTCACTACACCAGGTCACTTATAAGTCACACCTATGGGAGGCCTTCCAGCCCAGAGGGCAGGGTGCCAAGTATATGTGTGTGAGGACACCCCTGCACAAGCAGAGACACCATTTTACGTGTTTACTGGACATAGGTCACTACCTATGTCCAGCTACATAATGGTAACTCTGAATATAGGCATGTTTGGTATCAAACATGTTGGAATCCCCTTTGGAAATAGGTGTTACAGGTTTGGGAGGGGTAGCCTCCCCAAGCCACTGGAAATGCTTTGAAGGGCACATATGGTGCCCTCCATGCATAAACCAGTCTATACCAGTTCAGGGATCCCCAGTCCCTGCTCTGGCATGAAACTGGATAAAGGAAAGGGGAGTGACCACTCCTCTGTCCATCACCACTCCAGCGGTGGTGCTCAGAGCTCCTCCAGAAGTTCCCTGGGTTTTGCCATCTTGGATTCAAAGTTGGCAGGGAACTCTGGGATCATTTGAATGGCCAGTACCAGCAGGTGTCGTCAGAGCCCCCTACTGATAGGTGGTCATTCAGCGAGGTGACCAATCCCCCTTTCAGGGCTATTTAGAGTCTCTCCTTTGGGTGGTTCCTCAGATTCAGAATGCAAGACTCCAGCAGGAGTCCTCTGCACCCTCTACTTCGACTTCTGACCAAAGAAAGTGCATCTGGACTTTTCAGGACCCTACAAGCAGCAACAAAGAAGCAAGATGCATTCTGCAACATTGTATCTCCGGCACCATCCAGCAACTGCAACATTTCCCCTGGTCGTGCATCCTCTGAGGACAGCCCGTCTTCAGCCTGCATCAGAAGAAAGAAGGAATCTCCCTTGGAGTGAAGGAGTCACCCCCTGCTTCTGCAGGCACCAACTGCGACAACAACTGGCTGCGTGGATCCCCTCTCCTACTGAGTTGTGTGGATCCTGCATCACGAGTGGTGGACTGAAGTGGTCCCAACAGTCCTCTCTTCCAACTGCCCAACCTGGGTGAAGGTAAGCCCGTACCTGCCCACGCAGGACAGTACCCCCATGCACTGCGTCCTTTGCAGCTGCCAAGGCTTGTTTGTGTCCTTTCTCCAAGTCCTTCAGGCATCCTGAAGCTCCAGCCCCCAGCTCTCCTTCTTGCGACGCACAGCTCTCTGAGTAGTTCTGTGGCAGCGTGTGAGCCTTTCTCGTAGTGCAGCGTGGGTCTCTTCTGCGTCTCTCCTGCCCCCGTCCTGTGGGACTCCTGTGGGTGCTGCCTGGGCTTCTGTGGGCTCACTGTGTTGCTGAGGGCCCTCTCTAGTTCCTCCTTCTTGGTAGAGCCTACCTGATCCTTCCTGATCCCCAGCAGCCCCATTTTCTGCTAACCGCAAGTTTCCCACGTGCCAAGGCTTGTTGGCGGAACCCGAAGAAGCAAACCCGACTGTAATCCTCCTTCTGGCATGGGACATCACTTGCATCCTCCAGGAACCCAACTTTGTCTTCTTGGGAGCAGTGCTGACTTTTCATCTTCACCAGTGGTTCACCTTTTCCACCTTCATCCTGGTGGGTAGGAGCTCCTGCCTTCCTGGACTCTGCTGTGCTTCTTGGACTTGGTCCCTTTCTTCCACAGGTCTTCTTGCCCAGGAATCCACTGTTGGTGTCTTGCAGTCTCTTCTGGGTTTTGCAATATTCTTCTCTACTTCTCTGTGTGTGTTCTGGGAAACTTACTGTGATTTACTCCTGTTTTCCTGGTCGCAGGGGTGGGATGTGGTACTTACCTTTGGGCTTCCCTAGTACTCCCAACTCCCCTCTACACACTACACTTACCTAGGTGGGGGGGCCGACTTTTGCATTCCACTTTCATAGTGTATGGTTTGTGCTCCCCTAGGCCCATTTCTTCATATTGTGATTTTCACTAATTACACTGTTTTCTAATTGTTTTTATGCCTTTTTCTGCAAACTAGTGTATATCATTTGTGAATTACTTACATTCTAAGGGAGTATAATCTCTATGGTATTTTTGGTATTTGTGTCACCAATACAATGTACCTTTATTTTTGTAACACTGAAGGGATCATTATGACCTCTGCTTTATTATGGAGGAAAGTACTGCCAACAGGCTGGCGGTACTTTCCTCCATATTATGACATTAGCGGTTTGGCTTCACCACATCGGCTGCCGGGCTGTAGACTTCAATCTCCAGTCCGGCTGCCGTCACTTGCCCGCCTGCGGGATTATGACCCGCCTACCGCCTTGGTTTTCGTGGCATCCTTACCGTCCCGAAAACCATGGCGGTAGGCACTATCAGTGACAGGGAATCCCTTCCCTGTCCCCTACCGCCATTCCTTCCCTGTCACTGATGGGGGTCTTACCCGCCCCCTTCCCCCTCCACAGGTTTCCCCCACCTCCGTTCCTCTCCAGACCCCCCCTTCATACACGCCTCTCCCTTCACACACGCACACATGCATACACACACCCATTCCAACAGTAATCCACGCATGCATACATCCATTCACACACACATCCACACACACTTACATACATACACGCAGACATGCATTCACACAACTCAACATACACGCACTCACAACCCCAAACATGCACACACATACAACATGCAACAACCCCTGCATACATGCATGCACAGTCATACACACACACCCCCACACACACACACAAAACACCCCTCTCCCCTGTCGGATCACCCACTAGGGGGTCCTATGGCAGGAGACAGGACGAGGCGCTGCTGCCAGCAGCAGCGTCCGCCAGCAGAACACTGCCAGGCCGTATGGCAGCAGCGCCACCTTACCACCATCCGCCGGCATGGCCACAGCCAGATTTCCGCCATCCTTCTGGCGGAAATCTGGCTGGGGTCATAATATGGGGTACGGTTTGTAGCCGCGGCAATGGTCTTTTGGCGGCCTTTGCCGCGGCGGTAGGCGGTATATACAGCCAAGGTCCAAATGAGGGCCTGAGTGTTTTCTTTCATGTGCATAAGTACTAAGTGTGACTACAGTGGTATTGCATGAGCTTTGCATGTCTCCTCGATAAGCCTTGGCTGCTCATCCACAGCTACCTCTAGAGAGCCTGGCTTCTAGACACTGACTGCACTACACTAATAAGGGATACCTGGACATGGTATAAGGTTTAAGTACCATAGGTACCCACCACACACCAGCCAGCCTCTTACAAGTATTTTTTGGTATGACTTGATTTGTTGTTACTGTGCAAGATTAGCCACTTATTAGCATCCTAGGGGTCCGTGCTTGTATCCTGCTCGATTTCTGGTCTCAACTTCGCTCCGTCTGTCTTGGAGAAGGGTAAACTTAACTCATACTGAAAAGGCTCTATCTTACTCCACTAGTGCCTTACTTACACTGCTTACACAGAGCACACACCATCCTCCAGACAGTCATACTACCAGTCTGGAAGCTAACACCAATCCTGTCCGGAGCTCATCAACAGCAAATGTACCTGTGTTTCTCTTCCTTTTTGTCAAGATCTTTCTCTTCTGAGGTGGCTGAGTGCTCAGCACCTCTACAGAGACATGGGGAAGGCTGGTATTCACAGCGAGACCTCGTCTCAACTTACAACATGTCTTCAGCCTAACCAGTGGTGCTACTGGCAGGCATACGCTTTTGCCATAAATGTAGATTGTACAAGTACACGTTGCAGCCCACATTACATCTAGCTTCCATGCCATAGGTGTTTTTACTGTACCTTTTACTTACAGTGAGGTTAATGCAAAGTACGTATTTTATGAGGAAACCACAGGTGCTATAATACTGTTTATCAGTTGTATAGTGCAGTGTCCTACAGCCATAAAATCCAAACAGAAAACATTGGGAAGGGCAGGGACCACACCAAAATTATATACTTTCTTACAGAAATTCTCTGTGTTGAGCAAAGTAAAGCCCCTTCATATGATATTGTCACAATATAACATGTCACAATATAAAACCTTGTATTTTGTGTTTGGCAAGGGACTTGCAATGTAGAGCATTCCTTCTACCTTTGTCAATGTAACGGATTTAATCAGATTTCAAAATGTAAAATTGTGTCCTACTGCATTTGTTACCAATTTACACTATTCAAGGCCCATTCTCGTTGTGGTCCACTCAGGGGTTGCATTAATAGTGTCTCTCAGAGTTATGACGAATGACACTACTTCATAGGTAGGATAACACAACTGCTATCCAGTCACACGCCTGTAAATAATTCACCAAATCCCCTTGCCTCTATACTGCATTCTGCTTTATTTATGATGATGGCAGGAACTCTGGCAGACATCTACAGCTGTTTCTAGCCAAACCTAAAAAAAGGAGGTAGAAAGAGTAAATATGGGTTATTGACATTGTAGCGACATTGGAAACATGGAGACTTGAGGTCTACTACAGTTTCAACAGTGCTCTTGAAAATTGGATTGGGTGATTTTGGACAAATCATTTCGTATTTATCATATTCACGGGTCGTCTGTTGTCAGCGGCAGCCCACACTTTCTCTTGCAGAGCATCTGTACGAACAACAGCAGTACAAGCTTCTGTCATACACACAAATGTCACAGGACATGCCGCAGCAGTTCATGCTAGACCTACAATTTCTGATAGAAAATGTAAAGAATATATTCTGACCAGAAGATACTGCTCAACTTGCTCCCCAGTTGATCATTCATGCTTTAGTGACTAGAGATGCGGTGTGACCATGCCTTATTTACACACGTGACTATATTAGTGCATATGATGTGACTAGGATGGGTACTTTCTAGTTATTTTTTAATGTGATAAGGCTATAAAACATGTTTTATTTACCAGTTTTCTATGATCCTTCTGAGATTGTGGCCTATTATATCAAACTTGAAACATATGCAAACGGTTTGGTGCTATTGCCTCGCATTTTACATCACTCATGACATCTTTTTATCACAACATTGATAATTTCACTGCAACATTTGCAGCGAAATTAATTACGAGAAAACTGTGCATGACAAGGGCGCGAGTTATTATTACCCTTCGGGCATAAGTTGTAGTTACTTGAGATAACTAGCTGGTAAGTTTCTGTGGTTTTCAGAGCTTAAAACGTAGTGTTGTTACTGAATATTTCACCTAACTGTAACATTACTTAAGCCTTTGTTTTTTTATTGTTTATATATATATTATATATATAGAGCCTTTCCATTGTTATTGAAATTAAAAAAAAACAAATCACACTCTGATTCAGATACATGAAGAACATTTTAAAATTTTAGATCAAAGCGTTTGGACACATAACATAAATACTGAGTGAAAATAGACACCAAGAGGAGAGAAGCAAGTCAATCAAGATATCTACTGTGAAACATCTGGGCATAATCCAAATCTTCCCATATTAAGATGAATAAAGTTGAAACATCAAAAAATAGTAAATACCTAATGGGAAATTGATGAGAAAAATGTCATTACATAAGGGTAATATCGATTATGTACAAACATACAAAGAAACAACACAATTTGAGCTAGAGATGAGGATTCATCATCACTATACTTGCCCATTAGGAAGCATGAAAAATCAATGTGTCCCTAAAATTACCAGGGTGCAGTAACCATATTGATTATATAAAACTGGTCAACAGTGAATGCAGTTCGAGATGATGAAACCAGTTTGCAATAACTTTGCAGCCAGCCTATGAAAGGCCTTTATGTTGTTGAATGTGGATTTACCTTAATGAAAGTAAAGACAAGAGACGTTTGGCAAAACAGGAACAGTTGGTTTAATTAAACTCAGTGGCTGGGAGAGCGCAGTACAGAGTCGGGGTCCGAAGACTGTCTCTCAAAGTCACAGAGTTCTGAGCACCCTTATATACAACTCTTGAAGGTTTATAAAATAATTCTATACATTATTTGCAGAAAGGAATCCGTGCCTAGTCATGGAGTTGTAAATCTGACCATCTGATAAAGTGCTAGGTGTGCTTGGACAAAATGCTGGACAGTAGGTAGCATCTCCAGTTGTCCGGCATGAGGGGCACATGATCACTGCATGCTGTGTGTGTTGTTTTCTGACTGGTTGAGTGTTCCTAACTTCATGTGGCATCTAACGTTTATGGTGTTTGGGAACATGATCCCCTCCAGCCATTTTTGTTTTTTTTGGGGGACAATCTCCTACGACTGTTGTGGTGTTGCTGTCTATCTGAGGCATCAATCTGTTTTTTTCTTATTTGAGCATTTTTCTACGTGCTACGTGCCATCCTATGATCTGTCAATCAGCTGCTGAAGCCTAGGTCGTAGGGCTTTCCTGACCACGTACTTCTGACTCTGGGTTCATGAGGAGGTCACATTGGGTGGAATCAACAATAGTAATGCATGTTCGTTGTTATGTGCACACATATCATGGAGTACATTGACATTGTTTTTATTTCTATCAACATTCTGCCCTCTAGTTGAATTTTCAACTACTTTATCCACCCCATACTTCATGACAGTCACATTATTTGAGGTTTGACGAGTTTGTTGTGTCCACTACTGTTTCCTTAGTTACTTGTATTTATTCTACCTAAGTTGAAGACTGCAATTTTACAACAGGAAACCCCCACTTGTAGAAAACTATACAAAGACAGAACAGGATGAGGATCAGAAGCAATGACATGCACAGTCTGGTCACCGACTGGGGGAGCCAGAAAAAAACAATCAAATAACCAGTCCTGCTCAGGGGCACCTCCCTCCTTCTTCGTGTCGGCTTGTAGACGTTGCAGTGCTTGGATGGCAGAAGTTAGTGTCCCATCGTTCCGATCGTTACCGGATATAAATGTACAACAGGACGCACTTATCTTGGTGGGAGTCAGGTGCAAAGCCAGGATTTGTCACGATTTGCCCGATATAGGCAATGAACTGGGACGGCTGATTGTTCTGGTAAATTTCCCTACTGACTTGGTGCCATACAGCTTTGTAACCTGTTGGAATTGCATGGACTTTGAAGTTTTATGGAAACATAATTATCCCAGGTGCGTGGAGAACTTGGCTCCCCCCGCATTTGAACATCGCTTCCTTTTGGAACTGAAAGGGGGCCTCAATTAGCTGGAGGCCTGTTGTTGAAGAATGGGGTTCTTTTGAGTTGTAGCCCTTGGGCAAAGAGTTGTATGCGGGGACCTGGGTGCCTGCTTTTATTAATGGTTGGGGGGAGGCAAACTGCTGCCTCATCAGAATGCCCTCCCCTGGGGCGTAGCTAGCCAACCCCACCCTGGGGGATCAGCAGTGGCATGGGGCCCAGGCCCCTGCAGGCACCCAATGGCAGACTCTAATGTAGATTCCCGATCGAAAACACGTACAGAAGCCCTGAGCTTTTCCCGAATGCAAGCAAAGGAGTGAGTTGTCTCCTAATGTTGCCACTAGTCTTTATATTTTTAGATGAGTTTTGAGGTGGGTATGATGTGAATATAAACCTATTGGGGATTTCGGACCAACTGCATACTTGAATTTTGTAATTGTTTAACGGCACTGCCTTCCCAGACCATTACCCCTCCCTGCTGTGGCTATGGCCCTAATCATTGCAGGGCTGGGTTCCCTGTCTGCTGTTGCCATGTGTTTGGCCAACCACTTGTAGGATGCATTTGGGTAGACCTGAGCTTGGTTCTGTGGATGGGGATTTTGTGGGGACTAGCCAAGTCTTATCGCTCCTTGCTCATGATACGCCTTCAGTTGGCCATGTGGTCCATTCTGCAGCAATAGTAGCACTCTTTGAAGTCTGGCTGCTGCCAGCCTCCCTGACCTCTGCCTCTAGAACTGGGTGGGAACCCTCTGGGGTTCTGAGGTGGAGCTCCCTTCAAGACTGGTTCCATTTCAATGCTTGCGACCAGCACTGCTTCTTTGAGGACATTCTTTTTTAACCTTATGTTGGACCAGCTTAGCTGTGTCTCTCTAGGCTTGCGCATGTTTTTCCCTGTACTTTTCCTGCTTCTTACTGTAGTAGTGTAATATGTGGGCCTCTGTTTCCCACCAAGGTTTTGTTTCTAACCCTACTGGGCTCTCCAGCCCACTGTGTATTTCGGTGGGCAGCCCCTTTTTGAGCATGTTGAAAAAGAATGCAACCTGAGAGTCAATGTCAGTCCATGCCTGTCCTGTCTCTAGTCCTTATCGTCCCCTCAATCTATATAGAAAGTCAGTCATGGTTTCCCCAGGCTTCAAGCTCTCCGATATTAATCCTCCTAGGTACGGGCAGTCAGGAAACATTTTACTCAGGGCCATCCATATCTGGTGTCTAAATGAATTGAATGCAACCCCGTCATGCTCAGTGTTAGTCAGCATGACTGCTGGGATGCTGGCACAGGAAAACACCATGTTAATCTGCTCTCTGATGAGACATCGCCTATTGCTAGGTTTATTCCTGCTGGGTTTTTTTTCCCCAAAACTTGAGATCCACTTTCTCGCCCCGTCCATCAATTGGGGCAGTTTGGTCCTGAGACCTTCTTTGTCCATCTGTGCCCTTGGCACATAGAAGGTCCCTGATGTGCCCTTCTGTAACAGTGGGCATATTGTGGCTCAGAGCAGCTCTGCTGTTTTTTCCTCAACTTGTTGATTCAATCTTCTTAGGCATTCCTGCATGTAGGGGAAGTTCCATTTGGGATCTCCCCGTCCGTGTCGGATGCATTCTTCTGCGATGGCCATGTCCTCTGGTTTGAAGGATTCCTTCTACGGCCATGGTTTATGATACTGACCCTCTCTTTTGGTCCAGTAGACCAGCAGGTGGCACAATGGTTGTGCAAAGGTCTCACCTTATTTTCTAGACACTATCCCTCTCGGGCCAGTTTGTCTGACCAACGCATTCAGGGGGAGCGTTGGACCTCATTGTTGCTGCTTTAACTTGTGCGTGCGTAAAGGTGCCATTCTGCTCCTCCTATGCCTTATTTGGGTTTGGACTAGGCTGCTCTGATCCCTTATTTCTTGGTCGGTCCTTCACCTGCGCTGACGATGTGGTGGGGTTCAGGCCTCCCTTCTGGTTCTACCTTGGATTACTCTTCGCATGGAGCCTAACTCCACTTTCCTCCTTGGGGAGGAAGTGCTGTTCTGCTCTTCCTCTGCACTTCGCAGGTGAGAACTCTCTCTCCTCAACTTGTGCCTTTCTTCTAACTCCCATCTGGGCTGCGTGCTTCTTTCCGTGGTGTGCATGGTTCTCCTAGGTAGGAATGTGCCCTGAAACTCACTTTCTGTTGTCTCATCTATTGCATGGACACCCATTGGGGGAGTTTAACCTGTGGCTCCCCCCTCTGCGTCGGACCCTGGAAGGCTGAGAACTTTTTTCTCCTCACCACTGGCGATGTCACTGTCCAGGACCACTATGAACTACCTGAGAGTAATCTATCGATGGGTTGGAGTAGGTGCTCCCCATACTGCTGGGGTTCGAATGACTGAACGCGACGGACGTGAGGGGTCGAATTTGGGGGAACCCTAGTGCCGACCTGGGATGGGGCTGGCACCATCTCTGCCTGTCGTCTGGTGCCCCAAACCCTGGACTCAGGGGCTCACAGCCCGGCGGGAGGCCCCTTAGTCCCCAATAACTGGCTGATTGGTGTAACCTAGTGCAAGAACAGCTGGAATGGAAGGGCATCAGAGAGAGCCCCTCCGTACCTCACAAAGATGCCCCATAGTTCTAACAGTGCCTCTCTTTTAGCCTTCTTTTGTCCTACAAATATGGTCTAAATGTGTGCCTTGTGTGTTCTATGAAGTTGGTGTTGAAGGTTCCCCCCTCTGACCAGTGGACCAAGTGTGCCTAGGTATGTAGTGCCATTCACAGCAGAATTTATATAGCTTTTTAGCCTGCAAGGGGAATCGAGTTTGCATGTGGCTTAATGGCAACTCCATGATGGGTTGGGAACCTTTTTTGAGGGACTGGTATAGTTCTGACTTTCTTGAGCTTTAAATAATCCTGAATTCTACTCTGACCGTAGGGAAATATGCACACAGAACTATGCCAGCAATAACTACTAGCTTTGAAATCAACTTCAGACAGAGATGCATCAAACAGACTATTCACAATAAATAAAATGATGTATATGAAAGGTCATAACCTGAAAGAAAGTGCAATGGTTAATTCAAAACATTGTAACCCATTTTTAGGAGCGTAATAGCAGATATGGAATAATGATTTGTGAAAGAAAGATAACTACTTCTTCATGAGCCCATTAAACATTTAACAAGACATAGCATTTCAACATGAAATATAATTGCAATAGTTTATCAGCAGCACAACATCAGCAATGCATCAATTGAAAACCACAATGGAAATAAAAGAGAAAAGAGAGAAAAAAAGTACCAGAAAAAAATTATGACTTTGTCCAAAAAAAACTGTAGTCCGCTTCTAGTGTATGCTGCCCAATGTCAATGGTGAGTCTCTGCACAGTACACAGGAATAAGTGAGCCTGATAGACTCAGTGTCAGCTCGGGGTCAGCTGCAGGCCCTCCTTGGCCAAGCACAATCTAACCTAATCTCCAAGATCCAAATCTTTCCCTAATGTCCAAATGCACTCTGTTTCACATCCAGGGGCTTAGTGTACCATCTGTTTCATGCCCAGTGGTCCAGGCGAATAACACCTCTCACTTCTTTAAGACACCGTTAGTGCTGAGAAACCCTTTTAGCCTAAAAAATAAGACTGAGGTGTTGGCCCTATGTTACACCCTGGCCCGTGCATATCGTCTGTGTCACACCAAGTGGTCCAAGCGGTGAGGCCTCATCCTGATATCACACTCAGGGATCAAGTGTACCATCTGTGTCATACCCAGCGGTCCAAGCAATACCCTGTATCACAACCAGGTGTCAAGCATACCATCTGTGTCACGCTCAGTGGTCCAAGCGACTAAACAACACGTTCTCCTCCCCTGGCTATGTGTCGACTATTGTGAAGAGATGACATCTGCGGCATCGTCTTCGAGGCTGCCTTGTGACTACTCAGTTCGGACACTTGAAATGCGCAAATGTCAGATTTCTGTCAGTGGCAGGGCGCTCAGGTTACATTTTTACACTTCTTCTTAGTTTGCCATACGCTAAATACTAAGGATAAGATGTAGCCTCTTACCCACTGATGGCAGCTTTGGGATAGACTTCCGTCCTTCTCATTCAGCGGAACTTGTAATCAATTATGGCGTCTGCTCACCTCTTTTTGTTGTGCAGATGTGAATCCATATGGGTGGAGTCCTCTGTTTCCGGCTGCATTCGGACTCAAAAAGCAATCTCTCCTGGCTGGCTCACCAAAATGTTGGTTGAATAGGGATTTACCTTTAAGAAATAAAAGACAATGGGCCAGATGTAGCAAGCAGTTTTGCCCATTCTGTGTCTATGGGAAAATGTGTTCGTACATATGGCCCTAGGTGTTTGCCAAAACAGGAACTGTTGGTTTAATTAAACCCAGCAGCCGGAAGAGCGCAGTACAGAGTCAGGGTCTGATAAATGTCTCTCAAAGTTGCAGAGTGTTAAGCGCCCTTATATACAATTCTTGAAGGACTATAAAATAATTGTATACATTATTTGCAGAAAGGAATCTGGATCTAGTCATGGAGTTGTAAAACTGACCATCTGATAAAGAGCTCAGGTGGGCCTAGACCTTGCTTGGACAAAATGCAGGCCAGTAGGTAACATGTCCAGATGTCCGGCATAAGGAGTGCCTGATCACTGAGTGCTGTGTGTGTGTGTTATGTTCTGGTTGTCCAACACATTGAGGACAACAACACAATGGACAGCTCTCTAACCGGATTCAGACCTAATCACAGCATCGATACTGCCCTGCACACCGCCACAGATGACATCCGCTCTCTCTTTGACTGTGGCCAAACGGCAGCCCTCATCCTACTGGACCTATCGGCTGCCCACCACACCCTATGCGCCAGACTCCATGCAGCAGGCATATGCGGCAAGGCCCTTTTGTGGATATACTCCTTTCTGACAGCCAGAATGCAGACAGTCAGACTCCCTCCACACCTTTCAGAGCCTACAGAGATCAGCTGTGGACTACTCCCAGGATCCTCATTGAGTCCCACAATGTTCAACATCTACGTGGCACCGTTCCCCCACTTGTCAGAAACTAAATGATTGAACATCGTCTCCTATGCTGATGACACTCAGCTGATCATCTCCCTGACTGAAAACCCTACAACAGCCCAAAAGACCTTCCAAGAAAGAATGGAAGCAGTCACTGTCTGGATGAAGGAGAGCTGCCTTAAGTTTAACCCTGACAAGACCGAGATCCTCATCCTGGGACCCTCCTCCTCAGCCTTGAACGACTCCTGGTGGCCCTCTTCTCTTGGGAGCCCACCCACCCCTACAAACCACACATGCAACCTCGGCGTAATCATCACTCAGTGCTCACCATCACAAAACAGGTAAACTCTGTCACCTCCACCTGTTTCCACACCCTCTGACTCCTCCGGAAGATCTTCAGATGGATCCGGAGTGACTACCGCAAGACTGTGACAGACACCCTGATCACAAGCAGACCTGACTACTGCAATGACCTCTATGCCGGAACCACCAAGAAGAACCTGAGAAAGCTACAATGTATCCAGAACACCTCCTCCAGACTCCTCCTGAACATCCCCCACGAGAACACAACATAGAACACCTAAGCGATCTCCACTGGCTCTCCATCGAGAAACAGATCAACTTCAAGCTCCTTGAACACGCTTACAGGGCCCTCCACAACCATGGACCCAGCTACCTCAACCACCACATCACGTTATACTCCCCTGTCTGACCTCTCCGTTCCTCCTAGCAGTTACTCACCACAGTGTCCCCCCATAAGAAAGTCCTCGGCTGAAGGAAGATCCTTCACCTACCTTGCGGCAAAATATTAGAACACCTTACCTATGTGCCACAGTCACCATCGCCACCTCAATTCAGGAAGGTCCTTAAGACCTGGCTCTTTGACTTAATCTTGAGGACCTGCGTCAGAGTGCCTTGAGAGCCTACGGGTGAGTAGCGTGCTTTTAAGTACTGCTGCGTGTGTGCCACTCGTACACAGACTGCATGCCAAGGCATGGTCAGAGAAGCCACCAGTTTATCTCAGTCATGTGAACAGTGATTTATTATACACAAACAAACCTCACCCTAGAAGCACAGTTTAAACCTTGCAAGAATATTCCTTCATTGACAACTACGTCACAGGACTGTATTTTAAGAAGTGTCACAAGCAAAAATCTCTGTTTCCTCCAGTTTAGTATTTTTCACATCTAGATCTGTTAAAGATAATGCGCACAGCTGATCAGAGGCAACTGTTGTGATGTTACATCATCACAGAAAGAACTGTCCTCTGCGTTCATCGTAAGAAGAAGCAAACATGTCAGCAAATAAATATAATACTAATAACATACATACTATCTTACATCTTGAGGGAAACACCAGTCGGCTAGACTCAGAGGCAGTTTTGGGAGGACACTACCAGGACATGAACATAAATCAAGTGGATGGTTTCAAAAAGCAAAAGAAATGGCACTTTTAAAAGTTTGAGGCCAGTTCCCTGCCACCCCCTCGTCCAAGGATGCCTTACCTTAGCTCAGTATAACTTTCCTACACAGTGCTGAAACTGGAGAAATGAGTTAGAGCTATTAGTGTTGTAAATTCCTAATTGGACTTCTCTTGCCACACAAACTGAAAATAAAATGTAAAACAGTTGATATAAGCGAGCTGATTCAAAGTGCCACAGCTGCCATGAGCGAAGTAGAGACACAAAACAAAAAAGAAGTTCGCTCAGAGTCAAAGTTATCAGCAAAAGTGCAATTATCCATGTAACAGGATCAGTTCCGCAGGTGGTAACAAAACTGCCCCAAGGAGGGACAAATGTAAAGCATTTACCAATGATAAAAAAGCATTTTTGAAAGACAAGCCCATGAACGATTAATAGTGATGGGTGTGTGGTGGGCGTGGTTAAAAGCCCAGATACATACGAACACGTTGGAAAAGCAGAGCTTGCGCGCTGCTATGCTCAGCCTAAAAAGGTATTTGCTTTACGGCTTCAAAAGTAACTTAACTAAGCAACAAACCCGAACTGGCCTGAACTTCAACAAAGAAAAAATAAGCGCTTGCTAACTGAATAGCTGGTTTCAGAAAAAAGTACATACAGAATACCTCGATTTGCAGCTTCGCCATAACAAGCAAGCAGGAAAAAGTCCAGCAAAACTGAGGCCTCGAGATACAATTGCTGACCTTCATATTCACTTCATCTGTGCACAGATAAAATGCAGTCTTCTCGAAACATCTAATGCCTGTCCTATGAGTAAAAAATGAATGAACCTGACAACTGTCAGCCAAGAGCTAAAGGGGTCTGAACTATATCCAATACATACATATATATATATATATATATATATATATATATATGTATATATATATATATATATATATATATATATATATAAAGTATTATATGCCTAGTCCATCTGATGTTCTCTTATGTCCAGACATGTTTCTCCTCCCACCACCCCATGAAAATGCCTGCAAAACGTGA
This sequence comes from Pleurodeles waltl, assembly GCF_031143425.1. Classification (NCBI taxonomy): domain Eukaryota; kingdom Metazoa; phylum Chordata; class Amphibia; order Caudata; family Salamandridae; genus Pleurodeles; species Pleurodeles waltl. The sequence goes on along the minus strand of NC_090440.1, from coordinate 743,068,646 downwards.
AGCAAAGTAGCTGCCCATCGCTGTACCGGTAACCTGTCTATACCAGTGATCATTGAATAAAAATAGTTATTCACCAGACAAAATTTTAACATATTCAAAAGCATCATTGTATGCCCATGAGGAGTGGCATTCTCTTTGTCTCATAATAATGGCTGCCGGTGGCTGTGACCTGCACCAACCCGAGAGGTGGAAGAAGCTGGGCGATACCAAGATCATTTTACTCTGATAGTGAGGTGGTGAAAGTGGTATTCTATTGGAATTAGCCTGGCAGATTTAAATTAAGATGCTAAATTGTAACATTTTCATTTTTTTGCTGCAGATAGAGGAAGAAGGTAAAGGGAAGTGATGTACTTATATGCAGGGCCACTGGAAACATGTGGCAGGAAAAGACCCAATTATGAGGCAGGGTTGATCAATTTATGTGACAAGAAAAGTCCAGTTATCAATTTACAACACCAATAGCTCCAACTCCAACTAATGTAAGACCTATTGCATTGGAAATGCTTGGTAGGACACTGAGTTTACGCAGATAAGAAAATGAAGATGCCAGCATTTTATTAGCAACAATATAACTTTAGTTCTTTAAAGTGCATGTAAGTCTGTTTGTTTTACCGGTCATTCCTTTTAAGGTGAGCATGTGCTATAACCCTTAAATCGCCATTGTTTGACTAACACAAAAGTTTAATTCCTAAGTTCCTTTTGTCTATGTTTTAAATAATTACACTGCGTGAGGTATAATTTCGTTTATTTTTGGTGTGCAACTTCTAAGATTTATGTCTTAAAAAGTAAATAGCAGCACGCTTTGTTGGCTTGTCACTTACAAGAATTGTAAATACATGTGTATCTACATAATAGACATGGCAATGGCCATTAATTTCTAGGGAGTGACCGTTATTAATTTTTTAAAAATATATTCCTGTCTCTATTTTACTTTACTTAAGGAGTTTAGTTAACTTATGTCTTCCTTCTCTGTAGAGAGCTACACAAAGTGTACCTGCCCTCTGTGAGGCAGTGCTTTACTTCCATGCTGTTCTCAGGCTGTATGCCTTAAGACAAGCACCTTATTTAATTTCAGCTCAGTGTGTCGTACACCTTTTGTATCTTTATTTTTTTTGCTTTTAATAAACGTATTGGCATGTAAATACCAACATGCTTAAACATAACAGCTTTACCAATCGGTGTATCACGGATGTAGTCTCGGTTCCCATTGATGGAGTGTTAACCCCTTCGCTGCCAGGCCTTTTCCCCCTCCTGTGCCAGGCCTTTTTTTGCCTATTTGGGGCAGTTCGCGCTTAGGCCCTCATAACTTTTTGTCCACATAAGCTAACCAAGCCAAATTTGTGTCCTTTTTTTCCAACATCCTAGGGATTCTAGAGGTACCCAGACTTTGTGGGTTCCCTTGAAGGAGGCCAAGAAATTGGCCAAAATACAGTGAAAATTTCGTTTTTTTTAAAAAAAATGGAAAAAGTGGCTGCAGAAGAAGGCTTGTGGATTTCCCCCTGAAAATGGCATCAACAAAGGGTTTGTAGTGCTAAACTCAGCTGCTTCCTAGCTTTCAGGAACAGGCAGACTTGAATCAGAAAACCCAATTTTTCAACACAATTTTGGCATTTTACTGGGGCATACACCATTTTTGCAATTTTTTGTGCTTTCAGCCTCCTTCCAGTCAGTGACAGGAATGGGCATGAAACCAATGCTGGATCCAAGAAACCTAACCATTTCTGAAAAGTAGACAAAATTCTGAATTCAGCAAGGGGTCATTTGTGTAGATCCTACAAGGGTTTCCTACAGAAAATAACAGCTGAAAAAGAAAAATATTGAAATTGAGGTGAAAAAAACATAAATTTTTCTCTACGTTTTACTCTGTAACTTTTCCCTGCAATGTCAGATTATGGAAAGCAATATACCGTTACGTCTGCTGGACTCCTCTGGTTGCGGGGATATATAGGGCTTGTAGGTTCATCAAGAACCCGAGGAACCCAGAGCCAATAAATGAGCTGCACCCTGCAGTGCGTTTTCATTCTATACCGGGTATACAGCAATTCATTTGCTGAAATATAAAGAGTAAAAAATGGCTATCAAGAAAACCTTTGCATTTCCAAAAAGGGCACAAGATAAGGTGCTGAGGAGCAGTGGTTATTTGCACATCTCTGAATTCCGGGTGACCATACAAGCATGTGAATTATAGGGAATTTCTCAAATAGATGTCTTTTTTACACACTCTCCTATATTTGGAAGGAAAAAATGTAGAGAAAGACAGGGGGCAATAGCACTTGTTTTGCTAATCTATGTTCCCCCAAGTCTCCCGATAAAAATGATACCTCACTTGCGTGGGTAGGCCTAGCGCCGGCGACAGGAAACACCCCAAAGCGCAACGTGGACACATCCTAAATTTTGGAAAAAAACAGAGGTGTTTTTTGCGAAGTGCCTACCTGTAGATTTTGGCCTGTAGCTCAGCCGGCACCTAGGGAAACCTACCAAACCTGTGCATTTCTGAAAACTAGAGACCTAGGGGAATCCAAGGAGGGGTGACTTGCGGGGCTCGGACCAGGTTCTGTTACCCAGAATCCTTTGCAAACCTCAAAATTTGGCTAAAAAAACACATGTCCCTCACATTTCTGTGGCAGAAAGTTCTGGAATCTGAGAGGAGCTACAAATTTCCTTCCATCCAGCGTTCCCCCAAGTCTCCCGATAAAAATGATACCTCACTTGCGTGGGTAGGCCTAGCGCCAGCGACAGGAAACACCCCAAAGCGCAACGTGGACACATCCTAAATTTTGGAAAAAAACAGAGGTGTTTTTTGCGAAGTGCCTACCTGTAGATTTTGGCCTCTAGCTCAGCCGGCACCTAGGGAAACCTACCAAACCTGTGCATTTCTGAAAACTAGAGACCTAGGGGAATCCAAGGAGGGGTGACTTGCGGGGCTCGGACCAGGTTCTGTTACCCAGAATCCTTTGCAAACCTCAAAATTTGGCTAAAAAAACACATGTCCCTCACATTTCTGTGGCAGAAAGTTCTGGAATCTGAGAGGAGCTACAAATTTCTTTCCACCCAGCGTTCCCCCAAGTCTCCCGATAAAAATGATACCTCACTTGCGTGGGTAGGCCTAGCGCCGGCGACAGGAAACACCCCAAAGCGCAACGTGGACACATCCTAAATTTTGGAAAAAAACAGAGGTGTTTTTTGCGAAGTGCCTACCTGTAGATTTTGGCCTCTAGCTCAGCCGGCACCTAGGGAAACCTACCAAACCTGTGCATTTCTGAAAACTAGAGACCTAGGGGAATCCAAGAAGGGGTGACTTGCGGGGCTCGGACCAGGTTCTGTTACCCAGAATCCTTTGCAAACCTCAAAATTTAGCTAAAAAAACACATGTCCCTCACATTTCTGTGGCAGAAAGTTCTGGAATCTGAGAGGAGCTACAAATCTCCTTCCACCCAGCGTTCCCCCAAGTCTCCCGATAAAAATGATACCTCACTTGCGTGGGTAGGCCTAGCGCCGGCGACAGGAAACCCCCCAAAGCGCAACGTGGACACATCCTAAATTTTGGAAAAAAACAGAGGTGTTTTTTGCGAAGTGCCTACCTGTAGATTTTGGCCTCTAGCTCAGCCGTCACCTAGGGAAACCTACCAAACCTGTGCATTTCTGAAAACTAGAGACCTAGGGGAATCCAAGGAGGGGTGACTTGCGGGCTCTGACCAGGTTCTGTTACCCAGAAACCTTTGCAAACCTCACAATTTGGCTAAAAAAACACATGTCCCTCACATTTCTGTGGCAGAAAGTTCTGGAATCTGAGAGGAGCTACAAATTTCCTTCCACCCAGCGTTCCCCCAAGTCTCCCGATAAAAATGATACCTCACTTGCGTGGGTAGGCCTAGCGCCGGCGACAGGAAACACCCCAAAGCGCAACGTGGACACATCCTAAATTTTGGAAAAAAACAGAGGTGTTTTTTGCGAAGTGCCTACCTGTAGATTTTGGCCTCTAGCTCAGCCGGCACCTAGGGAAACCTACCAAACCTGTGCATTTCTGAAAACTAGAGACCTAGGGGAATCCAACGAGGGGTGACTTGCGGGGCTCGGACCAGGTTCTGTTACCCAGAATCCTTTGCAAACCTCAAAATTTGGCTAAAAATACACATGTTACTCACATTTCTGTGGCAGAAAGTTCTGGAATCTGAGAGGAGCCACAAATTTCCTTCTACCCAGCGTTCCCCCAAGTCTCCCGATAAAAATGATACCTCACTTGTGTGGGTAGGACTAGCGCCCACGAAAGGAAAGGGCCCAAAACACAACGTGGACACATCACATTTTTTTATAAAAAGCAGTGCCTACCTGTGGATTTTGGCCTGTAGCTCAGCCGACACCTGAGGAAACTTAGCAAACCAGTGCATTTTTGAAAACTAGAAACCCAGGGGAATCCAAGATGGGGTGACTTGCGGGGCTCTGACCAGGTTATGTTACCCAGAATCCTTTGCAAACATCAAAATTTGGCCCAAAAAACACTTTTTCCTCTCATTTCGGTGACAGAAAGTTGTGGAATCTGAGAGGAGCCACAAATTTCCTTCCACCCAGCGTTCCCCTAAGTCTCTCGATAAAAATGGTACCTCACTTCTGTGGGTAGGCCTAGCGCCCACAAAAGGAAATGGCCCAAAACACAACGTGGACACAACATATTTTTTCACAGAAAACAGAGGTGTTTTTTGCAAGGTGCCTACCTGTGGTGTTTGGCCTGTAGCTCAGCCGGCCCCAGGGGGGGGGCAGAAATGCCCTAAAATAAATTTGCCACCCCAACCCCCACCCTCCCCGGGAGCGACCCTTGCCTACGGGGTCGCTCCCCCTGCGTGACATTGGCACCAAAAAACAAATCCCCGGTGCCTAGTGGTTTCTGACCCCTTGGGGGCAGATTGACCTAAACTCTGCCAATCTGTCCCCAGGGGGGCAGAAATGGTCTAAATACAATTTGCCCTCCTGGTGAGCGACCCTTGCCTGATGGGTCACTCCCCATCTCTAAAAAAACAAACAAACAAAAAAAAAAAAAAACACAAAACAAAATTTGCCCTGGCGCCTAGAGGTTTCTGCCCCCCCCCCCGGGGGCAGATCGCCCTAATAATAGGCCGATCTGTCCCCTGGGGGGGGCAGAAATGGCCTAAAATAAATTTGCCCCCCCAACCCCCCCCCCCGGAGCGACCCTTGCCTACGGGGTCGCTCCCCCTGCGTGACATTGGCGCCAAAAAACAAATCCCCGGTGCCTAGTGGTTTCTGCCCCCTTGGGGGCAGGTTGACCTAAACTCCGCCAATCTGCCCCCAAGGGGGGCAGAAATGGCCTAAATACAATTTGTCCCCCAGGGGAGCGACTTTTGCCTGATGGGTCGCTCCCCATCTCTAAGAAAAAAACCAAGAAAAAAAAAAATTCCCCTGGCGCCTAGAGGTTTCTGCCCCCCCCCCGGGGGGCAGATCGGCCTAATAATAGGCCGATCTGCCCCCCGGGGGGGCAGAAATGGCCTAAAATAAATTTGCCCCCCCAACACCCCCCCCCCCGGGAGCGACCGTTGCCTACGGGGTCGCTCCCTCTGCGTGACATTGGCGCCAAAAAACAAATCCCCAGTGCCTAGTGGTTTCTGCCCCCTTGGGGGCAGATTGACCTAAAATTGGCCAATCTGCCCCCAGGGGGGCAGAAATGGTCTAAATCCAATTTGCCCCCCCCAGGGGAGCGACCCTTGCCTGATGGGTCGCTCCCCATCTCTAAAAAAAGAAACAACAAAAAAAAAAAACACAAAAAAAAATAATTGCCCTGGCGCCTAGAGGGTTCTGCCCCCCCCCTGGGGGCAGTTCGGCCTAATAATAGGCCGATCTGTCCCCCGGGGGGGGCAGAAATGGCCTAAAATAAATTTGCCCCCCCACCCCCTCCGGGAGCGACCCTTGCCTACGGGGTCGCTCCCCCTGCGTGACATTGGCGCCAAAAAACAAATCCCCGGTGCCTAGTGGTTTCTGCCCCCTTGGGGGCAGATTGACCTAAAATTGGCCAATCTGCCCCCAGGGGGGCAGAAATGGTCTAAATACAATTTGCCCCCCCAGGGGAGCGACCCTTGCCTGATGGGTCGCTCTCCATCTCTAAAAAAAGAAACAACACAAAAAAAAAACACAAAAAAAAAAATTGCCCTGGCGCCTAGAGGGTTCTGCCCCCCCTATGGGCAGTTCGGCCTAATAATAGGCCGATCTGTCCCCCGGGGGGGGCAGAAATGGCCTAAAATAAATTTGCCCCCCCAACACCCACACCCCCCCGGGAGCGACCCTTGCCTACGGAGTCGCTCCCCCTGCGTGACATTGGCGCCAAAAAACAAATCCCCGGTGCCTAGTGGTTTCTGCCCCCTTGGGGGCAGATTGGCCTAAAATTGGCCAATCTGCCCCCAGGGGGGCAGAAATGGTCTAAATACAATTTGCCCCCCCCCAGGGGAGCGACCCTTGCCTGATGGGTCGCTCCCCATCTCTAAAAAAAGAAACAAAAAAAAAAAAAAAAACACAAAAAAAAAAATTGCCCTGGTGCCTAGAGGGTTCTGCCCCCCCCTGGGGGCAGTTCGGCCTAATAATAGGCCGATCATGGCCTAAAATAAATTTGCCCCCCCAACCCCCACCCCCCCCGGGAGCGACCCTTGCCTACGGGGTCGCTCCCCCTGCGTGACATTGGCGCCAAAAAACAAATCCCCGGTGCCTAGTGGTTTCTGCCCCCTTGGGGGCAGATTGACCTAAAATTGGCCAATCTGCCCCCAGGGGGGCAGAAATGGTCTAAATACAATTTGCCCCCCCAGGGGAGCGACCCTTGCCTGATGGGTCGCTCCCCATCTCTAAAAAAAGAAACAACAAAAAAAAAAAACACAAAAAAAAATAATTGCCCTGGCGCCTAGAGGGTTCTGCCCCCCCCTGGGGGCAGTTCGGCCTAATAATAGGCCGATCTGTCCCCCGGGGGGGGCAGAAATGGCCTAAAATAAATTTGCCCCCCCACCCCCCCCCGGGAGCGACCCTTGCCTACGGGGTCGCTCCCCCTGCGTGACATTGGCGCCAAAAAACAAATCCCCGGTGCCTAGTGGTTTCTGCCCCCTTGGGGGCAGATTGACCTAAAATTGGCCAATCTGCCCCCAGGGGGGCAGAAATGGTCTAAATACAATTTGCCCCCCCCCCCAGGGGAGCGACCCTTGCGTGATGGGTCGCTCCCCATCTCTAAAAAAAGAAACAACAAAAAAAAAAAACACAAAAAAAAAAATTGCCCTGGCGCCTAGAGGGTTCTGCCCCCCCCCTGGGGCCAGTTCGGCCTAATATTAGTCCGATCTGTCCCCCGGGGGGGGCAGAAATGGCCTAAAATAAATTTGCCCCCCCACCCCCCCCGGGAGAGACCCTTGCCTACGGGGTCGCTCCCCCTGCGTGACATTGGCGCCAAAAAACAAATCCCCGGTGCCTAGTGGTTTCTGCCCCCTTGGGGGCAGATTGACCTAAAATTGGCCAATCTGCCCCCAGGGGGGCAGAAATGGTCTAAATACAATTTGCCCCCCCAGGGGAGCGACCCTTGCCTGATGGGTCGCTCTCCATCTCTAAAAAAAGAAACAACACAAAAAAAAAACACAAAAAAAAAAATTGCCCTGGCGCCTAGAGGGTTCTGCCCCCCCTATGGGCAGTTCGGCCTAATAATAGGCCGATCTGTCCCCCGGGGGGGCAGAAATGGCCTAAAATAAATTTGCCCCCCCAACCCCCACACCCCCCCGGGAGCGACCCTTGCCTACGGGGTCGCTCCCCCTGCGTGACATTGGCGCCAAAAAACAAATCCCCGGTGCCTAGTGGTTTCTGCCCCCTTGGGGGCAGATTGGCCTCAAATTGGCCAATCTGCCCCCAGGGGGGCAGAAATGGTCTAAATACAATTTGCCCCCCCAGGGGAGCGACCCTTGCCTGATGGGTCGCTCCCCATCTCTAAAAAAAGAAACAAAAAAAAAAAAAAACACAACAAAAAAAAATTGCCCTGGTGCCTAGAGGGTTCTGCCCCCCCCTGGGGGCACTTCGGCCTAATAATAGGCCGATCATGGCCTAAAATAAATTTGCCCCCCCAACCCCCCCCCCCGGAGCGACCCTTGCCTACGGGGTCGCTCCCCCTGCGTGACATTGGCGCCAAAAAACAAATCCCCGGTGCCTAGTGGTTTCTGCCCCCTTGGGGGCAGGTTGACCTAAACTCCGCCAATCTGCCCCCAAGGGGGGCAGAAATGGCCTAAATACAATTTGTCCCCCAGGGGAGCGACTTTTGCCTGATGGGTCGCTCCCCATCTCTAAGAAAAAAACCAAGAAAAAAAAAAATTCCCCTGGCGCCTAGAGGTTTCTGCCCCCCCCCCCGGGGGGCAGATCGGCCTAATAATAGGCCGATCTGCCCCCCGGGGGGGCAGAAATGGCCTAAAATAAATTTGCCCCCCCAACACCCCCCCCCCCGGGAGCGACCGTTGCCTACGGGGTCGCTCCCTCTGCGTGACATTGGCGCCAAAAAACAAATCCCCAGTGCCTAGTGGTTTCTGCCCCCTTGGGGGCAGATTGACCTAAAATTGGCCAATCTGCCCCCAGGGGGGCAGAAATGGTCTAAATCCAATTTGCCCCCCCCAGGGGAGCGACCCTTGCCTGATGGGTCGCTCCCCATCTCTAAAAAAAGAAACAACAAAAAAAAAAAACACAAAAAAAAATAATTGCCCTGGCGCCTAGAGGGTTCTGCCCCCCCCTGGGGGCAGTTCGGCCTAATAATAGGCCGATCTGTCCCCCGGGGGGGGCAGAAATGGCCTAAAATAAATTTGCCCCCCCACCCCCTCCGGGAGCGACCCTTGCCTACGGGGTCGCTCCCCCTGCGTGACATTGGCGCCAAAAAACAAATCCCCGGTGCCTAGTGGTTTCTGCCCCCTTGGGGGCAGATTGACCTAAAATTGGCCAATCTGCCCCCAGGGGGGCAGAAATGGTCTAAATACAATTTGCCCCCCCCAGGGGAGCGACCCTTGCCTGATGGGTCGCTCTCCATCTCTAAAAAAAGAAACAACACAAAAAAAAAACACAAAAAAAAAAATTGCCCTGGCGCCTAGAGGGTTCTGCCCCCCCTATGGGCAGTTCGGCCTAATAATAGGCCGATCTGTCCCCCGGGGGGGGCAGAAATGGCCTAAAATAAATTTGCCCCCCCAACACCCACACCCCCCCGGGAGCGACCCTTGCCTACGGAGTCGCTCCCCCTGCGTGACATTGGCGCCAAAAAACAAATCCCCGGTGCCTAGTGGTTTCTGCCCCATTGGGGGCAGATTGGCCTAAAATTGGCCAATCTGCCCCCAGGGGGGCAGAAATGGTCTAAATACAATTTGCCCCCCCCCAGGGGAGCGACCCTTGCCTGATGGGTCGCTCCCCATCTCTAAAAAAAGAAACAAAAAAAAAAAAAAAAAACACAAAAAAAAAAATTGCCCTGGTGCCTAGAGGGTTCTGCCCCCCCCTGGGGGCAGTTCGGCCTAATAATAGGCCGATCATGGCCTAAAATAAATTTGCCCCCCCAACCCCCACCCCCCCCGGGAGCGACCCTTGCCTACGGGGTCGCTCCCCCTGCGTGACATTGGCGCCAAAAAACAAATCCCCGGTGCCTAGTGGTTTCTGCCCCCTTGGGGGCAGATTGACCTAAAATTGGCCAATCTGCCCCCAGGGGGGCAGAAATGGTCTAAATACAATTTGCCCCCCCAGGGGAGCGACCCTTGCCTGATGGGTCGCTCCCCATCTCTAAAAAAAGAAACAACAAAAAAAAAAAACACAAAAAAAAATAATTGCCCTGGCGCCTAGAGGGTTCTGCCCCCCCCTGGGGGCAGTTCGGCCTAATAATAGGCCGATCTGTCCCCCGGGGGGGGCAGAAATGGCCTAAAATAAATTTGCCCCCCCACCCCCCCCCCCCGGAGCGACCCTTGCCTACGGGGTCGCTCCCCCTGCGTGACATTGGCGCCAAAAAACAAATCCCCGGTGCCTAGTGGTTTCTGCCCCCTTGGGGGCAGATTGACCTAAAATTGGCCAATCTGCCCCCAGGGGGGCAGAAATGGTCTAAATACAATTTGCCCCCCCCCCAGGGGAGCGACCCTTGCGTGATGGGTCGCTCCCCATCTCTAAAAAAAGAAACAACAAAAAAAAAAAACACAAAAAAAAAAATTGCCCTGGCGCCTAGAGGGTTCTGCCCCCCCCCTGGGGCCAGTTCGGCCTAATATTAGTCCGATCTGTCCCCCGGGGGGGGCAGAAATGGCCTAAAATAAATTTGCCCCCCCACCCCCCCCGGGAGAGACCCTTGCCTACGGGGTCGCTCCCCCTGCGTGACATTGGCGCCAAAAAACAAATCCCCGGTGCCTAGTGGTTTCTGCCCCCTTGGGGGCAGATTGACCTAAAATTGGCCAATCTGCCCCCAGGGGGGCAGAAATGGTCTAAATACAATTTGCCCCCCCAGGGGAGCGACCCTTGCCTGATGGGTCGCTCTCCATCTCTAAAAAAAGAAACAACACAAAAAAAAAACACAAAAAAAAAAATTGCCCTGGCGCCTAGAGGGTTCTGCCCCCCCTATGGGCAGTTCGGCCTAATAATAGGCCGATCTGTCCCCCGGGGGGGCAGAAATGGCCTAAAATAAATTTGCCCCCCCAACCCCCACACCCCCCCGGGAGCGACCCTTGCCTACGGGGTCGCTCCCCCTGCGTGACATTGGCGCCAAAAAACAAATCCCCGGTGCCTAGTGGTTTCTGCCCCCTTGGGGGCAGATTGGCCTCAAATTGGCCAATCTGCCCCCAGGGGGGCAGAAATGGTCTAAATACAATTTGCCCCCCCAGGGGAGCGACCCTTGCCTGATGGGTCGCTCCCCATCTCTAAAAAAAGAAACAAAAAAAAAAAAAAACACAACAAAAAAAAATTGCCCTGGTGCCTAGAGGGTTCTGCCCCCCCCTGGGGGCACTTCGGCCTAATAATAGGCCGATCATGGCCTAAAATAAATTTGCCCCCCCAACCCCCACCCCCCCCGGGAGCGACCCTTGCCTACGGGGTCGCTCCCCCTGCGTGACATTGGCGCCAAAAAACAAATCCCCGGTGCCTAGTGGTTTCTGCCCCCTTGGGGGCAGATTGACCTAAAATTGGCCAATCTGCCCCCAGGGGGGCAGAAATGGTCTAAATACAATTTGCCCCCCCAGGGGAGCGACCCTTGCCTGATGGGTCGCTCCCCATCTCTAAAAAAAGAAACAACAAAAAAAAAAAACACAAAAAAAAATAATTGCCCTGGCGCCTAGAGGGTTCTGCCCCCCCCTGGGGGCAGTTCGGCCTAATAATAGGCCGATCTGTCCCCCGGGGAGAGCAGAAATGGCCTAAAATAAATTTGCCCCCCCATCCCCCCCCCGGGAGCGACCCTTGCCTACGGGGTCGCTCCCCCTGCGTGACATTGGCGCCAAAAAACAAATCCCCGGTGCCTAGTGGTTTCTGCCCCCTTGGGTTCAGATTGACCTAAAATTGGCCAATCTGCCCCCAGGGGGGCAGAAATGGTCTAAATACAATTTGCCCCCCCCCCCAGGGGAGCGACCCTTGCGTGATGGGTCGCTCCCCATCTCTAAAAAAAGAAACAAAAAAAAAAAAAAACACAAAAAAAAAAATTGCCCTGGCGCCTAGAGGGTTCTGCCCCCCCCCTGGGGGCAGTTCGGCCTAATATTAGGCCGATCTGTCCCCCGGGGGGGGCAGAAATGGCCTAAAATAAATTTGCCCCCCCAGCCCCCCCCCCCTCCGGAGCGACCCTTGCCTACGGGGTCGCTCCCCCTGCGTGACATTGGCGCCAAAAAAACAAATCCCCGGTGCCTAGTGGTTTCTGCCCCCTTGGGGGCAGATTGACCTAAAATTGGCCAATCTGCCCCCAGGGGGGCAGAAATGGTCTAAATACAATTTGCCCCCCCAGGGGAGCGACCCTTGCCTGATGGGTCGCTCCCCATCTCTAAAAAAAGAAACAACAAAAAAAAAATTGCCCTGGCGCCTAGAGGGTTCTGCCCCCCCCCTGGGGGCAGTTCGGCCTAATAATAGGCCGATCTGTCCCCCGGGGGGGGCAGAAATGGCCTAAAATAAATTTGCCCCCCCAACCCCCACCCCCCCCCCTCCCGGGAGCGACCCTTGCCTACGGGGTCGTTCCCCCTGCGTGACATTGGCACCAAAAAACAAATCCCCGGTGACTAGTGGTTTCTGCCCCCTTGGGGGCAGATTGACCTAAAATTGGCCAATCTGCCCCCAGGGGGGCAGAAATGTTCTAAATACAATTTGCCCCCCAGGGGAGCGACCCTTGCCTGATGGGTCGCTCCCCATCTCTAAAAAAAGAAACAACAACAAAAAAAAAAACACAAAAAAAAAATTGCCCTGGCGCCTAGAGGTTTCTTTCCCCCCTGGGGCCAGATCGGCCTAATAATAGGCCGATCTGCCCCCAGGGGGGGCAGAAATGGCCTAAAATAAATTGCCCTCCCCCCCAGGGAGCGACCCTTGCCTAAGGGGTCGCTCCCTTTGCGTGAAATTCACGCAAAGAAAAAACTCCCTGGTGTCTAGTGGTTTCTACCCCCCTTGGGGGCAGATTGGCCTCATCAAAATAGGCCAATCTGCCCCCAAGGGGGGCAGAAATGGCCAAAATATAATTTTCCCCCAAGGGGAGCGACCCTTGCCTAAGGGGTCGCTCCCCACCAAAAAAAAAAAAAATATAACACAAAAAACAAAAAACTAAAAAAAAGGTCCCTGGTGCCTAGAGGTTTCTGCCCCCCCTGGGGGCAGATCGGCCTAATAGTAGGCCGATCTGCCCCCGGGGGGGCAGAAAAGGCCTTCCCGAAAATATGCCCCCCCTGGGAGCGACCCTTGCCCAAGGGGTCGCTCCCTTTTGTCAATAACAATAAAAAAAATAAAAATCCCTGGTGTCTAGTGGTTTCTACCCCCCTTGGGGGCAGATTGGCCTCATCAAAATAGGCCAATCTGCCCCCAAGGGGGGCAGAAATGGCCAAAATATAATTTTCCCCCAAGGGGAGCGACCCTTGCCTAAGGGGTCGCTCCCCACCAAAAAAAAAAAAAAAAATATAACACAAAAAAAAAAAAAAAAAAAAAGGTCCCTGGTGCCTAGAGGTTTCTGCCCCCCCTGGGGGCAGATCGACCTAATAGTAGGCCGATCTGCCCCCGGAGGGGCAGAAAAGGCCTTCCCGAAAATATGCCCCCCCTGGGAGCGACCTTTGCCCAAGGGGTCGCTCCCTTTTGTCAATAACAATAAAAAAAAAAAGAAATCCCTGGTGTCTAGTGGTTTCTACCCCCTTGGGGGCAGATTGGCCTCATCAAAATAGGCCAATCTGCCCCCAAGGGGGGCAGAAATGGCCAAAATATAATTTTCCCCCAAGGGGAGCGACCCTTGCCTAAGGGGTCGCTCCCCACCAAAAAAAAAAAAAAATGAAAAAATAAATAAAAAATAAAAAAATGGTCCCTGGTGCCTAGAGAAAAGGCCTTCTCAAAAAAATGCCCCCCCTGGGAGCGACCCTTGCCCAAGGGGTCGCTCCCTTTTGTCACTTTCAATAAAAAAAAAAAAAAATCCCTGGTGTCTAGTGGGGTTTCAAAAGCCAGATTGCAAGCAATCCGGCTTTTGAAACCCTCGGAGGGACTTCAAAGGGAAGGAAATACTTTTCCTTCCCTTTGAAGCCCCTCTGGGCCTCCCAGTGATCGAAAAAGAAATGCTTTTGCATTTCTTTTTCAATCGCGCTGGAAGCAGAGCTTCCAGCGCGACTAGGGAGGCCCCTGTGACACATCAGCGCGCGCGCGCGCGCTGACGTCACGGGGGGGTGGGGGGGGGGTCGGGGGTGTAAGGGGAAGGTCTTCCCCTTCCATCCCCGACTTGGGGGGGGAGGGGGGTGCACGGGGGCGCGCTAGCGCGCCCCCAAATTCCCCTGTGCCTAGGACGAGATGATCTCGTCCAAGGCACAGGGGAACTGTAGCCTTGGACGAGATCATCTCGTCCAAGGCACAGAAGGGGTTAAAGTGCAGCGTACTGGGGGGGCACCCCCCAGGGTCTGTCATGGAAAAACAGGCGTCTTAATTTTAGCTTGTGATATAATTTTGAAAGGTTTCTTTTGCTGCTTCGTGTGTTTTAATTTCCTAAATTTTATATTTGCTACATACAAAAAAATCTCTCGACTATTTGGAGCAGTATTTTCTCGCGTTGATGCAGTGCTGTGTTACTGGGCGGTTTCTCAAGGTCTGTGTGTTGTGGCAAGACAGGCGCCCAAATTCATTTTAGCTCATATTGTCTGCTATAGTTGCTGCTGTGTGTGCTATAATTTCATTTTTTTTTAAAGCACCATTACTTCCGTTTTATTTTAATTTCAACTTCATGTTTTTGCGTGCCATTTTTAAAATAAACATTACAAATAAATATTACAACTAACATTACCCATTTGTTTGATTTTCAATACCTTAAAAAAAATACAAAACACATAGGGCCTGATTTAGAAGTTGGCATAGGGGATACTTCACAAATGTGTCGCATATCCCGTCTGCCATATGACGATCCCCATAGGATAGAATGGGATTGTAATACGGCAGACAGGCTATCCCTCATGTTTGTGACGGAGTACTCCCCTCCGCTTACTTCTAAATAAGGATCATAGTTTGGGTTAGACCCATTGGCTTGGCCTATTCTTCTTTGATTTGTATTATGCAGCGACATGCAAAATTTTACAAATTCGTGGCACTTTTGAAAATATGTAAGTCAGTCTTAAATTGTGCAGATGATTCAAGTTTTTGTATATTCTAGAAAAAAATAAAATCTCCATGCCTGCAAGGAAACTTGTACGAGTGGGCTAATGAAACATCAGGGTTCTTCATAGCAACCAAGAGCTTGCAAAACCACATAACTCAGCCCTATCCTCACTCTTCTTGCAACCTCTACATTATTGTTGTTGAAAACATATTTTTATTGAATTAACTTAGCTGCAGTCTGTACACTACTTTTTAATGAAAAACTTTATCTGTTTTTCTTAAATAAGAATGCCCAAATTCAGTATGAAGAACATATCAGTAAGATTATATTGGAGAAACAAGAACTTGAGTGGAAAAATGTAAGTATTGTACTTAAACAAAGTCAACTTACTTATACACTTAAATGTATATGGATTTAGAATTTAGATTTTATGACTCGCTAAAAGACATGTCGAAAGACCCATCACATTTGCCAATATCTTTAGGGGAAATAGTGGTTTCCAACGACATTACAAGTTCAGTTTGGTTACCTATGTCACCTTCGTATCAGATGTAAATTTTTCAAGTTATACTCACTTTAATAAACTGGTTTTGTAACACGTGAAATGTAAAAATGATTTTTTCTCTAGCACAGACTTTACCCCATGGTTCCAGGCATCACCTACGTACAACAGACTTAAGCGAGCAAGAAGAGTTACTTAATTAGTATCTCCTACTTCGCATCACCTCTTTTAGTTTGCTGATTCCCTCATATAGAGGGCCATTAGAATTATGCTAGAGGGGCAGCAGTATAACTTACATTATGCAGGAAGGGAAGGCAACTCATGAAGATTGATGCAATTCATATTCTGGCAGTATTATGTCTTTCCTTTTACATTTTCAAACATGTTAATATTATCTAGGCAAATGTGTAACCTCATTAGTCTCAGTTTAACACCTAAATAAAGCAATCAGCAACCGAAAGGTAGACAGACAACCTTTGCAAGGGCATTTGAACGCGTGGTAACATGTCCAACACGTTGTAACTTTTGATCTGTTTGAGCTAGAAACTGTTTTATTTGTTAAAATCTGCAAATTATGCAGAGGAAGCATTATGTGTCAAGGGTAGTAAATCAATAATTATGTGGAAACTGCTCCCGCCACCCCAGGGAGGATAAGCAGACACCTTGGACATATTGTTTGGGGTCAAGGACAACAAGTTTTCATGTTTATTTTGTCCTTGGGAGAAGTAGACCCAACCCCCTGCAGCACAAACCCTATGACTGCCATTTTACATAGAAGGGACAGTCTGCAGCTAAGGTAATATGTGTGTCAGTAGGTTAATGGTGTTCAAACTTGTATCTATGGTTTATCAGTGAAAAGCCTTTATTATTAGTGTGAGCGCTGTCATTAAACGGTTTAAGGTTACACTGCACTACAGACAGTGGTTCTAGTAAAAAAAAAAAGTGTACACAAGTTTGAAAAGTTCAACAATATGAGGCTAAGTATAATGCTCCTTGTAAGCTAAAGTTAGTGATTTTTTTGGTTTCAAAATAAAATATTCATAAAAAAATGAAAGTAGGAAGAAAACATTTCACTACTATGAAATTTTAGGTGCTATTTCTTAGAAGCCTCAATTAGTAAAATGTGTTGATGCATGCTAGTATTTCCCAAAAATATTCCTAATGGAAAATCAGGGTAACTATTTTCTGCCAGATTATAGGAACCATGAAAATAAGCAAGCACTGGCAAAGCCAACTGATCCAACATTTTTTGTGAGTCTTTTGGTTTCGTCAATACATGTCTTGTTTTGACATGGCTTTTGTAACACTTTATCACTGTCGGAGCTGCCAGGCTGTCACCATTGTAACGAACACTGGCAAAAAACAAAAAAGTTGTTTTTGTCTCAAAAAGCACACATTCACACCAGTGGTGTAACAACTGCCCCGCAGCCCCTGTTCTTCTGGGGGACCCCTTCAGGGTCCCCTCTCGGTACATGGTTTGCCCTTAGTGAGTCTGGAGGTGGACCCCCTCCATGTTCTATGTATGTGTAGATTTGCTCATGTGCATATCTTTTGAGTGTTTACAAGTACACCTCCTCTCAAACCACTTTTTTCCCCAATCCTGGAAGTCCTACTACTTCTGCCATTGTCAGGAGTAAATTTCCAACCTTTCTCAGTATGGGAAAAGATTAGAGAAGGGATGGTGAACATTAGGGATGGGCAGTGAGCTCTGCTTCACTGGTGGAGCTAACAGAGTTTTTGGCAGTCGGAGCTCGACCAAAAACTCCGCAGGCCCCACCAGCAGAGCTTACCAAATGTGCACTCCAGCCCATTTGTGCGCCATACAGCGCAGACAAAGACAGGCTGTGCTTGCTCTGTGTGGCGCATAACTGGGGCCAACAGCTCCGGAACCAGGATTCCAGCCCTCCCTCTGCCAGCAACCCCGGGCCTCAGAGCAGGGGAAAGAGGAAGGCAGAGTGCCAGGCCGCTGCCAACGAGGACCCCCTGGGAAGACCCAGGTGAGTCCTTGTTTTTTTTTTCTCGATCATGCACACTGGTGTACAAGAGGCCTGAAACAGCAGCGTTTGGTGCCTACAGCCCTGGCCTGAATTCAGGTCATGCCCGGGTGTGAATTCAGGCCAGTGGCGTAGGTAACGAAAGCTGCAGTTTCTGGCCTCTTCAGCAGGCTGGTGCACAAGAGGCCTGAAACGGCAGCTTGTCCTGAGTGCATCCCGATCTTGGAAGCATTAAGCAGGGTCCAGGCCCGACCCTGCTTAGCACTTCTGAGATCAGGCACATTCAGGAGGACAGGATGCCACTGCCACTAGGGCAGGTGGCACTCCGCCTCTGCGGAATTTAACAGAATTTTAAATCAACTCAGTGGAATTCCGCAGAGTGGAACTCCGTCAGCTCTGCCCACCCCTAGTGAACATCCTTAGAACATGCAAGTTAGTAGGTTTGCAGACTCAAAGGCATTCCAGCCCTGGAACTGTAGTAGTTTGACTCTTTCTCTGGGCAAGACTGCTGGTTTAAGGATGACAGTAATTATGTTTGTAGGTGACTATGCCAATCCTACAACAAGTTGCAACTGTCATCCCAACCTTCCCAGCTCACAAGCAGCAGTCTCACCAAAAACCTAAATAGTAAAAGGTGATTTGTGGGAGCCTTTACGCATGGACTCAAGAGTGTTGTGGTTAAATGGAGATTACCCATTTCTCACATGAACAAAATGTCTCATTCCAACACAGGCAATGAAAGAGATGCAATAAAGTTTTCAATAGGTTTTATGTAACAAAAGTGCAATCTACGATACGTTGCATGGGCTGCAATGATTAGGATAATAAACAATGCAAGAAACAGAATGGTAAAGACAAGAGTCATTAATACAAAGACCCCCACCATCTTGTAATAGCATAAAATGACAGAAGATATGAAATATGTCCTAATACCCTAATGTCATGTACCTAATCTCTAACCTAAAAGAGAGCTAGGTGTGTTAAACCTAACCTGTCAATGCCATGTCCATGAGAAGAGCCCCCCAACTCTCATTACCATGGAATGAGGTCTCTAGCTCAGACTCCGTAGGGACACGAAAACTGGGTCAGCATCAAGGCGACGTGCAGCATCGATAGCAGCAATGGCATCTGGTCGAAATCCCTCTGACTATCTGTCTAAGTGAGGTGCATTTATACAGATCTGCTTGGACCCCTGACATAGGTCTGTTCCCAAACAATAGATAACAAGACATGCTTGGGACGGCAATTTATGTAAATAAATCCCTCGAAGGCGTGAAGAGGGAAAGTACCTAACATAACACCTACAGTTTGTTTATCTTTGTTGCTTAATATTGACACCTTAGCGCAGTGGCACTGATAACGTGAAACTAAAACATTGGCCTAACTAAAAACAAGGAAACCACCTTAAAAGATATAATTAAATAAATGTGCTGAAACAGAGGAAACTAAGTAGGGTAAAAGTCACTATGTGACGGGGGCATGAGCCTGCAAGCAAAGGCTAAGATGACTCCTGTTTTCCATTAAAACAAGAAAGGGTTCACTACAGAACTATTGCTTACTGCTTCCTCCAGCCCCAGTATGTAGATCTGTGGAAAGGTGGCAAAATAAGGAAATTGCTATAGTAGGTATTGAAATTGCATGCATTAAAACCCTCCTACGGTACTAGCCGTGGCATGATCAGAGAGTCTCTTACATAATAAGTTTGCTCCTGCCATATGTTCCTGGTTCTGTGAGGAAGTCAAGGTTGCATTGCTGCTGTCTGATTTGTACCTGTCCTGTAATGGGAAAGACTTGTGCTGATGCTACACTAGTTGTATCTGTCCTCTGTAGTTGAAAATCTTGCACTGTTTCTGCCCAAAGAGTACCCGTTGTATAAAGAGGGATGTCTCCAGTGCCATTATCTCATCTCATAAAAATGCAAAGGATATTTTGAATGCACTTGCATGTTATGCCCAGAGCCAGTCATATGCTTTTGTTGGAACAAGGGGAAAAACTAGTTGAGGGGCCCTGGCCTAGAGACCCTAGTTTCAGTAACAGCGTCCCTGCTTGACCAAACTGCATGATCATGGACAATTACTTTTTTTTCCTTTTGCCTCCTTTTATGTGATCAGCACATTTGAGAGCACATTGGAATAATTCAGTTCAGGATGTGCACTGTACAAAACTATTCCCTTGTATGGCTTAATTTAAAATAATATTACTTCATCTATAACAGCAAAAAAAGTATTTTAAAGATGGCACTAGACAACTGATTTGACTCTTGGGTGACTAGTAAAATTGTCATTAGGAAAGAAGAGGGAAAGAATGCAATACCCATCCAGGATGGTAATTGCACATTGTCCATTCAGGAAGCTTGACCAAACAGTGTCATCCTAGGTGATTACATTTCTTCCCTGTTCATCCATTTCCATTATCAACGCATCTCAGATCATCTTCAAATAATTCAGTACAAAATGCACACTATACAACAAGCTTGCTTGTGTGTGGTGTGAAAGACCATAATGTTGCTACATCTCTAATAGTAAAGACTTATATAGGAGAAAGAAGACGACTGACTTGGCTCTTCTGTCTTTATTAAAACTATCACAACAGCAAGGATGGGTTTTACTAATTTTAATAAAGGCTATTCAGAGCAGTGATATATCTAAGGTGCTAAAGTGAAACAATCCAAAATATTTTTTTTATAGAAAAGTTTGTACCTCAGCTATAAATAAAGTGGCAGTCAGCAACACTTGCAGTAGGCCCAGGATGAGCGAAGGTGTGCTTCACGGCCTCCACAGTGCAACTTCTCCAGCCAGGATGCACCAGACAACTGCCCTATTGTCACTAGTAGTAAGGCAGGAGAGGCCTTGGTGTAGGTTACGTGGTTTGAAGTCTTAAGTCCTATGAACTCCTGTTAGAAATGCGGTCTCTGGCTGGCAGTCAGCTTGCACTCTGGTCAAGCAGGGACACTCACTCTAGTCAGGGCAATAGAGATAAACACTTAGATAACCCCAGGTCCCCCTTGGTAGCTTGGCACAAGCAGTCAGGCTTATCTCAAGGGCAATGTGTAAAGTATTTGTACCAACACACATAGTAATACAGTGAAAACACCACAAAATGAACACCACACTAGTTTAGAAAAATATGGAATATTTATCTAAATCAAACAAGACCAAAATGACAAACATCCAACATACACAAGTCAAGATATGAATTTTCAAAAGAATAAGAAACTTACTCCATAGAAAAAATGGAAAAGTAGTTGTTACAGAAAGTAACTGGTTTGCCTCAGAAGTAAAGCTGCATGGGCGAGCGTGCATCGCAAAAGTCAGCAATGCACAGATTTCTTACTCGCAAGTGAGGCTGCGCGTTGTTTCTTCTCCAGTCGGGTAGGCGATGCGTTGTTTTTCTCCCTCTCAAGAGAGCGTTGCGTTGATTCCCGGACAGGGCACCTCGGATCCGTGCAGGTTCACAATGACTTTGACGCCCAGCGATGATGCATGAGAAATCCGGTCGCATGGTGTTAGAAAACTGCTGTGCGTGGGTTAGCGTCGTTATCAGCAGCCCCAAGCTGATGTTGTGTCGTTTCTCCAGCTGCGATGCAGATGGAACATCGGTTCTAACCACGAAGCGTGTAGCGGGTTGTTTTTCAGCTGCGTTACAGGTGGTGCGTCGCAAAGGTCCCTGCACGGTGTTCTGTGCATGGATTTCAGTCCCTGTTCCAGCAGCTTCACCTTTCAAGGTCCCAGGGACTGGATGGGCACCACTTAGCAGAGCAGAAGTCTCATCAGAGAGTCCAGGTGCTGTCAGGGGAAGTCTTTGATGGCCCTGAGACTTCAAAACAGGAGGCAAGCTCAGTCCAAGCCCTTGGAGATTCTTCACAAGCAGGAATATACCACAAAGTCCAGGCCAACCCAGCAACGCAAAGTCACAGACAAAGGGATAGTACTCCTCCTCCAGCTCTTCCGCTCTTCTCCTTGACAGAGGATCATCTTGAATCCAGATGTAATCTTGAAGAAATCTGAATTCTGGGGGTTTGGGTCCACTACTTATACCCCTTTCTGCCTTTAAAGTTGTGCAACTTCAAAGAAAAGTCTCTGTTGTTTACAGGGTCCTGCCTTGCCTAGACCAGGCCTCAGACGCAAACCAGGAGGTTGAAGACTGCATTGTGTGAGGACCGGCACAGCCGATTCAGGTGTAAGTGACCACTCCTCCCTCTACTCTAGCCCAGATAGCTCATCAGGATATGCAGGCTACACCCCAGCTCCCTTTGTGTCACTGTCAACTAACAGTCTGACCCAGACAAGGAATCCTCAAACAGGCAGAGTCACAGAGTGGTTAAAGCAAGAAAATGTCTACTTTCTAAAAGTGGGATTTTCAAACTGACAATCTAAAAACCAACTTTACTAAAAGATGTATTTTTAAATTGTGAGTTCAGAGACACCAAAATCTAACTTTCAATCTGCTCCCAAAGGGAAACTGCACTTAAAAGAAATTTAAGGCAGCTCAGATGTTAACCTATGAGATAGATAGGCCTTGCAACAGTAAAAACTGAATTTGGTAGTATTTCACTGTTAGGACATATAACACACATCAGTTCATGTCCCACCTTTAACATACACTGCACCCTGCCTATGGGGCTAACTAGGGCCTACCTTAGGGGTGCCTTACATGTATAAAAAGGGATGGTTTGGGCCTGGCAAGTGGGTACACTTGCCAGGTCCAAATGGCAGTTTAAAAAGTGCACACACAGACACTAGAGTCTGAGCCGTGTTTACAGGGCTACTCATGTGGGTGGCACAATCAGTGCTGCAGGACCACTAGTAGCATTTGATTTACAGGCCCTAGGCACCTCTAGTGCACTTTACTTGGGACTTACTAGTAAATCAAATATGCCAATCAGGGATAAACCAATCACCAATAACATTTACACAAGGAACATATGCACTTTAGCACTGCTTAGCAGTGGTATAATGCCTAGAGTCTTAAAGCCAACAAAAACTGGTCAGAAACTTTAGGAGGAAGGTGGAAAAAGTTTGAGGGTGACCCTGCAAAAAGGGCCAGGTCCAACAACTCCCCTCCCGCATCCCTTAGCCAGTCAGTTGCAAGTGTGGCTTGGCAGCATGGGCCTGGGTTGTTTCATAGTGTAGGCTGCAATTAAGGTGATTCACAGTTCAAAACATGGTGCATGTACTGACAGCCTTGCCAAAAGCATGTTGCAAGACTTATTCAGGTAGTGGGTTGGAGGAAATTTGCCCACTCAACTAAATCCACCCCGATACCCATATTCTTAGGGAAGGTGCCTCCTGTTTATAATCCTGTGGGAGAAAAACAATGGTAAACAACATTTTAGCTTGCCAACACACAAATTTAATATAGGCCTGAGAGTTTAACAAGGGCAGAACATAAAGGTTGACATAAGTGACGTAGCTGCAACCAAACAAGGCATCCCATAACTAGGAGATATGCACCAAGTGAACAGTAAACTCTTAAGTGCTTCCAGGTTCAAGAAATGGAACCCACGGTTGAACTGTACCACACTAGGTAGGTGAGTGCTCACAGTCTTATATGAGTATATAAATGTATGTAAATTCCATAAGAGATTTTGCTGTTTCTTCTACAAGTTGTATTCTTCTCATATGTTTATGGAAATCCTACAACAGCCCTTAAGTCCTCTGGAGTGCTTTAGCGATATGTGTTGTACCCGTCTAGTGCGTGTGAGAGAATTGTGTTCTGTTCTTTCTATTAGTGCCACTTGTTCTTAACTTATAAATTGTGTTGTGGAAGGATGCTGTGCTGTTACACATCATGAGCCTTTGTGCTGTGAAGCTCATTATAAACCTTTCTGCTACACATAAGAAACAATGATTCACATTGCCATTGCGTGTTTTAATGCGTGATGGGAGATAAAGAGTGAACCCTCACAAAGCATGTGCTCAGAGTTTATTTTTGGATTTATGCCTAAAACATGCCATTTTTTTATAGGAAGTAGTTGACTTTGTAAAACTTTGCAACTGCTGAAATTTCATCTTTGTAAAATTTTGAAGCATAGCTGACAAGTAGCCAATTCTAGAGAACAGTGCA
Source organism: Pleurodeles waltl (assembly GCF_031143425.1). Classification (NCBI taxonomy): domain Eukaryota; kingdom Metazoa; phylum Chordata; class Amphibia; order Caudata; family Salamandridae; genus Pleurodeles; species Pleurodeles waltl. The sequence continues at coordinate 743,045,326 of NC_090440.1, read as the reverse complement.
TTGTAAGCTGGAGTTGTGAGTCTATGATGAAACCATTAAAAGCAAAACTAGAAGCCCCACATTGCAACTTGATGCTTTGTTGGAAAAAACAAATGCATGATAGTATTATATGCCGTAATGCCAAATCAGAGTTGTGAAATGCAAAATAAAATGTAGTTCCTCGCTTTCTTTATTTTTCTTATAGGCAATCACAGGTTAAACAGGCCCAAGGGTGTGATGGCAGAGTAGCCTTTTATGTGCAAATACCAGCATCTTGCTGCAAATGAGATAATATTAACACCCCTTAGAAAACCTGCAATTTACCACAAGAATGTGAGAAGCAGCAGTTAGACCGTACAGAGAACTGCAGAAAGGAAAAATGTCCCGTCACCTCTATTCTTGAACACATCCTTGGCCTATAACTTAGTATGAAATTTGATGGTGCACTTACAGCACTACTGTGAGGCGCCCTGCACTGAAGAAGTGAAGCACAGGCTGCAGGTGCTGCCTTACTATGGTCACCAGTGGTTTTAAGTCTTTATTGGTTGCAGCTTATATTGACATTTTTCTGGAGGGACTCAAGAGGAGGCTTGGCATAGACCATAACACACATTTCACTGAAGTAGTTTCCTGCCTGTTACATGTATAAATGATGACCATATCTTTTCAGTAATACTATTGTAGGAGGCTGGCCCTCTATGTAGTGTGCGAAATGCAGTGCAGAGGGTCCCCGGAAACCACACACGGGTTTACAGAGGTAAAAACTAGGCCACCTAATGCTCTAATTTTTATGGTAGCATGGTCGAGCTGTTAGGCTAATCTTGGAGAAGTGAAAAACGTGTTTTACGCACAGTATCAATAATGCAAGACACACACTCAAAAGAATCATTTAAGACCAATTTACAAAAATACTACAGATTATAACATTTTTAAGACGAAGGTCATCAAAATTGGGTAAGTACTTTTTAAGTTATGAATTTTTAAAGTTTAGAGAATGTCTCAGTTCTGTGCGTAATTACGCACCAAAGGAATCAATTGAGAAATACCTAAAAAATGCATATAAAATCAGGCAATGCGTTTACCAATGTCTCCTTTTGCAGATAGGTTGAGGTCGTCAGGGATCCTGTGGACCAGCTAGAGAAGTTTGGGAGACTCAGGGTTTCAGTGGGAGCAGCTGCAGAAAGTCATTGGAGCTGGTGCAAGGGCACTGCGGGGGACCACTTGGAAAGGCACTGCACAGGTGGACTTCAAGGTGAGTCCCGTGGGGTTCCTTGGAGTGTTGAGGTTGCAAGGGGTGGGTGACCGTTAGAACATAGCTGGATCTTTGGTGCAGGGCACACGGCGGCCGAGTGCAGAGTGAATCAGTGAGTCAGGAGCTTTGCACAAAGGTGCCCTTGGAAGCAGGAGGTAGGTTGCTTTGAATGTCGCATGCAGGTCAGCAGGGGCACTGGTGGGAGATCATGGTGTTTTCTGGAGTTCCTCAACTGGGCTTCCTCCTTTTCCTTTTCCTTTTTCAGTCTGGAGTGGACTGTCTTTCTTGGTGTCCATTTTTGAGTGACCAGTACCTGTGGCTATTGCACGGCTCAGCCACTGGAGGTTGCAGTGCCACCAACCTTGGCAAATTTGACAGGTTTTGTCCTCATGGTCCATTGGGTGAAATTTGGTCCGGCTGCGGCACCCGGTTCTTTGGTTAGCAGCCGGTCAATGAACTAGACTTCACTGGTCTTTTGGTCTTTGTTGCAGGAGAGGGTTGCCTTTACTCTGGAAGGAGGTCTTCAGTGACTTTCAGAAGTGTGGAGGTCCTCTGAGGGTTTCTAGAGTCCTTCCACTGTCCGAGCAACCCTTCAGTGGCGCTTGTCGAGTCCTGGGTGCACCAGGCAGGGTTTAGTGCCTTTTTTTAGTGCAACAGGACTTCAGTTCTCGAGCCTTGGGTACTCGTTGGTGCTGGTCTTCTTGTGTCCTTGGAATCTGAATCTCTAGTCTAGGGGAGCCCACTAAATACTGTATTTAGTGGGTTTGTAGAGGAGTACCTAGTAGTGACCAGTGGGTCAACTACTTTAGAGTGGCTACACCCACTAAATGACTGCTTCCTGTGGGCAAGGGTCACTTCCCTCCACCTGGTTGGCTATTTTCCTTCCATTCAAGATGGAGGAAAATGAAATGGAGGGGTCACCTCGCATGCAACGCCTTAGGGGTGTTGCAAGCTGGGACTGACCACTCCTGTTCTTTCTGTGTTTTCCCACCGTTGCTCCCGCCAACAGTGGGGGTTTGCAATGGGGGTGGCCATCTGCTGCTAGCAGCAGGCTTAGGAGTCGAGTTTCCATGGTGCTAAGCCCTTTGAAGCTCGCTAGCAGGGCAGTGCACATTCCTGAAGAGGGAGGCGTGACACCTCCACCTAGTGAAAGCTTTGTTCTGGGACCCAAAGAGCAGGAGCTCTCACCCCAAGGTTCCAGAATCATGTTTGGTGGTGGCAGGCTGGTTGTGACCGGCCCACACCCATGCCAGTGCTAGTCAGCTTTGCAGTAGTCACCTCTAAGGTGGCCCCTGGGTACATTTTGCAATAAATCCAAAACTGGTACCATTCTGAGTTGTTTGATACCAAAAAACCCAGGGTTCAGAGTGGCCATCATGTAGCTGTGAAACTCGTACTGACCAGTGTCCAGCACTTGCATTTAAAATGGCTGCTCTGTTCACTTACTATGTCCTAGGTTTGGCAAGGACACAATCAGGGCACATTGCACATGCACCTATGCCCCACATACAGTATAGTGCACCCTGTCTTAGGGCTGAAAGGCCTGCCAGAGGGGTGACTTACCTATATTGCATGCAGTGTTTAGTGGCCAGGGCACACAGGCTGTGTACCATGTTGAGTTTGCCTTTTAGGATTGCACCAGGACACTCAGCCTGCAGTAGCAGTGCTGGGTGCATCTGGATGCAAGGCCCTTGAGGGTGGCACAATCTGTGCTGCTGCCCTCAGGGGCATACCCTTAGTACCCAATGCCCTGGGTACCTAGGTATCATTTACTAGGGACTTATAGTGTCAGCTAAAGGTGTTGCCAATTGTGCCAATGCATCAGAACAGTTTTGGGAAAGAGATCTGGTTAGCAGGTGCCCTGGGCACTACGAACTTTGAGTACACATAACATACAATGCAAAAAGTGGGGGCTAACCATGACAAAAGCTGCCTTTTCTCACAACTATCAAGACATACAATAGTAGGATTATATACAGGTATATATATGCCTTCCCATTGAGTGCTTTGTTATTCATCATTGTCAAGCTGTCAATCAGGAGAGCCTTTTTAAATATTTTTTCTGTTAAACTTTTCTCACTTTCCTCAAATTTATTGCTTGCAATGTTTTTCATATGCCTTCCTTTCTCACCAAATAACACCCCAGTCTCCACAATGAGAATTACCTCAACCCACTGCTACCCTTGTCTTATGTAGCTAGGAGTCAATGTTAACACTCAAATTCCACATTTACATAGAACATGAAGAGAAAAACCAATCCTCTCTGCTCTACAGAAAAGAGCTAGTGATACAAATATCACAATATTTACACAATGTGGATGCTAGTCAGCACATAACGAAAAATGCAGGGAGGGATTTAGCTTGCAGTTTTTTATCCTTATCAGTAAATCCCATCATCCCCCCTACATAAGCATAGTTTGATGTTTTGTCAGGCTTCCTCCAAAACAATGCTTTAGGAATTGTATGATCACAATGTTTTATCAGTGTATCAAGCAGTGTATCCTCAGCAGAGAAGCAGAATATAGTTTTTCTATTAGAGGTAGAGGAGTATGGGCGTGTGACATCCCAATATTAGGCTAAGATGACACTTAATAGGGCAATGACATCTACTACCCTCAGAGTCGACTCAAATCTTTTGACTCAGACAGGAGTAATGAGGTCATCAAATCAAACAATAAGAACTAATAGCCATAAACAACAACAATATTCAATAAGGAGTCAGTAATTTACACTCACCCTGACCTATGTTGTCATGAATCACCACACCAATTTAGTAAAGTGTAAACATTTATTTCCCTTATACTAGCAATGCTGAGGTCACATAAATGATGCACAAAACCAAATGATAGCAATACAGAAACAACACAGGTTGTCCAGAGCGTCTGAAGAATCTCAGTCGAATAAGTGCAATCACCATCAAACACTCCAAAAGAATTATGCAGAATAATAACAATATTATTTGAAATATAGAAACAGGTTTCATTAGTTGTGCAGTTGAACCAATCACAATTTATTAATATACATTTAAATCAATTATTAGATCAGACATCCTACCTACCAAACTCTAATTCAAAAAGCATGTGGGGGGCTGGGCTTTGTCACATGCAAAAATTAAAAATAAGACAACAATTAATTTGAAAAACCATCTAAATATGGTGCTAAATAAATATGCAGATGGATTTCTAAATTGAAAAACCTGCAAAGGAAAACAAAAGCACATTGGTTATACCTCTCCCAAATGAGACAACAGCCAGCAGAGGCTTCATCAACAAAGCACATGAACAGCAGATCTTCAGCAGTCAGCATCAGGAACATGGAAAGGGCAACAGTTCAGTATTGTTGGGCCTAATGTAACTGAACTGTTAAAATCATAAGTAGTTGGACAGAAGAGCTGCACAGGAAAACTAGAAAGACCTGAGCAGAACTGGAATGGGAAGAAACTGAACAAAATCTGACATACATCACCTAAAACTTTGCTAAATTAAAGTCCCAAAAATTACTAGCTAAGCTTCTATTGGACCTGACTATGAGGTGTGATGTTCAGCAACCAATTGAATTATGTATTTTCTTCATTTTGTAACTTTCTTCATTCTTCCTTCAACATAGGTTCATGTTGAAGCTCCTCTCCGGCCGGACCGTTTCCGTAGAAGAATAATATTGTAAAAAACAGCACAGAACATGACATTTGGCTAACGTTACTTCTACCAGAAACTAACACCCATTGTCAAAATTTGCAATTATTATCACAAGGAAGTACAGAATGACCGAACAGAGAAAGCAGTAGCTTTCTACTGTGAGCTTTGAATAGGATGTCTAATAAACAATATTTGTAAAAGCTTTTCAGTAAAGTCAGCATAACATTTCAACATTGTGCTTCTGGAAAAATACCAAAACTGTGGCCTTTTTACTAATGCTAATACATGAAGGACAAAACATTTTTAAGTATAATTTCACATCATTAGTTTTAGTTCATTAATATTAACCATCTTTTGTAAGTACATGTAGTTATAATTCATCAAAATACATTTTCACAGTAATTTATTATTTCACATAGAATTTGAATTTGCGGACACCAACTCAATCACATTTCAAACATGCATGTTTTACATTTATAGTACGAGTTTCTCTAATTAGGCCTTTTAATGCACTTTCATTGTTTCATTCTAGTTATTCATTTTTATCAATAATAATAATATTTGCTAACTAACAATCCCTCCTCTAATGGCAATATGTGCCGTCACAAAACTTAGTTTGTTTAGTATTTCTACAGTTAGGTTTTTCTGTATTCTTCAAAATTCCTTAAATCAAGAAAGTATCTGTTTCTTATCTTCTTTATCTCTATTTATTTCCTCCTCTGTTTAATATTTCATTCTTTGTAATTATACAGTCTGTAAATTACGATTATTCAAATGAGACACAACCACCATTAATAATGGTTTTCGTATCATTCCCACAGCACCCTGATCAATATTTCACAACCTATTTCTCATTTTAGTAAAACCTTTAGTAAAAACAATCACTTGATTGTTTCAGGCCCCTTTAGCCAGAATTCAAATTTGTTAAATTTTTTATTTAACTTAAAGTTCTTTACTGTTGTTTGGATAAACGTGCAACAATGTTGCACCTTAAGCATCTGACAGACTCTGCCCTCTTTTTCTAAAGGGATGTCTAACGCAAGACGTTTCTGAAGAACCACTGAAAGTACTACAACCATTTCTGTATCCATAACAAGTATTGCTCCACAAAAATCTGTTAACGTTTTGTCCACAATGGTTGACAGTTTCCTAATCTTCATGTCATGTCATTCAGAACAGCTCCTACAGAAGGAATAAGTGTTCCACATATATCTCCAATTATTTTTTAATAACTTGCTCTTGTTGATCTTGGCCTTAAGTTGTCATTAGCACCACTCCCAAGTAACCAGTCCCATACCATATCCTAGACAGACAATAATAGGCATTTTCACCACAAATATGATATAAACCAGGAATTGCAGGATCTTGTCCATTTAGCATTAAGTCTTTTGTATTCATAAATAGAAAGACATATCTACATTCACTCATTCCCACAAACATAATATCAGTTCTGGATTACGGTCTGTGTATACAAAGCTTCACCATATATTGATAATCTAAAGCAAACTTTCCTTTAATGTTAGCTACACTATATGCATGATCATTTTTATAATTGTGTTTTACTAAACCCTTCTCTATTTTCTCCTTCATTGCTTTTCTTCTATCACCGGCCTGATCCAGAAAACTTTTCTCAATCGGTGAAAGTATAATGTCAGGTTATTCCTGTGAGCATTGGCTGTACCAAATGTCAGTGTAGGTTCAAAGAAACCTCCTACAATTTCTATATTTCTAATTCATGCAATACTACTCAAGTGTTGCTTAACTGCGACAAAAGTGTAGACTAGGTACAAATTCGAGTAAAAATACTGTATGTATTCCTATCATAAAGCCTTGTTAATAGAAGACTACAACTAATCTGATAAGTTAGTGGCATGTAATCCCTTCTTGTACTGAGGAAGAAATGTGTGTACACACACAAAACATTCTCTAAAATCCATAGTCTCAACATATTCATACAGCAAACAATAGAAAACATTAGAAGAAAAACTGTTCAAGTGTAAGTAACTCTTATCTTTATAAAACTCAGAAAGTGTAGTAGGCTCCTGTATTGGAGAAGGTGTATAAGTAGTTTTAGCTTTATCAGAAACACTCATGCTTATGATTTATAACAAACCTATCAACAAACATATAGCTGCCAATCCAACACACACACATACTTGCACCCATTGTTTCTATTGCGATTGGCATTAATGGCCTGTAAAGAATCAAAAAGTAGAAGAAAAGAACAATATAGATTTAAAAAAATCTAAAATAATCTTCAGTTTTCTTTGCGATTATCTACAGCAGCTCTCAGGCTCTCCAGAATTTGTCAAAAATCAGTTTAGCAGCTTTGTCAAAATCAGATTCAAATGTCTGTTTAGAAGCTCACAATTTGCTGATCACTGATTATTATTTCCAGTGCACAATGTCTTTCTTGGTCATTTGACAGTGTAATTTCAAAACTCAGCTCAATTTCTGATTTCAAGTTCCAAAATGTTGAACTGGATTCTCACGATCAAAACAGAAGGACATATACTTGTTTTCCCACTTATTAGCTGCAAGTTATGCCCATTCAGGACCTGAGTATCTTCAGTTTGCAACGTTCTTTCTTTTAGATTTTCGACTTGCACTTGTTTCTTCTTCATTCAGATTTGTGCTCTCTGTTGTTTGTGCTTCCTTATTTATGCTTGACAACACAGGACTTTTTTCAGTTGCATGCAAAGAAGGCCTTTTATCTTCTTTCACAGTTTTTCTAGGCAGTGATGATTCAGCTGGACTTACAATTCTTCATGATTTAGCTGGGATCTGACAAGCTGTTCCTTGACTTTGATTTGCTTCACCTGCACCATCAGCCACTTCAGGAGGAGTCACATCTGCATGACTTTGATCAAACTCAACTCCACTTTAAGCCACTTCAGGAAACCGAGATTTTCTTTATCTCTTTTTCTCAATACTCCAGCTCAGACTCAACTCTCCTGCTACATCCACTTCTACTTCTGCTGATAGTGGAGTATCAGGATTATCCTCAATTTCAGCTTTCAGAGGAGTACTTGAACCTGGATCCTCACCAGTTCACACTGTCTTTACTTCTGCAGTCTCTTGCTCTGTCCTTGTCACTTGCTCCTTTTAAGACTGTATAGTTTCTGCTGGTGCTCTTAGGAACACTGGATCTTCATCATCCAAAGGATATGGATAAGGATATGGCACTTTACAAGTGTGACTTGCATGACTCTAGTTTGGAAGTCCAGCACACTTCACAGCAGTCATCACCACTGAATGTGACCTGGAAGGGTCCCTTCCACCTAAGCTCAGAGCAAGTCTACTGCATGTGCTTCTTCATCACCATCCAGTCACTAGTCCGAAGACTGTGACACTGGTCTTGGGATGATGGCATGGCTGTATCTTCCACCTGGTGACACAAGAGCGAACCACATCAGCTAGACCCTTGCAGTAATCCAGCACCAAGTCATCTGTTGTGCTTATAAGTGTATTTGTAGGAACAGCTGGCAATCTCATGTGTCTGCCCATTTGTATTTCATGTGGCGAGAGACCAGTCTTTCTGTCGGGTGTGCTTTGCATGCTCATTAGAACTAGAGGTAAAGCATCAGGCCATTTCAGAGAAGTAGATGCACACATCTTTGCCAGTCAAGCTTTTAGGGTACCATTTATTAGCACTGCTAATCCAGAAGCTTCAGGGTAGTAACTACAGTGCAGTTTCTGCTCAATGTTTATGGCTGAACATAGCATTTTTATCACCTCCTTATTGAAGTGACTTCCTCTATCTGATTCTAAAGAGGCCGGGAATCCGAATCTTACTCCTTAAGTAACAGCTTTGCTACTATGAGGCTATCATTTCTACGTGTAGGGTAGGCTTCAATCCAATGACTAAATATACAGACAATCACCAACACGTACCTCAAACCACCACACACAGGCATTTTAATGAAATCCATCTGCATTCTGTTAAATGGACAAGGACCACCTCATCTCCCAATGTGACTCAAATTGACAAAAGTTCTCTTTCCCACATTCATTTGCTGGCATGTAGTGCACTGGTGACAAATTGCTTCTACACCCCGTCTAATTTTTGGATTAAACCAAAATCGCTTAAATGTTTGAATCATTGCATCTCTGCCAATGTGAGTTTGACCATGATAGTATCTAGCCATTTGCGTCAGTAGTACGTTTGGCAAGACTACTTGCCCCTCATTTGAAACCCAAATTTCATCAATTTCTCCTTGATTACTACCAAATTTTATCCAGCTTCTTTTTTCATCATCTGGAATCTCATCTCGCAATCTTTTAATTTCTTCTCCAGTGTCAACTGAAAACTTTGACTTGTCTCATCAGTATTTGTTACAATTTTCCACTCTTCATTGAAGGTAGCACAGTTAAGTGCACAATATCTGGCAATTTGATCAGCATATGCATTAACAATAGAAATAAAATCACTTGCTTGGGATTGCGCTGTACACTTCACAACTTAAACTTTCTCAGGTAATTGTAAAGTTTCCAACAATTCATGAATCCTGTCCCCATTTCTTATAGGGGAAACAGAAGAGATCATAAAACCTCTCTGGGACCACAAATGTCCAATGTCGTGTACCACACCAAATACATATTGGCTGTCTGCAAAAAATCATAAATTATGAGTAGTGATGAAATACAGCATGCTCTAGTAAGAGCAACCAATTCAGCCACTTATGGAGAAAATACTCCTTGAAGCCATGAAACTTCGAATACACCACAGATGGTGCACACAGCAAAACCAGATCTTAGTGTTCCCGCATTGTCTCTTAAACAGGAACCATCAACAAAAATTACTTGGTCATTTTTCTCTAATGGAGTATCCTGAATATCAGGTCTGGGTTTGGTGCACAGTTCAGTAACATCCAGGATTAGGTACCCCTCACCTTCTAAGAGTGACATTCGGGGATCCCTAAATCAGTAACTCATAGCGAGTCAACCAAGCATTTGTCAAATATTGAGTCTTGGTCCTGGTAAGCAAGATCTCAACTGAGTGAGGGGACAGAACAGTTAAAGGATGTCCTTTCACAATGCTCTCACTCTGGGCAAGACTAGTACCAACCACAGCCACTTGCTGTAAACAACCTGGTAAAGCAGCGGCAACTGGATCCAATGTAGTTGAAAAATATGCTACAAGAGGATTTATGCCACCATGTACCTGTGTTAGGACAGAAAAGGCACAACAATCACGTTCATAACAAAACAGTGAAAATGGTTTTGCATAGTCAAGCATTTACAGAGCTGGTGCTCTGCACAGACTCTCTCAACTCAGTAAAAGCTTTCATACAGGCTTCATCCAAGGGCACAGGATCAGTGATATTTTCATGGGCCAATCTATGTAAAGGCTTGGAAATAATAGAAGAATTGGGAATCCACTGGCGACAATAACTCGCTATTCCCAAAAACATCCTGACATCTCTTTGAGTAACAGGAGGGTTAATTTGCATTATAGTTGTAACCCTTTCTCTGGCATCTTTCTCTATTTGATGTCCTAAGTATGTTACCTCTTTTTGACAATATGATAATTTTGCTGGAGACACTTTATGCCCATTTTCACCCAGATGATTCAATAAAGCAATAGTATCTTGCCTGCACGCCTCTCGTGTCTTTGAAGCAATCATTAAGTCGTCAATCTACTGAACCAATGTAGATTGGAAAGGCATTTCCAATGATTCTAAATTCTTTTTCAACACTTGATTAAATATTGAAGGGGGTTCTGAAAATCCTTGTGCAATTTTACGCCAGGAATACAGACAATTGCAGAATTTAAAACAAAAGAGAAACTGACTATCCTCATGTAGTGGCACTGAGAAAAGTGGTTGTGATAAGTCCACTACTGTGAACCATTCTGCGTTACATGGAATTTAGAACAAAATCCCTGCTGGATTAGGTGCCATTGGACAGTATTTGGCAACTATATCATTAATTTTCTCAAATCCTAAACTATGTGAAATTTCACAATAGGTTTTCTCAAACCCAGATTTGTCAGGTGTTGATTCGCTATTCCTATAACCTGTAATGTTCTCCCAGAAAGTAGCACATTTGGAACATCTACAGTTCTGACAGTAGAGAGTGTAGCTCCTGTGTCAACCAGGAATGCAACTTCATGACCCACAGTTGTTCCATTTACATAGGGACCACTCTGAACTACCTCTTATACAGCTGCTAGCACCCATTTTTCTTCATCTGAACTCTCACAATTTTATCACTTAATTCATCATCACTGTGTAATGGGTACTGTATGATCAACTGACTGTTTTGACTTAAACTTTGACCAATGTTCTGCTGAGAACCACTACTTGCTGCTCTGCCATTGGAGCTTGAGGTATTTGCATTTGCTGCTGCTGTGCATCATTTGCATCTATTTTTTTTTCTTCCTTTTTTGTCCCAATAAGAAATCCTGCCTCTCTGCTTGAGGGTCATCAACCTGCGTCCAGCAATGTGATCCAATTTAAACGGTTCAAACCTGGGCAGACACAGCTCTTCACCTCTCCCGGACAAGACCATTGCTCATGGACATGGCAGTCCCACAGTACATTCCAAGGCGACCAGAAAAAAAACCTGTAGGAATTATCCACACTGCAAGCCCGGGAGGGGAGGAGGAGAGAAGAAGGAGTAATTATTGGACTATATACCGAGAGTATTCCCATTTTGCTGAAGATTTTCCCAGACGGCCCAGCATTCATCTCTATTACCCATCGGGTCAATACGTTCTAAACAGAAAAAATAATCTGTAGATGACAACCAATCAAATACATTCGGGGTGTGGGCATAATCCACTTTAAACATATTTGTCTTCTAGCCAACAGCATCAATAGAAACATCATGCACTTATGCGGCCTGGAGAGCTTCCCGTCCCATGGGGAACCAGGAGAGAACCCAAAAAACACTAAAGAGGGGGTCACTTCCACCTTGATGCTTATAAACTGTTTGAGAAAACCATTAATCAAAACCAGAAGACACAAAGGTTAGGGCAGCTCCAGAACATATGTATATCATTAGCATTAGGCTCAGCACAACGTGGACACTTTATTTCTGACTTCCCTAAAGTAGATAACTTCTGGGGGGACCAATAGACCCTGTGCATCGTAAACAAGTGATTCTTTTTCAAGGCGGTTGATCTAGTTACCGACCAGAGCATAGATCAGGAGGATTCCCAAGTGTGTACTATTTCTAGGGCTGGCAGAACCCTTCCCCATTTCTTCTCAGGAAGAGAAACCACTGAATCTGAAGCATCAAGCAACGCCTGATACCAGAAAGAGATTTCTTTATAGACCGAAGATAATTTCTCTCCCCTGTAATTATTCCGTTTCTCTTGGAGAGAGGCCGACCAGCTGGCTAACTGCAAATATTTGAACTTTGAAAGCTTGTAATCTGTTAACTCCTCGAACCTTGACCTAGGCACCAACTTGGACTCCTCCAAAATTTGTCCCCACCTCGTCACTCCCTTTAATGCAAGAGCCAGTTTATCTAAGAGAAGCTCGGGAGTACCGGGAGAATCCCAGACCAGGGCCCGAGGACTATAACAATGGATACCTAAGACTTGGCGTACCAACCACCACACTCTAGCAGCGTCCTTAAGAAGCTTCAGAAAAATCTTTTTAAAGAATTTCGGATGACCAAACTTATACAAGAAGAAACTGCCAGCCAGTAAAAAACTCTTTAGAGTCACTGCACCCCAAAAGGACGTGTATTCAGAACTGTCACGTAACAAAATCCGAACATTCTTCAGATGAAAAGCCAAGTAGTATTTATAAAAATCTGGAGCTGCAATCCCCCCTTTTCCCTTGGGCCTGCACAATTTTTGCCAGGCGATCCTAACCCCTCTAGAAGACCATACAAACAAAGTTAAATCTGCTTCCATCTTCTGAAACCACTCTTCTTAAATTCCAGGGGGATGGCGTTAAACAAGAATGTACATTTAGGAATAATAATAATTTTAAGAACATTAACTCTTCCTATAAAAGACAGAGGAAGCCCAGCCCAGGTTTTAGGCAAATTACGGGTCTCCTTGCAAAGCTTATCAAAGTTAATCCTGGCTAATTCATTAAGGTTGGGGATAACTTGAATCCCCAGGTATCTGATCTGTAGCTTAACTAGAGGGCTATCAAAGGTAGTATTCCAACACATGATTTCAGTTTTCTCGGGGTTAACAGAGTAGCCCGACACTTCACCAAAATCCTTAAACATTGTAAAATTTGGGAAAACACATATGTCAAGTCTCCAGTATAGATCATAAGGTCATCAGCGTACAAAGCGACCTTTTTCTCCCAACCCAGACATTGAAAAAGAGGAATCTCTCTATCCCCCCTAATTGTTGCTGCTAAAGGTTCAATATATAAATCAAAAAGAAGAGGGGATAGTGGCCAGCCCTGACGCGTCCCTCTCTGAATCCTGAATCTGGAGGAAATCCTATTGTTGATCAAAATACAAGCGGACAAGTCTTTATAGATAGCCGGAATAGCCCCAATAAATTTTGAACTCAACTTAAAACCCTCCATAACACATTGTAAAAAACACCAATTCACCCAGTCAAAAGCTTTGGCCGCCTCAAAAGTAAGAACCGGTAGGGGAACTTTTTCAGAACTCGCCAAATCCACCGCACCCAACAATTCATGAGTTAACTTGTCTACCTCTGACAAACCCCTTCTGGTCCACATGGATCAAGTTGCGAATCACGCCCTGGAACCTATTGGACAAGATATAGGTATAAAGCTTATAATCTGAATTCAACAAAGATATTGGCGTATACGAACTGCAAAAGGCCGGATCTTTCCCTGGTTTCAGAAGGAAGCTAATAACAGCCTCAGACTTAGGCATATCGGCCCCCTCCTGTAAAAGGAGATTAAACAACTCTGTCAAAATTGGCACCAGCTCCTTGCAAAGATTACCATATAACTCATTAGGCAGACCGTCTGGGCCCGGGGCCTTCCCCTTCTTTAGGTTCTGAATTGCAGCTTTCACCTCCCCATAATCTATCTCCCTAAACAGTTGTTTCTGATCCATATCTGTTAACTGAGGGAGATGAAGGACATCCAGATATGCCCTTGCCAATGTTTCAGAGAAATACAAATCTTCAGTGTAAAGATTCTGAAAAAAGCCAACAAAGGCCTCCTCTATCTCAGTTTCGGCTGTGGATAAAGCTCCAGTGACCTCCGATCTAACTGAAAAAATAATATTCTTGGAGCGGTCTGATTTGGTTTTCCAAGCTAAAAGCTTCCCACAGCCTTCCCCGTATTCATAGTGGGTAAACCTGCTGCATTCAAACGCCCTTCTATTTTTTCTCTCGAGAAATAGCCCCAACTCTGATCTGGCAGATTCTAACTGAGCATTGAAATAACCCAACTGGCTCTCCTCACCCTTTAAAGTAGCCTCCTGCAGGGAATCCACCTGAAACTCAAGTTGTTTTAACTGATTTTTTTCCTCCCTCTAACTATATGTGGCCAAACCCAAAAGCCTACCACTAATAAATGCTTTGTATTCAGACTAACAAGTGAGTTTCTTGTAAGATAATCACTTCCTCTTCTATCCTTTTTAAGACCACAAAGATTCTCCTCCTCCCTGGAACCTGCAAACCGTTAACATTCCACAATAGAAATTTCATCAAAGCCCTCTTTTGACTAGCCATTGTCCAAAATAAAGAAAATTATCCCAAAAAAAACATAAACTTGACAAATAATCGAAACCCTTCACATGACCGCATACCACACTACTGAGGACATTTTCAAACATATGCATGTTTCCCCGTTTCCCTCCCCATAACCTATCCCTGGTGAGAAAACACCACTGACCTATGTCCCAAGTAAACCCCATCTGACCACCACCCATGGGAACCCTCCCTTGCCTTCTAATAGGGTGACTATTACCACCCATATGAGCTCAGTTTCCGGTCAGCTCTTCTAAAAGAAATAAACCATCAACGTGAAATCTTAATTTTTTCAATTAATGCCTGAACTTCTGCGGGCTCCCTAATATTGTACATAGTATTGTTCCACATAATCTTCAAGAACGCCGGGAACCTCATCTGAACTGTGGCACCAAAAGACCTGAGGTCCTGCATATGTTTCCCCAATTCCCACTGCCTATCTAGAGTTGCTTTGGAGAGATCCGAGCGTATCCGAAAGGACCAATCGCTCATTGAAAAACTGCCCGCCAGGTAGAATTTTCTCTTTTACGGAGTAAGTGCCAAAGTTAACAAGAATTTTCCTGGGGGTCTTCCTGTCGAGCATCCTTATGAAGGGGTCCCGGTGAATTCTCTGAATGTCTTCTTCCAACTTTAACTGATCCATAGAGAGGAAAAATGTCTTAAACATTATTATCACGTAACCCTTAATGTCATCCCCTTCCAACCCTTCAGGAACATTCAATAACCTAATGTTGTTCCTCTGTAAATTATTATCCAAAGATTCCAGCTTCTCCTGGACCATCTTGCCATTACGTGTCAGCTGGGAAATGTCCTGGGAATTGGACAGTACTCGGGCCTCCTGCTCTGAGACTGCTGTCTCCAATTTACTCATCCTCTCCGCCAGCGCATTAAGTTTACTTTCCAGTACAGCACAAGGTTCTCAGATTTTTCCTTGGTTGTGTTCAGATACCTCGAATTTACCTCTGATCTCCTCTGAAATCAAGAGGTTCTGTACCACAGAATCATGAGAGGATGGACCTGGCTCTAAAGCCTTCATCAACATAGGATGAGACAGCATCTCCCTCGGTGAAGGAAACAAGCAGCCTCTGCCCAGGATCTAATACTCAGGACGCTGAGCCTCGGCGTCTCAGAGAAGGAATTCGTCTCCGCGCCCCGCCCTGCCACTCAGCAGGGGTCTTGGACATTGGAAGCCGGAATGTCCTTTGATGGTGCAGGAAGGTGTTATGCAGATGAATGAACATAATCTTTTTCCAAATTTGAGAGGATCGAGAAATCAGAATCCTCATGTAAATGCCTAGAATATGAATAATCAGATGCAGATTCCACAAATGCAAATTCCCCAACAGCAGGTGCCACATTTTCAGGTACCACAACAGCAAATGCAACAACAGATGCAAATGAGACTGGGAACATGGAAGCTGTGTGAGCTCCGCGGTCGGGAGCTCTCTCCTGTCGGCGTGCTGAGAACAACACGCCAGCGATGTGCCTGAACGCCGCGAGGCGTTGCCGTCCGATGAGCCTCTCTCCAGGTCTCAGCCAACATCAAAGGACATTCCCGCTTCCAATGTCCAAGACCCCTGCTCACATGACACAGTAAAATTCTCTTCATTGCCTGCATATCACCTGGATTAACACTAGTATTCAAATCACCACGATTTTCTTTTCCACCACGTCCTCTTCCTCTTGCCTGTCCCTGAGCCACTTCCATGTTTCCCTATTGTTGTGGAATTCACTGCATCTGTGGTTGTGCTGCGCTAATCTTCATCACCACTTCCTTTTCTTTCAATCTTTTCTGCTTTATGTCAATTTTGTCACTGCAATATTTAGCAAACTGCAATATTTAATCAACCGATTTTGCTTGCCAGCAAATCAAATGACTCTTAAGAATGTTACTTATTTCAGGTCTCAACCCTTGCACAAACCTGAACACGAAATTAGTCATGTCTTTGGGCTCAGTTGTCTCTGTATCACTGTAATGCATAAATACCTGCAACAACCTTTCATAAAATGCATACATTGACTCCTTTGTTTCCTGAGCTGTCCTATCAATTCTCTGCCAATCAATATATTTCGGAGAAACTATCATTTATAAAAATTCAATCACTTTGTAATAGCTTTTCATTACTTTAGGAGATGGTGCACCTGTAACTGGAGCTCGTTGAGGTTCTCTAGTCGGAAAATTGACACGTTTTTTGTATTCAATCCATAAATCAGCTGGGACCACTATTTCTAAAAGAGTATTTAAATCTTCCCACAAACATTTTGCAAGTTTCACAAACCTATCTGTCTGTTGATACCATTCCACTGGCTTCTCTCTCAATCTTGAGTAGGCATTTGTAAATGACAAAATATCACTCCTGCTTCAAGGGACATGAACATCATTCCCTCCAGGAATTTCTCTCATTGGTAATATTTTTACTGGACTATCAGTCTGCTGAGTGTCAGTAGAATTTGAAGTCGCAGACCCTCTTTTCTTCTGTTCTCTTTTCTTTACCCATCTGCCGTTCAATTTATCTAACACTCCCCATGTTGAATACTTTGAATTAATTCTCTAATATAAATTTTCATTCCAGGTGATCTCATGTTTGCAATGTCTTTTGAATCGAATTCTAATCTGTAATTCATCTTTAATGGTTTGGATTTTTGCAATATCCACTTTATATTTTTTTTGCAAGTACTCATCTTTACACAGAAAATGTAACTCATCTTCATTTTATGAGTCAATTCTATTTAACTCAAGTGTTCCCTCAATCATCTCATTTAATTCTAATTTTAATTTTGCCAGATTCAGTGTTCTTTCCCCTTTAGCAACTGTTTTCTTTGTTGCTGCTCCACTCACTTTCTCCAACCATTCTGTTAATTCCTCAGTTGTTAAACCTTGTAAAAACATTATTAATCACATTAAGCACACATTGTGGAGTGTTACATGGTGAATCCATCACTCTTTCAGGTGACACTAGAACTGAATTTGGAGACACTAAAGTTTGTGAGATCACAGGACGTTACATCTATAAATGGATCTGTTTTGTCAAAAGTCTGATTAATTGGAGACATAACTCCTGTAGTAGCATTGAGTTTCTCCATTTCTGCATTTGAGTTGAAAGGTGAAAGCATTGTAGCATTAATTGAGTTAGAAATCTGCATATTGCTCTCATTATTTCCCTGGGCATACAATGGAACAGCTGGACTAAATGTGACAGGAACTATTAATGTTTCTGGTCCTGCAGAAGTATTCTGATTGCTTGAGTAAATTATTCCAGAATTCTGACCTGTAAATACCGAGGAACTTGATTGCAATATTGTTACTGGAGTATCCATTGACATTGCCTGAATTTGATTAACAACTTGTACAGGAGTTACTGAATTAAGTGTAGACTCCACCAGAACCATCATTGGTTTCCTGTCTGGCTTCTAACAATGTTTTCTAAGCTTTTCTCATTTGTCACTCAAATTTTAATTTCTCTTGTCTGGCTGCTAACCCCCAAATGGCTAAGGCTTCAAATTGTGATGGTCTCGGAGTGGGCTTTAATTCATAAAGTACTCTTCTCAGATTCTCTGAAATTCTCACAATAAACATTCCATGAACAGGGAAAGCTAAGCACCCTTCCTTCTGTTATTTTGCACAACTGTTTTAACCAAGTACATGCTGATAGACCTTTTTCTTCAATTACTATGTATGCAGGTGTACCTTCTGGTGGGGTAATTTCTCCTATTCTAACTAGAATGAAAGCATCTCCTCTTATCGCACTTTTTAACACTTTGAAAAATTTCATTTTGACCATTAATAGGGCTTAAATTACAAATTAAATTCAAAACAGGAAGTATTTCAGTCCCAAAATCCTTTTCGCTTGCTACTCACAACCCATAACTGTTCACAGTTGTCCAGCAGTCCGTGCATGGCTCTTTTACCAACCAACCAATCCCAACGCAGACCCAATGACATCACACTCGCTCACAGAGCGGCTGACAAAGCCTCACAGCTCATCCCTCAAAAAAGATTTCCACAGAAAACTAACTGCAAAATATTGAGGGCACTAGAAAAAAAAAAAAAAAAAAACCTTGTCTGCTTATAACAGGTAGTGCTCAATCATTTCAGAATCTGTACGGAAATTTCGATTGTGACCTTTTGCTCAAACAGCTACTCATCCGTCTGTGGCTTTCTCTTATGCGCAAGTAAAATTTGACCTGCAAATTTTACTCTTGACTAATACCAGATCCTCCCTGTGCACTCAGGAATCACTTAGTATCTCTCAAACTAGCACTCCCTGAACATGCAGACTAGGAATACAACTACAATCACACTGCAGACAAGCAAACAACAACAACCAAACAAGTGTCTCATGCACTTGTGCAATACACCGGAGTCTAAGACCTCACAGGGTCCCTTACAACAACTACATGGGCAGTTTTTGAGGACAAACTGCCACACTCAGTTGAAGTTCGACGACTTCCCTGCTCTTACCCTTTGGAGCACGCAAACTCCTTACTCAACTACTTTGGAGTACGCAAACTCTCTACTTCTCTCATACATCTCAGTTGATCTGCGATTTGCCAAAGCATTGCAAGCGCAAACCCTACTTTAAACTCAAACAACACTGGAAACATACCAGATCTCATCAAAACAAGCATTTCCAAAAATAAGGATGATCTCTCTCCTATTGAGACAATACCACATCTAAACAGGCATTGGCATAGTCAAACCTCTCTCTCTTATTGAGACAAAACCTTCCTCTGTTACCAAATTATGTGGCTGTGTGACCTCCTAATATTAGGCAGAGGTGACATGTAATAAATAAAACAGTGACATCTACTACCCTCAGAGGTTGACTCAAATCTTTTGACTCAGACAGGAGTAATAAGATCATCCAAATCAAACAATGAGAACTAATTGCCATAAACAACAACAATATTTAATAGGGAGTCAGTAATTTAAACTCTATATAAACACTGAAGGTGTGGGGTAGTAGGAACTAAAAAGGGGGATGCTGTGTTGTCACACAGGAGTCAAGGGGAGTTTCCTTTACGGACTAGGTGGTCTCACACACATAATAGTGTCTTGCTTCATCATATGACCACCTAGCCCCACCCAAGTAAGATGATACTACTTGGGCGGACTCAACCTCTTGGTTAAAAGAACCAGAGGGAGTGCTGAAATTAAACTGACTGGATAGTTACAGTGATCCAGATAGGGTGAGTAATAAAATTACCGAGCAAGTCACCGATAACTATTCCTAATTTTAATGGTGGTGTATGCTGGTAAGACTAAAAAATCTATATGGGGGAAGAGAGGCTCGTTAGAGAATAATGTCTCTAGGAGTCTAAAAAGAAGTACATAGGACCAACATGTTTCTGCCCTCACTGTGTGCTGGGAAGTCAGGGGCATTCGTCAGGGTCGGAGCACATGTAGTCAGTGGGGTGCTCAAAGAGAATGGTGTGGCCTACCTGAACAGGTAGTTCACGGTGGGGTAGGCCTGTGGTAGATGATAATTAGATCACAGTTATTCAAGGTGGAATAAGTGGGCACTGCACACAACACAGCAATTGGTGAGGAATAAAATAAGATAAGGTAAAAAACACTCACACACGCATGCAAATGTGACTTACCCCGGGCAGAGGGGCGGTATGCCTCAGGTCTGGCTGATGCCGGGGGGGGTTTTCCCTTGTAGTCACACTCTGAGGGGGTCAACAGTTTAGCGTGGGGTCAACAGTAAAAAAGGAGACGGAAAGTAGGGGCGCAACGTATGCAGAGGGGAGACTAGAGACCAGGGGGATTAATGAGGGGAGGGGATAAAAGGAGCGAAGGAGAGAAGGAAGGGAGGAGGGACTAATAGAAAAAAGAGAGAGAGAGGGGGAAAAAAAGGGGTGGAAAAAAGGAAGAAAATGGGGGCAGAACATGAAAAAAAAAGGGGGGGGAAAGGTGTCAGAGAAGAAAAGAAAGAAAACGCCAGGTCATAGAGACTGTCCAAAGAAAGATCAGAGCGTGGAAGAGAGCAAGGGAAAGGGAGAGAATTCCAAGGGGCCAGGGAGGCCATCACTTACCACTCCAAAGGGAATACCATGGGGGGTACCTACATGCCGGAGCCAGGCCGCTCTGCTACCGGCTAGTAAGCAAAGTGAGTCTTTATGGTGGCTTGCAGCCAATCGGTCTGGTGCTCCTGGCGTGGGGGCGGGGCCCGGACGGGATCAAGTATGCCGGGCAAAGCCAGGTGAGCCCGGTTGGAAATTATTGGTGTGCCACGCCCATATGATTGGCCGCGCCCTCTCGGGGGCTGTGCCGTGTCATGGGCCTGGGGGCCAGCAGGGCCGTGGTGAAGCGTTGTGGTCCGCGGGACCTCTGGGAACCGGGGTCCCGTGGGAAAGTCCACGGAACGTAGGCATAGTTGTATCCCTGTCGTGGCGCGGCTGGCGCACACGGGGGTGGAATCCGCAGTGACGCGGCGCGTATCGCGCGACGCGTCACTGAAAGCAGGGGCCGCTGGGAGAGCGAGTCCCAAAACGGCGGACTGGTAGTCCAAGGCGAAAAGGAAGAAAAGGAGACGAAAGGGAGCAGGGGGAGGGGAACGGGGGGTGGAAAAAGGTAATTGATAGGCAGGGGAAAGGGGGGAAGGAAGAGCTAAGTGAGGGGGCAAAGAGGAAGTGAGGAAGAAATAGAGACAGCAAGGAGGAAATGAAGAAAAATGGAATGGATAATGAGGAGACGAGCCCAGTCGGGGGAGAAGAAAGAAGAGATGGATAGTCACGAAGAGGGAGCAGGGGAGGTTGGGGGGGGGGGGGTTGGGGGGGGGAAAGGGAAGGGAAAAAAAAAAAAAAAAAAGGGGGAGAGAGCTACAAAGGGGAAAAGAAGGGGAGAGAAAGGAAAGGACAGTAAAGAAACAGAGGGGAAATCAGGAAATTGATAACAAAGATAAAAAAGAGGAGGGGGGGTGGAAAGCCAAGTGTGGGGGAAAAAAAACAAGGTGAGGAAGAAAGAGCAAAAGATAGAGAGAGAAAAAGGGAGACGCAGTTGAACACACAGAAGGTGGAGGAATCGGGGGGAAAAAAAAAAAAAAAAAAAAACAGGTGAAAAAGAGGAAAAAAGAAAAAAAAGGGGGGGAAAAAAAGCAGGAGGTGTAGGGAGGGGGAGTGATGATGGTGTAACTGATATGGGGTCTGGGGGTTTACTCAAGTATGTGGAATTGCTCCACATGGTCATGGTAGCAGGGTCCCACAGTGGGGCTTTTAAAGGTTCAATGAAACAAAAGGGGGGTTCAATGAAAAAAATGGGGGGGTCCTTAGAAAAATACAGGGGTCCTTAGAAAAATACTCAAATACAGTTGCAAAGTATAAATGGATTAACATTAAAAGTTAAAAAAGGAAGATTTTTGGTACAGGAAAGATATCATGTTGGTATCAACTAATCAGCCTAAGGCTGACCATTGGATGTTGTCATTCAGTCCTAGGGTGTCAGTCCGCAGTCTCCAGATCCATCTCTGTTCATATAGCAGGAGCTTGTGTTTGGCATTGGTTGTAGTGGGTTTCAGTTGGTCCAGTATCACCCACTGCATATGGTCAGGATGGTGATTGCTGGAGATATAGTGCTCGGTGAGTCTTGTGGCGTCTCTTTTACATCGGATGGTGCTTCTATGCTCACAAATGCGTGTACCCACTCTTCTTGTCGTCATCCCGATATATTTCTTGTCACAAGGGCATGTGATCATGTACACCACGTTTTTGCTGTTGCAGTTAGTAAGTTGTCTGAGTTCCCAAGGTGTTTGTAATCCCAAGTCAAGTGTAAGGGTTTTTTTGGTAAAGACACAGACACTGCAATTCCCACAAGGGTAGTGTCCTTGAGGAGGGGGAAGGTCCCAAAGGGTTTTTTGTTTGCTTGTGGTAGGGTTTGCCCGTGGGCGGGTGTGTACAATCATATCCCGAATGCTTCTGGCCTTTCTGTAGGCGTTCATTGGGGTCTCAAAAGGGAGACCCCCAGAGGTAAGGATTCTCCAGTCTTCACTGATAATCTTCTTAATCATGTTAGATGCTGGGTTGAACGTTGTCACACAGATCAATTGGTTCCCCTTGTTGGTTCTATTGCTAGGGTGCAGTAGAGTCTCTCTTGGGCTCACGCGGGCCCGTTTCTCGGCTCTCCTTAGTAGGTGATCCGGGTATCCTCGTGCTCGAAGTTTGCCAGTAAGTTGTTGGGCATGCTTTTTGTAATCCGTTATTTCGGTACAATTTCTTCGTAGGCGAAGGTATTGACCCACTGGGAGATTTTCCTTGAGGGAACGAGGATGGAAGCTCTGAAACTGAAGAAGAGTGTTGCGGTCAGTGGGTTTGTAATATACTTCTGTTATAAGGCAACCATTTCTTTCAGTTATTAATAGGTCAAGTAATTTAAACTCACCATGACCTATGTGGTCATGAATCACCACACCAATTTAGTAAAGTTTAAATATTTATTGCCCTTATGACATTAACAATGCTAAGGTCACATAAATGACACGCTAAACCAAATGATGGCAATACAGAAACAACACAGGCCCTCCAAAGCGCCTGAAGAATCTCAATCTAATAAGCGCAATCACCATCAAACACTCCAAAAGAATTATACAGAATAATAAAAGTATTACTTGAAAAATATTATCAGGTTTCATTAGTTGTGCAGTTGAATTACTCACAATCAATTAATATACATTTAAATCAATTATTGGCTCAGACATCTTGGCTACTAAACTCTAATTCGAAAAGCATGTGTGGGTTTCGGCTTTGTCACATGGAAAAATTAAAAATAATGCAAGAATTAATTTGAAAAACAATCTCACTATGTTGCTAAAATATGCAGTTGGGTTTCTAAAGAGAAAAACCTGTAAAGGAAAACAAAAGTTCTCTCGTAGGGGATTTCCATGTATAGTCATAAGCACTGAATAGTTCTGCACGCCTCTGGGGACCCCGGAGCACTGTTCTGAAGTGTATTCTTAAGTGTAGATGTTTGCCTTTCATGAAAAAAGGCCTGTAAAGTCACTTAAGAATATCAATGTGCAGCCTAGGAGAAAGGCTACAAAGGCCAAATTGTTCATTCTTTTGGTTGGTAAGAAAGGAAGCTGTAGTACAGATATACCTTTAAAACATATTTATTCTAGAAATGTAGTAAAAACATGTTTTCCAACCTTATCTACAACTTCAAATGAGGATGACACAATGCAGGGCAGTGTAGCCCATAGGCTGCCATTATACAGAATGTAAATAGAGCTGTGCCTTTAAGAAAAGAAAGTCTTCCTGTATCCCATCATGCACAGCAAAAGGCAGTTGCCTCAGTTCTTTTTTCCGGCTCCTTCTGACAGGACCCTGAAGCATTGAGCTCTACCTCTCATAGCTTTTTTTGACTAAAACTCAACTAAAATCCTTTGGATTTCAATTTCACTCTACGTTTTTCATTTAGAGTGAACATTTCCTAGCTTTTCCTGTCAAATTCTGAAAGAAACTTGAGGTTTTTTTTGCCAGAAGAGGACAATCTGCCACAGAGCGAGGAGAAGGTCAGTCTTCTACCAGGGCTCTCACTGTGTCCTCTGGAGCAGCTGCCAGATCTGCTCACAAGCGTCACAGGTCCCCGACGACATCGAGAGCATCGATGTCGAGACCAGGAACGGCGCCAACATGCTCGCCGTCGAGAACCAGCTCGCCGTTGAGGAAGAGACATTGCTCGACGTCGACAGCCTTATCGCCGTCGAGACAGCGTAGACACTCGCCGTCGAGAAGTTCCAGGTCCAGGTCACCGTCGACGCGAAGGGGAAGATCGACGTCGGTGGACAGTACTCGTCGGAGACGATCGCCGTCATCACATCGACGCCAAGGGAGATCGCCGTCGAGGAGCTCTCAACGCCGAGAGGAGTCAACGCCGAGAGGTACTCGCCGGCGTCATACTTCGACGTCGAGAAGTGTGTCGGCGTCGAGGAGGCACTCAAAGAGACCAAGTAGGGTCTATACCACCTCAGAATCCTCGGCGTCTCTCATTTTATTACCACCTTCGCCTCAGCCTTCTCCTCAACCATCGCCTCTACCACAGACACCTCTGGCAACTACGGCTCTTCCGCCGGTACATCTTTCAGAGTCCACCCCAGTGACTCCTGCTGAATCCACAAGGCATTCTCGACGTTCTTCGAGACGCTCTTCTTCATCTCGACATCATCATCGGCATGACTCAGATCGCATGTCTCCTCGTTCCCACCATCATTCCTCCTCATACACAAGGGATTACTCTCCGACGTTATCTGACTCCCCGTCTCCGAGAGTTTCTCCCATAGACGATGTCAACACTTTTCAAGAGGTACTAATTTGCGGTGCCACCAAGTTGAACATCCCTCTGGCAGTACCCGCTCCAACAACCTCTGTCATTTTTGAGACACTACACCAGCGTTCTTCTTCTAGACCATTACTACTGCTGGTCCCAGGACTACTTGAACCGGCAATGGACATATTCTTAACACCGTCCACAACTAGAACTGCCCCTTCCAGACTCATAAAGAAATATCATCCTCCGGAGCAGGACCCTTTGTTTTTGAGAGCAGATCCAGTGCCCGATTCGGTGGTAATCGTGGCTGCTAAGAAATTACATTCTGCGTCTCCGTCTTCTTCTTCCCCACCGGACAAGGAGAGTAGAAAAATTGATGCCGCAGGCCGCAAAGTTTGCTCCACCTCAGCCATCACTATGAAAGCAGCTAGTGCTACTGCCCTGTTAGGCAGGTATGATCGTGCCCTTTGGGATTCTGTGCTGCAATTACAGAACACCTTCCTAAGGAGAAAAAGGAGAATTTCTTGGAGATTGTAAGTGAAGGCGCCGTGGTCTCCAATCAAGTAATAAGCGTGGTTGCAGACTCCTCTTTGTTATCCGCACATAATTATTCTTATGGAATTTCTTTGAGAAGACATGCCTGGCTACACCTTGCTTCACTTAAGCCAGAGGCACAACAGAGGATACAAAATTTGCCCTTTTCAGGTTCCACCTTGTTTGGTTCTCATGCTGACGACGAAATGTCGAGGATGAAAACAGAACTGGACACTCTAAAGGCGGTGGGCATAAAGAAGCCAAGAGAGCAACGGAAAACATTTTGTCCCTACCACCGTAGACTATTTACTCAAAGGTTTCAAACACCACAGTGGATACCTTCAAGATCCCAGCAACAACAACATCAGAGAACCTTTTCGACCCAACGAAAACAAACAAGGGGTCGCTCTACGCCGCAAACTTCCCAAACAGCTCATCAGGCATCAGCGTCTAAGCCCTGAATCCTCGCTCCCCCCTCCTCCGTTACCCACTCCGGTAGGGGGAAGTATCTCACATCATCTGGAAGAGTGGCAATGCATAACGTCAGACGCCTGGGTGTTGAATATTGTGCGGAATGGCTACTGTCTTAGGTTTATAAGCCCCCGCCTTCTATTTCACCCAAACCGGTGAATCACCATCTCAGCACTCTCAAAGTGGAAGTAACAACTCTATTACAAAAGAAGGCGATAGAACCTGTCCCTATCAACCAGCAGGGAAAGGGAATCTATTTGAGGTACTTTCTGGTACCAAAGAAAGACAAACACGAGTTCCGACCCATTCTAGATCTAAGGGTAGCCAACAAATGGGTTTGCAGAGAAAAGTTCTGGATGCTATCCTTACACCAAATCTATCCCCAACTTCATCAAGGCGATTGGCTCTGTTCAATAGATCTCCACGACGCTTACTCCCACATTCCTATGATCAAAAGCATCTGAAGTTTTTGAGATTCCTCGTCGGAAAAAATCATTACCAATTTACGGTGCTACCTTTCGGCCTCAAATCAGCACCGAGGACTTTTTCCAAATGCATGGCGGTGGTGGCAGCCCATCTAAGGAAACATCGGATATTCGTCTATCCCTATCTAGACGATTGGCTCATAAAAGCATCCACATACCTAGAGGCTCAACAGCACTTCAGTTGGACTCACCAGCTACTCCAGAGACTGGGCCTTCAGGTCAACCTCTCCAAGTCCACGGCAACACCTGTTCAGAGGTTGCATTACTTAGGCGCCATCATAGACACAAGGAAAAGTGTTTCCTTCGGAGGAACGATGGTTATCAATCCTCCAAAAGTGCCAGCAGCTGGAGAAAATGCCTTACACCACTGCAAGAGCGATATCCTCTCTCATGGGGTCGATGGCGTCTTGCATCTACCTCATTCCCAATGCTCGCCTCCATATGAGACCCTTACAGGAATGTCTAGAGAATCAATGGTATCAACTAGTGGATGACTGGGAGAACAGCATCCTTCTTTCTCCCCATGCCATTCAATCTCTCAAGTGGTAGTGTTCCCCGAACAATCTTCTGAAAGGGATGCCATTCCACCAACAGCCTCCAACTCAAACCATAGTCACGGATGCATCACTGCTCGGATGGGGAGCGCATATAGATCACCTCCAAATACAAGGCTCGTGGTCGCAGAGAGAACGACTGTATCACATCAATCTTTTAGAACTTTGAGCAGTCCATCTCGCACTCAAAGCCTTCCTCCCCGCACTGAAGGCGAAAACTCTGCTTCTCCAGACAGACAACATGGCTACCATGTATTACTTGAACAAACAAGGGGGTACCAGATCCAGGACTCTGTCGACAGAGGCCCAAACAATTTGGCACTGGCTTCTAGCCAGGAACCTATCAATAGTGGCAACTCACCTTCCGGGCACACACAGAATGTCCAGGCGGATGCCCTCAGCCGCGCAATGGACGAAAACCACGAGTGGGTTTTGCACGACGACGACGTCCGCTCCATTTTTTCCATGTGGGGTACCCCTTCTATAGACCTATTTGCAACCCCAGAAAACAAAAAATGCCAAGAGTTTGCCTCCAGGTACTACCATCCAGGAACATTGGGGAATGCCCTGTGGATAAACTGGTCAGGAGAATTTCTTTACGCCTTTGCACTGCTTCCCCTGATACCGACAGTCCTCCTTAAGCTGTCCCACTCTCACACCAAGATGATTCTCATCGCCCCAGAATGGCCACACCAGTGGTGGTTTCCAGACCTCCTTCACCGGTCACTCAGACCACACATCAGATTACCTTGCCGCCCAACCTTCTCACGAAGTTTCGAGGCCAGATGAGACATCCCAACCTCTCATCGTTGAATTTGGCAGCATGGCTCCTGAGCTAGTACAATATGGTCACCTTAATCTACCTCAGGACTGCATGGAGATTCTAAGGGAGGCAAAGCGCCCTTCCACAAGAACAGCTTATGCCTTCAAATGGAAAAGGTTCTGCATGTGGTGTTTGGACAAGAACGTTGACCCAATAGCATGCGGAGAAGAAGCTATTTTTCCATATTTGTTAAACCTGGCAAAGTCTGGCTTACAGTTGTCCTCAATCAAAGTACACCTGGCAGCTCTAACAGCATATAGGAAGAGCCCTTCCCAATCCTCTTTCTTTAAAATTCCAATCATAAAAGATTTCCTAGAAGGTTTGAAAAAGGTCTTTCCTCCCATTAGACGGCCATCTCCTCCATGGGAGCTGAATATTGTCCTCTCGCGTTTGATGCTGCACCCTTTTGAACCAATACACAAAGCATCACTCCAGCATCTTACATGGAAAACTGCTTTTCTGGTTGCAATTACTTCAGCTCGCAGGGTCAGTGAGATTCAGGCCCTTTGCGCTCAAGAACCTTATACGGTTTTTCATTCCTCAAAAGTGGTAATGAGAATACATCCTAAATTTCTACCTAAAGTCATTTCAGACTTTCATGTAAACCAGACCATCTCCTTACCGAATTTCTTCCAAAATCCATTGACTCCTGCTGAGAGAACCCTACATTCTATCGATGTTAAAAGGGTTTTAAATTTTTACTTGAATAAAACAACATTTTTGCACAAATCACAGCAGCTGTTTATTAACTATGGCCCAGTTAGAACAGGTCTAGCCACTTCCAAACAATCTTTATCCAGGTGGATTGTTTCTTGTATCGTATTTTGTTATCAGTTAGCAAATAAATCCCTCAATGGCAGGCCAAAAGCCCATTCTACTAGGGGAAAGGCAGCAACCGTTGCTTTGATGAGAAACCTTCCTTTGGCAGAAATATGCAAAGCGGCTACCTGGAGATCTGTCCACACCTTTACTAAGCATTACTGCCTTGATTCAGATGCTAGGACAGATGCTCAGGTTGGACAGGCCTCTCTTACAAATCTCTTTGTGTAATTTATTGTGTCTTTATTGTTCTGTCTACTCCACCGGGGTTATTGGGATGGGCTTGCTAATCTATTCAATGCTTATGACTATACATGGAAATCCCCTACGAGAGAAGGAATGGTTTCTTACCTGTAACTCCAGTTCTCTCGTAGGGGTATTTCCATGATAGTCATAAGCAACCCTCCCCGGTGGAGTTGACATAAGGATATCCACAATAATAATAATGATATTGTTAATTAAAGAGATATTCTGGTTTCTTCATGTCATATTACAAGCCTACAAAAAGAACTGAGGCAACTGCCTTTTGCTGTGCATAATCGGATACAGGAAGACTTTCTTTTCTTAAAGGCACAGCTCTATTTACATTCTGTATAATGGCAGCCTATGGGGTACTCTGCCCTGCATTGTTTCATCTTCATTTGAAGTTGTAGATAAGTTTGGAAAACATGTTTTTACTACATTTCTAGAATAAATATGTTTTAAAGGTATATCTGTACTACAGCTTCCTTTCTTACCAACCAAAAGAATGAACAATTTGGCCTTTGTAGCCTTTCTCCTAGGCTGCACATTGATATTCTTAAGTGACTTAACAGGCCTTTTTTCATGAAAGGCAAACATCTACACTTAAGAATACACTTCAGAACAGTGCTCCGGGGTCCCCAGAGGCGTGCAGAACTATTCAGTGCTTATGACTATCATGGAAATACCCCTACGAGAGAACTGGAGTTACAGGTAAGAAACCATTCCACATTATTTATACCTCTCCCAAATGAGATAGCAGCCAGCAGAGTCTTCATCAACAGAGCACAGGAAAAGCAGATCTTCAGCAGTCAGTATCAGGACATGGAAAGGGCAACAGTTCAGTAATATTGGGCCTTATGGAACTGGACTGTTAAAGTCATAAGTAGCTGGACAGAAGAGCTGCACATGAAAGCTGGAAGGACTAAGCAGAACTGAACTGATAGGTTTATGTTGACATTCCTCTCAAGTCGGCAGTTTCCATAGAATAATAAAATTGTAAAAACAGCACAGAAAATTACATTTAGCTAACATTACTTCTACCAGAAACTAAGGCCCATTGTTAAAACTTGCAATTATTATCACAAGGATGTACACAGTGAACAGAACAGAGAAAGCAGCAGCTTTCCTCTTGGAGCTTTCATTAGGATCTCTAGTGAGCAATGTTTGCAAAAAGCAATTCAGTAAAGTCAGCATAACATTTCAACATTGTGCTTTTGGAAACATACTAAAACATAGGCATTTTGCCAATGCTAACACATGAAGAATAAAACATTTTACATAATAATTTCTCTTCATTAGTTTAGTTCATTGATATCAATCATCTTTTGTCACTACATGTAGTTGTAAGTCATAAAAAAACATTTTCATAGTAACTCATTATTTCACATAGAACTTTATGTGTCAGACACCATGTCAACCGCATTTCAAACATGCATGTTTTGACTTTCTAGTAAGAGTTTCTCTATTTAGGCCTTTTAATACACTTTAATCGTTTCATTCTAGTTATTCATTGTTTCATGTTTTTATTAATAATGTTTGATCACTAACAGGAGGAGTGATGTCCCTCTTATCCATCTCAATGGCTACAGGAGCGCATTCTTAGAATCTGCTGGCAAGTGTAGCTGTAAAACCCAGTCATTCAATTCTGAGGCTGTTGTGCCATTGCTGACAAACTGCTTGGAAAATGGGAATTAGCAGACTTATGCCTCCACTGTAAAGTCCACTACTCCTAACAAGCAGTAGCTCCTTTATTCTGTGCATACAGCTTAGCACTGGAAGGTGGAAGCATTACTTTTTTATCTTCTTCCAGTGTGAACATGCATAACAAAGGATAACCTGGTATTTGAAATTTCACACAATGTGTAAAAAAATGCAGTTTCTCAATTCTCCACTGACCTTCTACCAAGCGTTTCTAGACCTTTTATCCCGAAGTGGCTGATGCAGGAATTGTGCCTGCCTGGATGTAAAGTTATATGAACACTCATAGAGAAATCCTATAGACAGTCAACCCTATTTGCAACGAAAGTTGTAAATGCACATTAGCAGGTGACTAGCTTGATTTATGACTTACCTGAATTTGCAAACATTTCAAGAAGTAAGATTAGAATATTGTGAGTATGGCACTTGTAATACTCTGCCGAAGGGTGTGTTCGAAATATGGTGTGTAGGTGGAGTGCTGTTTGAGAAACCGCTATTTAAGCTTGTTAATATTCTTACATGCCAAAATGTGAGACTATGACAGTGAGCGACTTTAAAATACATTTCCTGGAAGGAACCCTGAAAATAGTCACATCGTGTGGCTCTTTGAGTATTTGAGTTAAGAAAATAAGCCTCAGCAGGTTTTTAAGATGTAATTTCATCACCAGCGTCCATGCTGGTGTCTGCACTTGACAGATGTACCTGCTCAAAGAGAGTATGGCGCGTCTGCAAGCAGGAACAGTGGTATCTTGGAAGGTTTGCAGATGTTCTTCTGTAAGAGAGTTGGATATTAATTTTTTTGGGAATAGGACTTTATTTTCTTTTTCTCTAGGGGGAAAGTATTATCCTCCTGGAGAAAGCCCCTTCTAAAACTTACCAATTTTTGTGGGTGTTCCCTCCCTCTTTCCACCTTGGTGAGGGATTTACTCTTGTCCTTTGAGGACAGGGAAAATGTCAGGAAGAGATGCCACGCTTTGATGTCGATTAATCAGTAGAGGCATGCAGGGTGCGGAAGGGGAGTGGCAGCATCTGGGGGGGGTGGAAACATTAACTTAATTTTTTTAAAACACTTACCTTCCCTTGCCCCCTACCGCTACTTTCCTCCGTCACTGCAGGCAGGTACAAGCTCCCACCCTGCCCTGCGGCCATGCTCAGAGCAGCATCAGGATTGGCTGGGAGCACCCAGCCAGGGCGCTCCAACGCAGACTGGGACCATGTGCAGGCGCTCTCCAGCCCGGCAACTGTGTTGCTGGCTGGAGAGACCTTACTGCGCATGTGTGTTTGGCCAGCCCGAGACAGCTGGCCAGACATACATGTTCAGCGAAGTCGAATGCTGAGCACTCCCCTTTGCTGCTTGTTACTGCAGTGGCCCCACCCCTTTACCAGAAAACAATAATAAACCTAGTTTATTATTGTTTTTTGGTAAAGATTTAGCAGCTGTCGCTGCTGGCAGGTGGGGCGACACGCCTATGCCCTAACGAAGGAGCCGCTCCTGCGATTAATACTTATCAATGTTTACAACCTCAGTGTTACCTTGTGGACAGTTACAAAAGTAATTTTAAAATGAGGTTAATGCAATTGCGCTTTGAAGTGTGTTCATGAGCACAGGTATTGGTGTTGCCAGATTTTCATTCAATAGAGCATACATTTTTTGCATGGGGGGGATTTTCCAATGGTCATGGTTAGATTTATTGCATCCATGGATAATCCATGGCTTAAGAAGAGCATCTTTTACATCGCAAAAACCTTCCAGTTAAGACTGAAAATGTTGCTGTCCTAGAGAACTGTGGGGTCTGTTAGAAACATATGGCCTGCTGGCCTTCGCAGAACCAGGATGGCACTTGGATTATTTTATGTTACTGCACAAAGATATTTTAATGAAAATGTTCTGTTTAGTATAGCAGGGTCGTTTTAAATGATACACTGTCCCCTTTGGCTGCACAGGACGAATTTTTGGCCCTCAAACATTTTGCTAGCATGTATTTTATCTACTGGTGAGTTCTCGCTTAGTCAGAATTAGTTTGGTGGTCAGATTATTTTATGCACTGCTATTAGATATTTAAATGAAATTAAAAAGCTTTGCCTAGTATAGGAGGATTGCTTTAAATGTTGCATTGTCAATTTTGACCTTATAGGACAAATTATTGGCACTTCGCATCTATGCCACAATGCATCATATACTGCTTTTACCGTATTTCAGAAGACAGACACCAGGAATTTTCAGTTTTCAAGCTTGTTCTTTAGTATGCAGTGTGCCTCTGGTTACTATTAACCAAGTAAAATCTTATCTAGTTAATCTTACCTAGTTTTGACAGTAGTAAACTTCAGACTTTTTCTAGGGTGGGAAAGAGTCCTAAAATGGTGTGCGCCTAAACGTCTAGGGCATTTTCTCCCTTGAATGACTACTACCTACCCGCAGGAGTAAATTTGCTCCCACAGTTTGAGTAGAAATACAAAAAAGTTACTACAATTGAAAAGCGACTTTCCATTCTTAAAGGTAAACCGAACTTACACTAACAAATGTTTTTTTTTAAAGCTTCTAACAGAATTCTTTTTCAATACCAGAGGCGAGGATTATGCTGTACTCTCTTCACTTTATTCTCAACAGCAGCCATATTAAACCTCACAACAATAAACGTCATTTCCCAGGAACCACTGGGAAAGAAAAGAACATCAAATTAGAGAACTCTAGTTGCAGATTTCTTACCTTAGAATTTCTCCCTGGCATCAGACTGGATCCAGAGATTTTTCTTCTAGCAGTACCCCTGAGTGCCGTCAGGTGGCATCAGTCGACTCCGCCGGCGTTGTTGGCGTTGTGGTCGCTGTAATGATGTTGCAGTTGTATATAGGCACCACCCTGGCAGGCATCAGTTCTTTTTCTTTCGCATCAGCCTATGCGCAGATCCGAGAGAAGAGCTACCCCTAGTAATTTTTTTACTAACTGAAGCACTTTGGATGCGTCGAGGGATGTCCCAGAAGACCGGTTTTAAACCATGTGACTCCTGTCACCGAATGATGTAGTGGCGGATCAGCATCTCGTCGGCCTTTGGTATCTGGAGTGCGACCAAGGCCCGAAGTTGTGCTCCGTGTGTCAGGCAATTAACCCTAAGGCTTTGAGGGAGCGTCTCTAAAGCTCATGGCAGTCTGATGCTTGACTCCCCTTTGCTCCCGGTCTCGTTCTAGGGAAATGTCACAAGACCGCTCGTGGAGTTATCACCAATCCTCCTCCTCCCATTTCAAGTCCTTGGGGCGATCGGCTCACAAGAAGAAGAAGTTGAAGAAGGCCAAACGTTCTTCAACTTCAATCCGTCGCTCAGACGACGTGAAGCAGGAAGAGTGTCAACACTGTGGGCCTCCGCCTTTGGAGCCTGTGTCTGGGTCGGCTCTGCGTCTTCCCGACTTTCCAGGAGCCGGTGCTACCTCTGCCCAGTTGAAAAAGTTTTAAGAGGCTATATGCCTCATCTTTGGGCAGACCTACCCGTCCTCAGCGCCTTCGAGCCCAGGAGAGTCGGTGAGAGCCCCCTCAGGTTCCACGCTGGCGGCTTCGGCCTAAGCCCATGGGGGCACCACCAGATCCGCTCTTGGATACCTACCGACACCGGTCATGCCAACGCAACCTGCCCCGGCATCAGGACCGACGTCGATGCTCCCGACGTGAGTTAGGTGAGCAATCAACATTGATCCTATGACAATCCGGAACCGGACCAGCGACGCAAAACGGCGATTCCATTTTCCATGGGTTCTCCTGGGCCTAGGGCAGATCCAGACCCTTCTTTCTATCGGTATGGATATAGGGACAGTGTAGAGGGGTCACGGACCCTTTAGAATACCAGCTTGACCCTGACATGGACTAGGTTCAGGTTTTGCTTGACATTTGTGGATTAGATACCTCTCCTGACACTGGCATGCTTTCTCCCCCTACCATGGCTACGGAGGAGGGAGCTTCATACTCCATTGTGGTAAGAAGGGCTGCTGAGGGTTTGGACCTCAAGCTTCCTTCTGTAGAGGGCAGGACTAACCTCCTCAGACATGTGCTTCAGCCTGGAGCTTCCAGTTCCGAACCCAGCCTTCCCTTTAATGAAGCCCTTACGGACATCCTATTGGGTAACTGGTCCAAACCCAGCATAGTGGCTCCTGTGAATAGGACAGTTGCCCCCGCCATCAGCCGGCGCCAACTGACCCGAAATTTCTGAGCCAACATCCTACACCTGAGAGCCTTGTGATCCAGGCTTCCTCTTCTTCTGGCGCATTCCCTTCTGCTCCCCCTGATAGGGAATCAAAAAGACTGGATAACTTTGGGAAGAAAATATTGTCTTCCGCTAGTCTAGGGCTGCGGTCCATGAACACCACTTGTCTTTTAGACCGATATTCCCATAATCTCTGGGATACGCTTTCACAGGTGCTGCCTCGAGTGCCGGAGGAGGCCCCGGCGGTTCTCTTCCAAACTGTTACTGACGGGAGAGATGCAGCAAAGTTCATGATTCGTAGTGGACTGGATACAACCGACTCATAGGTAGATCGGTTGCATCGACAGTGGCCTTGAGGCTCCCCGTCTGGTTGAGAACATCTGGCTTTTCAGAGACTGCCCAGCAATTTTTAATGGACATACCCTTTAATGGCACTTTTTTTCTTCTGAGACAAAGTGGATTCAGCGCTCGAGCGCTTTAAGGATTCCCGGGCTTTGGCTCGTTCCCTAACCTCGTAACTGCTCCTCACCCTACACATTCCACTTTTCGGCCCTTTCGTGACAACGGAAGGGGCACCCAGCCCCATCCATTTCCACCCGGCCACCGACCCGCACATTCTTCACAGCCTTTCCGTGGCTGCTGGATCCCACGTTCTTGTGGATCAGGGAGCCAGTTGTCCACCCAGTCCACCCCAACCCCTCCACTGCCTTAAAGCCTTCCTAGTCCATTGGAACTTCCTGGACCAGTTGATGGAGGGTTCGCCATCACCTGCCCCACTGGGAATCCATCACCACGGACTGGTGAGTGTTGCAAATGTGTCCAAAGGGGCTACTCCCTCCCCTTCAAGACTTCCCCTCCGGCCATGTCACCATCATTCGATTATCTGTCAGAGGATCATTTGGCACTTCTCTGCGAGGAAGTCAAGGCTCTCTTGGCCCAGGGAGCCATAGAGTGGGTCCCTGCGACAGAATTAGGTTGTGGTTGTTATTCCCGCTACTTTCTGGTGCCCAAAAATGACAAGGGCCTTCGCCCTATTTTAGCTCTCCGGTCCCTAAATCTTTTCCTCAAGAAGGAGAAGTTCAAAATGTTAACTCTAGCTCATGTCCTGTCTGCCCTTGATCCTCGAGACTGGATGGTAGCATTGGACTTGCAGGATGCCTATTTCCACATTCCTGTCCTCCCAGCCCGCAGACATTACTTGCGATTCGTGGTAGGTCATTGGCACTTTCAATTCACCGTGCTCCCCTTCGGCCTTACCTGCGCCTCTCGGTGTTAACGAAAGTGATGGTTGTGTTTGAAGCCCATCTGTGCAGCTTAGTGGTTTCAGTCTTCCCCTACCTTGACGACTGGCTGTTGAAGGCAAACTCGCCCCAGGCTGTTGTCTCCCACCTCCAGACTACAGTGAACCTCCTACATTTGCCGGGGTTCACTATTCAACGTCAAAGTCACACTTGACTCCCTTTCAGATGCTCCCTTTCATCTGAGCTGTTCTGGACACAGTGCAGTTTTGAGCTTCTCCTCCCGAAAAGCGAGTCCAGGATATTAGGGCTATGATCCTGATGTTTCAGCCTCTATCCTGGATTTCGGTGAAAATGATTGTGAAGCTGCTGGGCCTCATGGCTTCCTGCATCCTGCTGGTCCTAGTTGTCAGATGGCATAATCGGGCTCTGCAGTGGGGCCTGAAGTTCCTGTGGGTGATCTCTCTCCCTCCCCAACCAGACCTCACAGTAATGACAGATGTGTCACTCCTGGGATGGGGCAGCCACATGGGAGAGGCGGAGATCAGAGGCTTCTGGTCTCTTGCGGATCCCGGGCTCCACATCAACCTTTTGGATCTCCGTGCGATCTGACTTGCAATGAAAGCATTCCTTCTCTCTCTCTCAAAGGGAAAGTGGTACAGGGGTTCACCGAAAACACCACCGCCATGTGGTACAGCAGCAGGGTGGAGTGGGGTTGTGGATCCTCGGTCAAGAGGCTTTTCGTCTCTAGACATGGTTGGAAATGCCAGGGCATTTCACTGGTGGTTCAACATCTGGTGGGCCCTCTGAATGCTAGAGCAGACGAACTCAGCCATCGATGCATAGTCGATTATGAATGGCGTCTCCATCTAGCAGTGGTGCAGGGCCTATTCAGCTTTGGGGAGAGCTTTGGTTAGATCTGTTCACCTCCTCAGAGAGCATGCAATGTCAGCTGTTTTGAGTGTTGGCATTTCCAAGGTGGCACTCGCTCTGCAACACTTTTCGTCATGAGTGAAGATTAGGCACGACTCAGCCCAAGTAATCCTGGTGGCTCCGCACTGGGCACGAAGAGTCTGGTTTTCCAAGCTATTGAGCATGGCCATCGATACGCCGATCAGACTGCCCCTATGGGAGGATCTTCTGTGGCAGCAGCAGGGGACGGTCCTTCACCCAAACATGTCTAGTCTCTGCCTCCTTACGTGGAGATTGAGCGGCGGCAATTGACAGCTTTTGACTTTTCGCCCAAAGTCTGTGATGTTATATTGGCAGCCAGGTGTACCTCCACCGAAACGGTATACGGCTGTCGTTGGAACAAATTTGTGGCACGGTGTATCAACAAGTCTGTTGATCCCCTTTCTGCACCTCTCTCCGAGGTTTTCGTCTTCATTCTCTCTGTTGCTCAGCAGGGCTCTGCTCTGGGCACTCGCAAGGGTTATTTGTCTGCCGTCTCTGCCTTTTTAAGATTGCCAGACCAACCTTCTCTGTTCAAATCTCCCATTATTGGGAGGTTTCTTAAAGGACTCACCCACATGTTCTTTCCTATCCCGTTCATAATGCCCCAGTGGGATTTGAACTTGGTCCTCACATAACTCATGTGTGCTCCTTTCGAGCCACTCCACAACTGTCCCCTTTGGCTCTTGACTCTCAAAACTGCTTTTTTGATTGCCATCATCTCTGCTCGCAGAGTGAGTGAGCTCCAGGCTCTCTCTTCGAAGCCACCATTTCTAGCTGTCCATCATGACAAAGTGGTGCTTCATACCAGAACTTCCTTCCTTCCCAAAGTGGTTACACCCTTTCATGTAGACCAATCTACACCCCCCCACATACCTCCCATGAGGAGGAGAGACTTCACCGGCTGTTTCCAAAAAGAGCGTTGGCGTTGTACCTCAGTCATACCAAAGAGTTATGTGTGGACAATCAGCTCTTTGTTGGTTATGTGGGTGCGAAGAAAGGAAGGGTGGTGCAGAAAAGAACCATCTTCCTGATGAAGGGTGATACCCTGAAACCGGTCCCAGGATGCTTGTTTCTGGTCCATGGAGGGCCTGGTGTAGTATCTTCTTTAAGGGACAAAAGAAGAGGAAGACTGGAACGTTGTAGAAAAGTCTTCTTTATTCAGATGAGATGAAGGTAACAGAAACTCCAGCCACACCTGCACACAGCTCCTCCAGATACAACTCCCCAGAATCCTTCTCAGCATTCCGGACAGTACAAAAGCTGGAGCAGGGGCAGCCAGAACATACCAACTAATACATTAAAAGAGACAGAAAAGATGTCCTGAGAATAAAATGAGAATTACACCAAAATAGGAATACAATAAAAATATAACCTAAAGGAACACATAAAATACTACACCTGGCTTGGCAGTTTGGGCTGGACTGTTCCCATGGGGAACAGGGTCACGACTGATTTGCATATGGCTGGGTCCAAACTTGGGTGGTGTGGTGAGCAAAAAAACAATGGATTAAACCCAGATCTTTGTGACTGGGGGTGAATGTTTGAATTGTTCAGCATTCTGTCCATCATCTGTTCTTTTTGCATACATGAGCACCAGCTCTCTGGCTGCGCTGGAGAAAGCTGCTTGGATTTTGAACTTTTGTGTTTTTTCGGTGCAGCCTCGTGCCACTGCATCCCCCCACCACTGGCATCCCCGATACCAGCACCGCCACTGCCACTACTGAGCAGCCATCACCTCTGGTGGGCAGTGTGTAGTGCTGCCTCCATGGGCTGTAGTGCGTCCTGGACCCTGCAAATCCTGTAGGTGTGACACCCAGTTGAGATACTGTGACCTTGCACACCCCACTAGCTGCATCACAATGCTCAGGGCCCCCTCCAGAACCAGTGGAAGAAGCCATCCACTCACCGCATTCTTGCCAGCATGAAGCACACTGGGCACAAGGTCCCCTCCAGAACCAGTGGAAGAAGCCATCCACTCACCACATCCTTGTCAGGATGAAGCACACTGGGCACAAGGCCCCCTCCAAAACCAGTGAAAGAAGCCATCCACTCCCCCCTCCTTGCCAGGATGAAGCACACTGGGCGCAAGCCCACCTCCAGAACCAGTGGAAGAAGCCATCCACTCACCCCCTTCTTGCCAAGATGAAGCACACTGGGCACAAGGCCTCCTCCAGAACCCTGGCCCCCTCCAGAGCCAGTGGAAGAAGCTATCCACTCTCCCCCTCCTTGCCAGGATGAAGCCCACTGGGCACAAGGCCCCCTCCAGAACCAGTGGGCAAACCACCCACTTGAGAGACTGTGGCTTTGCACTCCCCGGGATCAAGCAGTGGGCAAACCACCCACTTGAGAGACTATGGCTTTGCACTCCCCAGGACTAAGCAGTGGGCAAACCACTCACTTGCGAGACTGTGGCTTTACACTCCCCAGGACCAAGCAGTGGGCAAACCACCCCCTTGAGAGACTGTGGCTTTGGGCTCCCCAGGACCAAGCAGTGGGCAAACCACCCACTTGAGAGACTGTGGCCTTGGACTCCCCAGGATTTCGCACAGGGCATGTTGCCCCCTCCAGGACCAGTGGTGTTGTACCATCTTCAGGCTGAGCTGCCCCTCCGTTCCCCGTCCCCCTGAGGTACCTGTGTATTTTCGACCTGATGCCCCTGCAGTGTTCTCTCTGTGTTGTTGCAGGAGTCAAGTGGGGCCTTGGCCTATGTGTAGTGGCCCTGTGGCACACGGACATTGAGGACTGGGCAGTGTCCCTCCATTTGTATATATGTATATACTATTTTGATTTGATTTTGAAGCAGGAATTTCTACTATTTTATCTTATTACACTCACTTTAATCGATTCCTTTTGTCCTTGCATTATTCCTGAGAGCTACAGGGTAGATATGTGATGTTATTGCATTTGTTTGTGTGTTTGGTGTTGGGAGTGGTGGTATTGCGTGTGTGCGTCACTCTCTTTTTCCTCCCCCCTCTCTTGTGTGCTAGGCGGCAGTACTCACCGTGGTCGTCTTCGACTGTGATGCTGTTCGTTTTGCATGAAGAGGTATACAATCATGGGGAAGATGTGCAACTCAGGCTCCATGGCGTTGTGGTTGTTCCCTGAGTCTCCAGAGGTGAGTCCTTTGCCTTCTGTGTACTGTTTCCGCTGTGCTTTTGATGTAATTGGTACCGCCCCGGAAAAGGTCGCGGATAGGCCTGTTGTAATACTGTGGGCTGTACATTGTCTTCCGCCTGGCTGTTGGCGGATACTGCTGCGGTACTTGTTGCTACCGCTGTGACGGTCGGTGTGTTAAAGTGGCTGTCTGTGTGTGCGGTTTCCACCGTGGTCATAACTCCATTTTTTTTACCGCCAGACTGTTGCCGGTATTACCGCCGCTTTATCACCGACCGCCAGGGTTGTAATGAGGACCTATATCGCTAAATAGTTAGGTAAAGCCATAACACATACATACACATTAAAATATTCCCAGGCTGAGCTCCCCTCAAAAGGGAGCTATAACTTTAAATAAATTAATCATGTAATTTAAAACAAAATGTGTTGAATAAACCACTAAACAATACAAAATTCAGTTGACTTGTCATCCCAAATACTGTATACTGTA
The DNA here is from genome assembly GCF_031143425.1 of Pleurodeles waltl. Lineage (NCBI taxonomy): Eukaryota > Metazoa > Chordata > Amphibia > Caudata > Salamandridae > Pleurodeles > Pleurodeles waltl. Next base: position 743,004,934 of record NC_090440.1, on the reverse strand, counting down.
ATCAGAGCAATAAGCTTTTCCTCAACTTTAGACAATGAGAGAGAAAAACAGCCATCATTTGCCAAATGACAGGGGCAAATACAGATCAGTATTGGTGGTAATTTAATACCCTTACTGTCCAAACCTGGTTTGTTAAAATAAGGAGGACTATGTCCTTCAAGGAGGCATATGCTCGATGTGTTGGGAATATCACATAGGCCTCGGTGGAGTGAACAGAGTCCGGCTTTGCAGAATTCTGTGGAGTTGAAAAAAACACTCTGTGGAATTCCGTGAGGTTGGAGTTCCGTGCCCCACTGAGTCTTCCTGAATGCGCATTCAGGAGGGCCGTAGGCAGTGGAAGCTGCCATTTCAGGCCTCTTGTGCACCGCCTGCCCTGTGTGTGCAGTACACAAAGGGCAGGCCGGTGCACAAGAGGCCTGAAACGGCAGCCTTCTTTCGCTGCCTACAGCCCTGGCCTGCCAGCAAAAGCTGCCAGGCCTGTTGTGCACCGGCGTGCCCCGTGTGCCGTGCACTTTTAAGAAAATCAATGTTTGGGATTGTCTCACATGTTTTTTCTTGCCGTTTTATTTTGTATGCACTTTATCATGCTTATTCTTCAGGAATGGAACTAAAATGTATGAGATTGCTATCTCAACTTCTCGATGCACTTTCAAGATAATCAATGTTTGGGTCTGTCTCGCATTTTTTTCAGGCACTTTTAGATTGTATGTACTTTATCATACTCATTCTTCAAGGACAAAGCTAAAATGTATGAGATAGTATGGTGAGGGTTAAACCCGAAGCTTGCCTTTTTATTCTGCACATTTGCACTCTAGCTTGTCATTGCTGCTGATTATTTCACTGTAGCCTTTACTACTGTTACCTATGCACTGAGACTGTTTTTATATCTGCATTGTAGATGGGAGTCTCTCTAGTTATGTAGGAGAGTTCTCACCAGGATTATTTGCATTTGTTTCAGGCATAACAATCTGTTTTGTAAAGGTATGTCAAGAGATACTATTCAAAGAACTGCATTATATATACTATGCATTTGGTCCCCTGCATATCGAGGGCTATTTTTTGATTTTCACTTTCCCACTTTACCCTACATTGCTGCTGACTATATGGTGAACTTCTTTTGTTTTCCCTATTGGTGCTAGGTCCGTACAAGGTAAACTTTTAAATATGCATTCGAGTCAGAGTTATTCAAATATGTACAGGAATTCCAACCGCATTGTATTGTATATTACTGTATTTTTTTTAGTGTGGCACGAGGATATTTTGTAAATCGGACGTAAGATTGGATGTCATATACTCGATACTCCATACAATCTGATTTTCCGCATGGTGCGGACTATATGCTGACTGCATCTGCTCCATTAAAAATAAACACAGGCTCTATGGGGCTCTTTTTTTGTAATTTTGCTGTCACCCAGCTTTGGGGGCAGATGGGGCCAAGCAGTTTATATCTGCTGTGTGGCTGCTTATTTTTCATGTTTCCTGTGCGGTATACCACACCAACAAGGAACTGCAGAAGCTGGCAAGCCTATGTATCTCTTAAATGCGCCAAGGAACAAAATTACTGGTATGATACAGTTATGCAGTTGTCAAACGCACAAAGAGTGCCATTACCCAGCATCTTTCTTAAATGTTTTATCTACTTTGGAACGGTGAAAGGTTAGGTCGTTTTTGATAGGCTTCAAAACAGAACCCACAAAGGTACTCTCTTTCTCTCTCCCCCAAAACACACATACCTTCTGTTTCTCTCTCTCTGGACATTAAAACAATTGTTTCATTTACTGTCAATTTTCACTGTAATTTATACCTTAGATACGCTTTTTTGTCTCTCCCTAGTGTGCAAATTCTGTAATACATTGAGAGCTGGCCATCCAATATTTGGGTTAGTCCTCATTTGATGGAGGTTCACATCTGCCTAACTATGGGCTCTGGGATCTTCTATGTTGGGCATGTTACTCTCTCTGCATGGGTCTCTCAATGGAGTTCTATCCAACCGACTGTTATGAGCCAGACATATTGGTGTTGCCAGTGCTTTCCTTACATACTGCTGGCCCAGAAATTCTTGTTTAGTCATTTGTTCTGTGTTTTCGATATGGTGTAACACAAGGTCCACACCACTGCTGTCACATTGCAACTCGTTTTCTGCCTGGCTTGCTTCCTGTTGTTGCACTTTTCAAAGAGTGCCTCCTAATGTGTCCCCTGCAGTGTTGTGAGACTGTGTGCGCTGGGGACCCTTGCAGTTCTGGGCGGTCTCAACAGAGGAATTACGTAACCTGCTGGGAGGTGGTAAGATGTGGTTATTGACGGGTTTGGCATAATCAAAGTGCAGTGTGTGATCATATGCACAGGAATAAAGACGTCTATTACAGAGATCCATGCGTGGTGTGGTCATTAGCATGCTCCCGAACTGGGGAGGATGCTACAAGTGGCGATCAGCAGGGAATACCTGCCCCTGAGAGTTTGTAACAATACAGAAAACTGCTTGTGCTTGTCCCATGTGCCCAAATTGATGAGAAGCAGTTTGAAGTTGGCGTATGTGGACCACATTAAAAAAGGCCACCAGAATCCAATGGTGAAGCTGAAAGAAGAAATATTGTGTCGCACAATAACATAGAGTCATCATCGATACAAAGCGAAATGCTAAAAGCAGTCGCAACAAGTTACAATACAAAAAGCTAAACGCAACAGTGCTCAAGTGCAAGAAACAGAACCAGTCAAGGAAGAAAACGATGATCTACAACTTCAGATCCGGTATGGTTATCTAAGAGCGAGCAAACCACCACTGCCATTTGACACCTCCATGAAGCAAAATATTGGTGCCAGGCGGACCGCATGGATCGAGATGTTCAGTGACTTCAGAGATGCTCTAGAAGAAATCGATTGTAAAACCTGGCAGCTCTTGGCGTGGTTTCCCTGTACTTTTTTGATACACTTGGCACTTTACCTCTGTTAACCAGTGCTAAAGTGCAAGTGCTCTCTGTCTAAAAGATATTGTTAATTGGTTTTCCATGATTGCCACATTTGATTTACTGGTAAGTCCCTAGTATAGTGCACCATGTGTGCCCAGTGCCTGTAAGGCAAATGCTACGAGTGGGCCTGCAACAATGATTGTGTCACCTACATGAGTAGCCCTATACACACGTCTAAGACCTGCCACTGCAGTGTCTGTGTGTGCAGTTTTGCACTGCCGGTTCGACCGGGTAAGTGTACCCACTTGCCAGGCCCAAACCTTCCCTTTTACTACATGTAAGTCACCCCTAAAGTAGGCCCTAACTAGCCCTATGGGAGGGTGCAGCATATTTAAACAGTAGGACATGTACTGTTGTGTTTTACATGACCTGATAGTGAAATACTGCCAAATTCAGTTTTCACTATTGCAAGGCCTATCTCCCATAGGTTAATGCCCATGCCTTTAAATATCTTCTAAGTTCAGTTTCCCATTCGGGAGCAGATACAGATGTGGAGTTTGGAGTTTCTGAACTCACAATTTCAACACACATCTTTTGGTAAAGTTGGTTTTTAGATTGTCTGTTTCAAAATGCCACTTTTAGTAAGTGGCCATTTCTTGCTTAACCATTCTGTGCCTCTTCATGGCTGCTGAATACACATCTGGGCCAGAATGACAGTTGGGCTGTTTGTGAATTCACTCTAGACAGTGACACAAAGGGAGCTGATGTGTGTCCTGATGAGTCTTTCTGGGCTAGAGTGGGGGAGGGGAGCTGACACCTACACTTGAAAAGGCTTTGCCTGTCCTCTCACAATACAGTATCTGACCCCCTAGCGTGTGTCTGGAGCAGGGCAAGGAAGAGGCAGAATCTTGTGCACTACAAAGACTTTCCTTTGAAGTTTGCCTACTTCAAAGGCAGAAATGAGTATAAGTATTGGACTGCTGGCCCTAAACATTTAGATTACTTCTGGATTAAGAGGAACCTCTGTCAATGAGTAGAGCCTGATGCTTGAGGAGGACCGGCCTCTCTGCCTGTTGCTTTGCTGTCCTGGCCTAAAGCGGGAAAGAACTGAACTTTGCTTTCTGAAATCCTTCTTGTGAAGTTTCTCCAAGGGCTTGGACTGAGCTTTTCCCCTGCTCTGAAGTCTTAAGGCCATCAAAGACATCACCTGCCAGCACCTGGGCTCTCTTGCCTAGGCCCCTGATCAGCCAAGTGGAGCCACACCAGTCCCTGGGCCCTTGAAAGGAGAAGCTGGTGAACCCAAGGTGAAAATCCATGCCCCGGAGCTGAGCAGGAGAAAAATCCGGTGCAGCGCCTGCAACGTGACTGAAAAATCAACGCAGCTCCAGTAAAATCGACGCATCGCCAGCTCAGCATGGATTCATTGCTGTTGTATGTCCTGATTTTCCACGCATCCTCCCAGGCCGTCAAAATCTTCAATATCACCACCTGGTCCTGAGGCTGCTGGTCTGGAAACCGAAGCATTGCTTACCCGGCAGAGAAAAAATCGATGCACGGTCTCACTTACAAGTAAGGAACTGACGCATCGCCTGCTTTTCCGATGCACGCTCACACATGCTGCTTTATTTTTGACACATGACAGGTTTTTTGTTCTAAAACAACGCATCCATTGGTTTCTATGTGTTTAGGCTCTTTTTACTTTAAACATTCATATCTTTGCTTGTGTATGTTGGATTTTTGTTGTTTGTGTCTTGTTTGATTTAGAAAAGTGGTGGCTATTTTTCTAAATTGGTGTGGAGTTATTTTGTGGTGTTTTCACTGTGTTTACTGTGTGTGTTTGTGAAAGAACTTTACACGTTGCCTATGAGAAAAGCCTGACTGCTTGTGCCAAGCTATCAATGGGGTAAGAAGGGGTTATCGGAGCTATGTGTCTCCCTTAACCTGACTAGAATGAGTGGCCCCTACTTGGCCAGGGTGTAAAGTGACTGCCATTTAGAGACACAATTTCTAACACTGATGATAAGAAAATCATTAGGTATTTGAAAAACCTTGCCAGTCACAGAGTAAAAGAAGTGCTGAAAAAACTCTTGCAGACATACAAAACCACACTGTCAGATCACAGAAGCATTGGGTACCAAGTTCAATCTGATGCGGAATGCCGACTGTGAAAGGTACATTTTCAGTCAAATGAGACACAAAGCTGGTGAATCGATGGATGAGTTTGTTGAAAGACATGATGTGCTTATCAGTGAATTTAATTATGAAGAAGCATATGCCTCAGAGACATTAATGGCTGTCTTTCAGACTATTTCTAGTGACACATTTACCAGAGAGACGCACAGTTTAGAGAAAATATTATTGGCAGCACGAGCCGATGAAAGAGCAGATTGATAAGCTGCTGATATGGAAGCTGGAACAGGGAAAAATGAATCAGCGGTTGCATTGTAAAACAAGCACAAGTACAAGGTAGATGTGTGCAAGTCAACATCTTCAAAGAAGAAAAATATGTGTTTCCAGTGTGGATTTCCACTTTCCTGTGAAGGGAACTGTCCAGCCATAGGACAGACGTGCAAATGTTACAGGAAAGAAAACCACTTCATTACGGTTTGCAAAGTGGAAGAGAAACTAAATACATCTCAAGAAGAAGAGAAAATGGATGACAGAAGAATCCAGAAGCATTGTCACCACACCCAGAAAGCCAAAAAGTACATCAGTTATGACAAGCAGAAACCAGACACAGTTGAGCGTCGTCAAGTTCATTTTACAAAGGCTCTTCAACATCATTATCAAGCTACAGTGAAGATGGATGTGCAATGATGGTATCGACCAAGCAACAACAGGCACATGTTGGTTGTGCTGCTTGCAAGGAAGAGCAAAAGACAAAGGCAAACCATCAAACAAAACAATTAAATTAATTTGGACACTGCCCCAAGATTACATTAGGTGAACGGTTGCCCCCTGACCTTTCTCATAGACAGTGATGCGTTGATTAACATCATGCCAGTCGAGAAGTTCAATAGCCTGTCTCCTGTGCCATGCTTCAACCCATCAAACATGAAGATATACATGTGGGCTTCTTAAAAACTGTTGCAGAGTCAAGAGTCATTCACAGCGACAATGCAACATAAAGCAGTATCAGTGCTGGCACAGTTCACAATTCACGTTCTTCAAGAAACTTCATCCAGTGTATGCCTCCTCCGTTTTGCCACTCCTGCTGACATAAGACTAATATCTTGCAACTACAATCTCCACTTGTTCTGAAATTGTGAGTGAGTTTCCATCTTTGTTTCATGGCCTAGGAAGACTCAAGACAATGAAAGTGTGACTTCACATTAATGAAGACATTCACCTTGTTGCCCAACGCCACTTCACAGTCTCATTCACTTACAAGAAGCCGTTGAGAAAGAACTAGAAGTGGTGTTGAAGCAGACACAATTGAGCACTCCACCCATCCTACGCCATGGGTTTTGCCCTTAGTGGTGGTGTCAAAAAAGGACAGCGGAGATGCAGTGCGTATCTTTGTTGATGTGCGCTAGGCCAACAAAGCAATCAAGAGAGAAACACATCCTGGTTCACACATAGCAGACATAATCATGCAACTGAATGGTGCCAAATTCTTCTCCCTTCTTGACCAGATCAAAGGATACCATCAGCTCGATTTGGAAGAGAACTGCAGGTATGTCACTACTTTTTTGACTCAATGGGCCAGATGTATCAAGCGATTTTGCATTCGCAAACGGTGCGAATCGCAAAATTCGGCCGTTTGCAAATGCAAAAATGCCTTTCAGAATGTATAAAAGGCATTCGCAGTGCAATTTAAGGAATCGCAAAAATAGCGATTCCTTAAAATTGCGACCCCATTTAGAGAATCGCAAATTGCGATTCTCTAAATAAGAAATCGCAAATAAGGAATCCTTATTTGCGATTTCTTAAGCACACGTATCAAGCATTTCCTAAATGCGAATTGGGCCTTTAGGAAATGCAATTACCACAAACAAAAGTTTGGTGGTAACCATGTGCAAATTTTAAAAATGCATTTTAAATTCATTTTTAAAATTGACATGTAGCGCACACATGCCCGTAAGGCATGTGTGTGCTTCACATGTCCGTAAAAATATTTTGGGGTGCAGCAGAGGGGGCCTTAGGCCGCCAGCACCCTGGGATTTGCATTTCCTAAATTGCGAATTCCTAACTGGAATTTGCAATTTAGGAAATGCAAAACCATTCGCAACAGGCCCACAGGTGCAAATGGGGTTGGGTTCTCTATTTGCGATTCGGTAATAGCATTTGCGAATTTTAAGAAATCGCTATTACCGAATCGCAAAAATCATACATACCATTTTGCATTTCTTAAATAGCGATTTCTTAAAATTCACTATTTAAGAAACGCAAATCGTTTTTTTGATACATCTGGCCCAATGTTTGTTCATATACAAAAGGTTGAGTTTTGGAGTGTTGCCAGCTGCAGAAATATTGCAGGATGCCATACATGAAATATTTCAAACTATCACACATGCTTTTAATTACAGTGATGACATGCTGGTATTTGGAGCAATGCAAAAGGAGCATGGCACTCTGAACGCAGCAAAGTGTGAGTTTCACAAGATCCAGCTTAAATTCTTTGGGCACATATTTTCTGATGGAGAAATGACTCCTGACCCATATAAAGTGCACATACTGTTGGCTACTTGGTCCCCACCAGATGCCACCATGCTTCGATCCTTCTAAGTCATGGCCAGTTATTGCTCAAGGAACATTTGTGACTTTTCTACTGTGTGTGCCTCATTGAGCGACTTGAAAGAACGAAATGTCTTTTTCCAGTGGCTGCTGAATGTGATCAAAGCTTCAAAAGAGTAAAACACGTGATTGAGAATGCAAACCGAGATGGCCTATTTTTACCTCAAGTTACATACTGAGATCACAGTGGATGCAAGCCCAGTGGGGCTGTGTGCAATCCTTGCTTAAAATAATGGTTATCTGAATACTCACAGATACATTGTGGCCTATGCCAGTCAAAGCCTGTCTGACACAGAACATGTCTATTCTCAGCCAGAGAAGGAGAGTATGGCTGTAGTGTGGGCCTGCGGACATTTTCATGTGTTTCTTTATGGAAAACTTTTCACTATCATTACAGACCACCAAGTGCTGCTCACTATTTTTGAAAACCTGAAAGCCAAGATGGCCCCTCACGTTGAGAGGTAGGGGTTGGGACTGCAAGAGGATGACTATGCAGTTGTACATAAGCTGGTTAACAATCATAACCCTGCTGATTACTTTTCAGGAGTACCAATACATCATCACAGTGCGACATCCAGAATGGCAGAGGAGTAAGTTAACTTCATTTTGAGCTCCAGCACACCAGCAGCCCTATCCAATGAACAGATTATTGCTGCTACTAATACATCCTTTCAACTCAATCGTGGAAGAGGCGCATTTAACCCTTTGCTGATGATGTAGAATTTCAGAAATTTAGAAATGTACAGGATGAACTGTCCCTGACCAGGGAAGGTGTTGTATTGACAGGCTTGAGAATCGTCATACCTGAGAACCTAAGACAGCAAGTCATTGAACCAGCCCATGAAGGACATCGTGGCATTGTAGCAACCAAAAGAGCCCTAAGAGACAGAGTGAGGTTCCTGCGCCTAGACAAGCGAGTTGAGAGGGAACTAAAAGTGCCATCTTTGCAAGTGCCTTTTCCCCAGAGTGGCGCAGCATCCATTGACAATGTCTGACCTTCGTGCTTAAATTTAGGAAAGAATTGCTGTTGATTTCTTTGGGCCCTTAGGAAATGGACATCATCTCATGGTAGTCATCAATGAGTTTTCAGGCTTTCCTTTAGTAGAGGAGCTATCATCAGCACCCCATGACAAGGAGATTGAGCACCTGTATGACATCTTTGCAGTCTGAGGTATCACTGCCATTCTCAAATTTGACAGTGGTCTGCTGTTCAAGGAGTTTCTAGTAAGACTTAATGTCAAGCATCAGAAGAGTGCACCTCTCTGGCTCCAAGCCAAGGGTGTGGTGGAACGATTCATGGGTACCCTGAAAGCAGTAATTCAACGAGCATTGATGGAGGGAGTTGAGCTAAACCAGCACCCTTGTCAATCCCTCCGTGTTTATCTTTCAACTCCTCACTCCACAACTGGTGAGAGTCCTGCCACTTTGGGAAAGCCATTGGAACCAAACTGCCACAGAGGACAGTGGACTGACCCTTGAATGCTGATAAAGTTTATGTCATAGACACTTCTCAAAAATGCTGAATGAAAACATATGCTGATTGGTGGTGACGAGCTTAGGAAACTGTCTTTGATTGACTGGATTGTGTTCAAGCAGAAATTAAAGAAGAAAACAGACACTCCGTTTGGTGTCAATCCTCTGGGTGTTGTGATGTGTAAAGGTTACATGGTGACAGCACATCGTGCCTAAAAGTCCATCACACAGGACTTGTCATATTCTAAGCACCTACCTTGAAATTCATCAGCTCCTGCATTTATGAATGAGGCGATCCAGCATAACAGTCCAGATCAAGCATCAGATCGTGTGCCATCGATGCACGACCAGAGTGCATCCCAACCACCTTATAACACCTGATCTGGCCGACAAGTGTGAGTGCCTCGACAGCTTATTGAAGAAATATAATGAGGCTGTTTTTTATGGTTTTCATTTAACAATGGGGGAAATGTAGTGTTGTGAGACTGTGTGCACTGGGATTCTTGATGTTCTGGGCAGACTCAACAGAGGAATTACGTAACCTGCTCTGAGGTGTCAAGGTGTGGTTATTAATGGCTAATCAGAGTGCATTGTTTGATCGTACGTTGAGGAATAGAGACGTCTGTTGTACAACTCTGTGTGTGGCGTTGTAATTTACATGCTCCTAGGCTGGGGAGGATGCTACATCCCCTATCTCCACATTTGATTAAGCCATCGAGATCTGCATCAGCCCCGTTATACCAGCTCCATTGTGCTGGTGTGGGAGGTCTCGCCCTGTCTCAGAATCAAGACTGATAAGTAGGGCCAGTTCACCTTCACAACTCGTCCTCACCGAAGAGCTGGTGACTTGATCTCTGCCTTTGCCTCTGGGTTCTATCTTGGGCAACTGTCATTCAGGGTAGACAACCTCGATCCTTCCTTTCAGAGCTTGAGCAGGGTAAGCCAATCAAATCTAAAAAGGCTTTGAAAACCTACTCGCTCACTCGCTGTGGTGTGTCAGATTTTATCATGTTGAGCTTTTCGTAAGACCTACTGGTTCTATTCTGGCTAGTAAATTGAAGCTGGAAAGGAGCATGCATTCTGTTCATTCAGGAAGTGAATCAGCACTAAAGATGCCTTTAAATCTTGTTTTTATCTTGACACATTTGCTTTCTGTTCATGGACAGAGGTCAAATCTCAGTTTGTCTCTTCACTAATTTATGCTTATCTTATCCTGGAAAATGGTGTTCACTTCTCTTTCTATTACTACAGTTAGAGAATTTTGTAAAGAGAGCTGTCTGACAGCGATTGTGAAACAAAAGGCTGTAGGTTTTCAGTTTTTTTCTAACATTCTGGGGGTCATTCCGACCCCTGCGGGCACCGCCAAAAGACCGTACCGCGGTCAAATGACCGCGGCGGTCATTCTGACTTTCCTGCTGGGCCGGCTGGCGACCGCCAGAAGGCCGCCCGCCGGCCCAGCGGGAAAGCCCCTTCAACAATGAAGCCGGCTCCGAATGGAGCCGGCGGAGTTGAAGGGGTGCGACGGGTGCAGTGGCACCCGTCGTGATTTTCAGTGTCTGCACAGCAGACACTGAAAATCTTTATGGGGCCCTGTTAGGGGGCCCCACGACACCCGTTCCCGCCATCCTGTTCCTGGCGGTATTTACCGCCAGGACCAGGATGGCGGGAAGGGGGTCGGAATCCCCATGGCGGTGCTGCAAGCAGCGCCGCCATGGCGGATTCCTTGTGCCAGGGGTAAACCGGCGGAAACCGCCGGTTGCCCTTTTCTGACCGCGGCTTTACAGCCGCGGTCAGAATGGCCCTGGAAGCACCGCCAGCCTGTTGGCGGTGCTTCCGCGGTCCCCGGCCCTGGCGGTCATGGACCGCCAGGGTCGGAATGACCCCCAAAATCTTTGAATTGCTTGTAACTGAATAGTACAAATATTTAAACAAGTATCAGGAATTACGAAAGTACAATTCTTTTGTAATTCAGAATTGTAATGCAAACATAGGAGAAAAACAAATCAGAACACTTTACTTGGTGATATGCAAATAACAAGTATTGTCAGAAACTTGATTTCCAACCATTGTTTCTACACAAATAGTTTTGGCAGTAACACCGCTTGTCAGTGGGATATTTTGTGGCCATTTAAATAGAAAATTTACTGATTGCAGATTACAGTGTGCTACCACTTTATGCTTTAGTTACTTATTAAAGAAGCAAGATACATATGTGTATCCTATATGTGGCTAGATTTGTATTATATATAGAGAAAACGTTTAGTCTATTGAATCACAAAAAATGTTTTTATACAGCAGACATGCTGAACTCAAATATTTGAAAGTGCTCTCAAATGTGATAATGAAGAAATTGCTGGCCCAGTGAATTCAAATATTTGCCCAGGATCACATAATTTGAAACCAGTTTATGGGTCAAAAGCATTACAGTTAGGTCAAGTGGATTATTTAAGTCACTAGACCTTCAGGTCTAGTAACAGTTTTATACGTTTTCAAAGGCTGCTAATCTGTCACCTTATCCTAGCCACATCACCTCTGCCTGCGGTTTTTGGTACCCATTTGCAAGGCAGCAAGCGGTTTTGAGACAGATGCGCCGCCACCGGGGAGCCGGTGGGTGAAGTTGCGATGAAGAGTACTTTGTTCAGACATAGGGGGTCATTCTGACCCTGGCGGTCATGGACCGCCAGGGCCAACGACCGCGGAAGCACCGCCAACAGGCTGGCGGTGCTTCCATGGGCATTCTGACCGCGGCGGTACAGCCGCGGTCAGAACCGGGAAACCGGCGGTGTCCCGCCGGTTTCCCGCTGCCCCTGGGAATCCTCCACGGCGGCGCTGCAAGCAGCGCCGCCATGGGGATTCCGACCCCCTTCCCGCCAGCCTGGTTCTGGCGGTTTTCACCGCCAGAACCTGGCTTTCGGGAACAGGTGTCGTGGGGCCCCTGGGGGCCCCTGCAGTGCCCATGCCATTGGCATGGGCACTGCAGGGGCCCCCTACCCCTTCCACTCAACCGGCTCCATTCGGAGCCGGCATCCTCGTGGAAGGGGGTTTCCCGCTGGGCGGGCGGCCTTCTGGCAGTCGCCCGCCAGCCCAGCGGGAAACTCAGAATGACCGCCGCGGTCTTTTGACCGCGGTACGGTCTTCTGGCGGTTCCCGCCAGGCTGGCGGCATCCGCCGCCGGCGGGGGTCAGAATGACCCCCATAGTCTCTTTTTTGGAAGTTGAAAAACTCTGGCGTAACGAGGCTAAAGGATGTAGCTGATGAAAATTCCATGATAAAAGACACCCCTTTGGAGAAAGGACCGCTGAACATTATTTACTGCTGGGGAAAAGAATGTAGCAGGAGCTGCTGCGAAGTCAGGCCGACAGGCGATGCACCTTGGGCGGATAGACAACAGGTTGGTCCCGGTGTCCTCTCTGTACTCAGAACAGACACACATATTCCCTCTATGGTGCCTTCTGTGAAGCAGAAGTTTCTAGAGAGTTCCTTTTGAAGTGCTTGAAGTTTCCTGATTTCCTTGCCCTGGCTCCAAGCTGGCTGCATGCCCAATGTATGGGTGACAAGTCCTTTTTGTTAAGACGGAGCACCGCCCCCATACTGCTGGTTGATGTTCCATCCAGGCACACCTAATTCCTTTATTGTGTGGCTGTCTGGAGGAATAAACATAGTCCCACTGCCAACTATGCCCAGTCATGTGACCCAGGAATAGGCTACAGGCACTAAATAGCGCAGAAAAATGCCATCTTTTTAAAAGTGGTATTTTTATAAACCAATTTTTATCGACTTTGATGCAGGTAACACCTTATGAAGTAGTACAGAGACTATTATGAGACACCCACAATGACAAAAAGTACAAATGACAGTATAACCTTTTCAAGAGGCATTCTGATAGAGAGCCTCGCCCCAGTTGACCCAGCCAATTCCCTCACACTCAATTGTGTTTTTTTGGACATTCCCGAGTCTGATACAGAGGTTTTTCTTCCTGTGCTCACCAGTCGACTCCCCTCTGCGAATGCAGCAGGGTCGGAGGAATAGGATTCACCTGGCTGCAATGACACACTTGGCCACCAGAAGCGCAACTCCCAGGAAGGACTTTTCTGCCCTTGAGTCCCCAGCGCCCTCAATAACCCCAACAAAATCAGTAAGGGTGGGAGCTCCACTTCCCATCCCAAAACCTCAGTCAATTTCATCTCTGCTGCCGTCCAATAGGTTTGGATTTTGGGGCAGGAACACACCATGTGAAGGAAGTCTGCTGGCAATTGTCCACTGTTAGAAATGGGGTCTCTAGTTGGCAGAGGTATACACCCTTGTCCAAGTATGGACCATAATCCTAGTCAGGGTAAGTCTCAACACAATCCAAATAATCCTGTGCCCTCCCTCCAGTAGCTTGGCACTGAGAAGACATGCTTAGCTTAGAAGGAAATGTGTAAAGCATTTGTGCAGAACTTATACCATAAAACAGTGAAAACACCACAAAAAGACACCATGTATCTGAATTAAATACAGTTGAAACAATGAAAATCCAATGTACACAAGCAAAGTTATGAATTGTTGAAGATTAAATCCAACTAAATCGCCTTCTACTGGGGCTATCACGGCGTCGTTGAGGGAGTCATTCCCAACAATCCAACACCACTGGTGCCGTTCACGGAGTCACATGGACCCCAAGGTACAGTACCTTTTGAAAATGAAGAATAAGAATGTCGCATGTAGTCGGAAAGAGGGGTCGCTGGAGTCGGTGCAGCGTCAGTCCCTTACAGCTTCAGAGGAAAGACGCGTCGGTTCGGCGCTGCGAAGCAGGTAGAGGTGAGGCATTGGTTCTGTCCAGATGCAGGGGAAGATTATGCAGCATCATCCGTGATGCGTTGATTCCTTGTGACCAGGCAGGGTCCCTGGTTCCGGTCTGTCAGAACGTGATGTGTCGACTTTGCAGTGACGCGATGACCCTGAGGGATGTCAGCAGAGTCACGGCAATGGCGAACTTGCGTTGCAGGCCGCGGTCATTGCATGCAGCGAGGTCCACAGAGCGGGAGCAGGCTGGGGCATCGCTGGTGTTGCTGAAGTCGTTCCAGAGTCGCTGGAGTTGGGTACCAGCAAAAAGCTAGTAGTTGAAATCTTTTCTGTCCCTGAGACTTCAAAACAGGAGGCAAGCTCAATCCAAGCCCTTAGAGAACAGTTTTTGAGGAAGGCGGAATCCTTCCAGCACAGTCAGAGGCCAGCAGGGAAGCAGTGCAACAGCACAACAGCAGTCCTCCTCAGCAAAGCAGTCCAGAGAGTCCATTGGACAGCCAGGTAGTTCTACGGACAGAGTGCAAGTGCAGGTCCAGAGGTGTTTGAGTAGGTGGGGTCAGAGACCCAGTTTATATACCCCAAAATGCCTTTGAAGTGGGGGAGACTTCAAAGAGTGGTTTTGAAGTGCACATGTTCCCCTTTCAGCCCTGTCCTGTCTCCCAGGGGTCCCAGTGGGGTGGGTGGGGGAGGGGGGGGTTATCTGTCCTTTGTGTGAGGGCAGGCCATTGGCCTTTGAAATGTGTCAGGTCCTCCACCCTTCCAGCTCAGGAAGACCCATTCAGTATGCAGATAAATGCAGATGTCAGTGAGTGTCTTGTGTTTGTGGTTGTCTGGGTGAAATGTGCAAGGGATCTGTCAACCAGCACAGACCATACGTTGATTGGAGACAGGCTGTAAGGCACGGATGGTTTTAAGTACAGAGAACTGCCCACTTTCTAAAAGTTGCATTTCTAAAATAGTGATATAATATCCACCCTCACCAATAAGCAGGATTTTCTATTACCATTCTGGTCATACTAAATATGACCTGGTTACCCCTTTCAAATCAAAATCTACCACTCAAAAAGGATATGAGGGCAGTCCTAGTGCTAGTCTGTGAAGGAGCAGGCCTCACAGTAGTGGAAAACGAATTTAGGAGTTCTCTTCTGGGGGATCCTCATCAATAGTCATAAACATTGAATATTCCCGCCCCTGTGCGGGGACCCCGGAGCATACATAAAATACACACATATAAAGTATGAAATATGCACGAAAAATATATATATAGCATTTTTAGTAGACAACTTTTCATACTAAACTCATATATACATGTGTATAAACACAGCAATGCAGACTATAATCATAAACAGGCTAAAATGCTTTATTTCTATGGATTTTTTTTTTTTTTTTTCAAACAGTCCTTTTCAAAATTACAATAAGAGAAAAAACACTTTACAAAGCCCCATAACTGGGCCTAGGGAAATAAGCAGTAGAAACATCAGAGAAAAAAGAGAAAAACTACATTGAAAACAATGGAGCATTCTTAGCCAATAGGCAGCATGCAGGTTAACACAGGAGAACCATAAAAATTCTGGCACCGTGCCTTTAAGACCCTGAGCACCTCCAGTATCCCCCCATGCCTCAGGGGTGAAGGAGAGGTGACAGTTGGTTCACAGTTAGGTCAGTTATGTTTTCCGGCTTCTTCTCAGAAAAATACTTCAAAACAGCGTTTTTTCTGCTTTCACTCGACATCTAACACCTTTGTCTGAGTCAAGAAGTTTTTTCCTGACTGAAAAATGCCTTCTCTTTTTGTGAAGTGCCCTTCCTGTGGGAAGAAGAAGGCCCAGTCAGATCCACACACTCTCTGCATTGTGTGCTTGCCTCAGAGTCACTGCCCTGACACTTGTCAAAAAGGACTCTGAAGGACAGGGAGAAGATCAGACTTCATGGTCTTCATGGTCTTCATGAGAGGCAGAAGACATCGTCCTCTTCGCTTTCCAGGCAGCCAACAAGCCATTCTCAGGAGAGACAGGCTAGATCGACGTCAGCAGGTAGGAAGGTACCTGTTTGTTCCCCGTCGACGTCACACCGCCATAGATCGCCGTCAAAGGATATGACGTCGAAGGAACATGGCCACCACAGGGGCAGATCTCCGTCGACGGCAACCCACCGATCGATGTCGAGCCAGCACCGGCGTGCCCATTCGCTGCAGAAGGCCTCGCACCCCTCGACGTCAAGGAAAACGACATTGAAAACGCCTCAACGGCGAGAGCGAAGACATCCGCCGTCGACGGCCCATCTCTCGACGGCGAGGCACACGACATCGAGCAGGTCGTGGTCAAGGAACCGCCGGTCACCGTCGAGGCACTCGACGTTGAGACCAGAGCAACCTACGTCACTCCCTTCGACATCGTTGCAGCTGTCGACGTCGACACAGGTTTTGCCTGTCTTGCAAGGAGAAGAGCATCGGCTTCCGCCGGCAGATAAGACCACTTCAACATCTCCGGTGGTCTCCATAAGAAGTGGTTCATCTCGGTCGAGAGCTGCATCGTCTGGGCATGTCTCGCCCATCAACTTGTCGCCAAGGTGGTTGGAGAGCCTTAATAGAATGACTGCCTCCCCAGACTCGCAGTATTCGAGGATGTACTCTCCTTCGGCCTCTCTCCCGAGAACACCATCGCCAACAGTGCGGGCAGGACGGGCTCGTTCTGCGTCTCAGCACTTGGCCACGCGGCCTCGACGCGCTGCTACAGCATCTCGGAGCAGATCACGCTCCCAGGGACGATCTAGGTCACGGTCACGCCATCGCAGAAGGTCTCCTTCTTGGTCATCGTCGGGGTCCTCTGTAAGACAGTACTTCCCGACCTTAACGGATTCTCCACCAGCTAGAGTTTTCCCCGGTGGACGATATCACAACCTTTAACGAGGTGCTTCTCAGGGGAGCACAAAAACTAAATATAGAGGTTCCAGAACCTTCAACCTCCTCATCCGTGATCTTTGAAACCCTGCAACATAGAGAGGTTTCAAAGAAATTGCTACCGCTAGTGCCTGGTCTTTTACAACCAACCATGGACACCTTTTTAGCACCAGCCACCCTCAGATCAGCTCCTGCTAGGATTTTGAAGAAATATAAGGCACCTGAGCAAGATCCTTTGTTTCTCAGGACGGATCCACCGCCGGACTCAGTCATATTGGCCGCAGCCCGAAAGACGCATTCAGTGGCATCATCCTCCACGGTTCCACCAGACAAAGAGAGTAGACACCTGGACTCTCTGGGGAGGAAGATGTGTGGCACAGCAGCTTCCATGATGAAGGTCTCCAGCGCTTCCGCACTCCTAGGCAGATATGACCGTTCACTCTGGGACTCACTGAGCAGGTTCGCAGACAAATTGCCTAGGGGGGACAGGCAGGATTTTCAGGAGATCTTTCAGGAGGGTGTCTGGTATCCAATCAGGTCATCAGTGCAGCAGCAGATGGGGCAGACTTAGCTGCACATGGTTACGTGCATGGGGTTTGTGCAAGAAGGTCTTCCTGGCTGAGACTGACAGGATTGAAGCAGGAAGCGCAGCAGCATATCCTAAACCTTCCGTTCAACGGGAACTCGCTTTTTGGAACCCATACAGACGAGGAGATGGCGCGTATGAAGACGGAAGTGGACACCATGAGAGCAGTGGGCCTGGAGAGAAAAAAGGACTTTAGGCGAAGGTATAGACCTTACGACAAGCGCCCGTTTCAGCAGAGAGTTCAAACCTCTCATTGGTCCCAGAGGTCACAGCAGAGGCAAGGGCGCCCACTTTTCCAATCTCGTAAGGCCACGAGAGACCGTGGGTCAAGCAGACCAATGCAGTCCACACCCAAAACTCCAGCAAAGCAATAAGGACTGGTTTCCCTTAACACCGTGCACCACTCTGGTGGGGGGAAGTATCACAGCGTTCATTCACGAGTGGCGTGGCTTAACAAAAGACAA